>NC_092470.1:20843184-21128184 GCF_047495875.1 Pithys albifrons albifrons | reverse complement strand
GGAGGGACAGGACACAGGGAATGGCTTCCCACTGCCAGAGGGCAGGGATAGGTGGGATATTGGGAAGGAATTCCTGGCTGGGAGGGTGGGCAGGCCCTGGCACAGGTTGGGCAGAGAAGCTGTGGCTGCCCCATCCCTGGAGTGTCCCAGGCCAGGCTGGACAGGGCTTGGAGCAGCCTGGGCTGGTGGGAGGTGTCCCTGCCCATGGCAGGGGCTGGAACAAAATTAGCTTTAATGTCCCTTCCCCAAAAACCATTCCAGAATTCCATCCCGGCTCTGGGCTGCCTCTGCTCCCCAAGGACACAGCCCTGGTGCTGCCCTGCAGGTCTGAGCCATGGGTGCCCCTGCAGGGCTGAGCCATGGGTGCCTCTGTGCCATGGGTGCCCCTGCAGGGCTGTGCCACAGGTGCCCCTGCAGGGCTGTGCCATGGGTGCCTCTGTGCCATGGGTGCCCCTGCAGGGCTGTGCCACAGGTGCCCCTGCAGGGCTGTGCCATGGGTGCCTCTGTGCCACGGGTGCCCCTGTGCCACAGGTGCCCCTGCAGGGCTGTGCCATGGGTGCCCCTGTGCCACGGGTGCCCCTGCAGCTCCATCCCTCTGCCTGAGCTCCCAGAATCCCCACAAGCAGCTCCAGCATTCCCCATGCAGGAGCCTCCTGTGCAGGTTAATGGAGGATGGCAGGGATTTACCACATCCCTGAACCTGGAAGTGCCCAGACCCCCTGGCACATGCAGGAACCTCTCCCTGCTTTATCCAGCACTTTCCTCAAGAAGTTGCTTTTCTCCTCCCCTTTCCTAACACTTAACCTCGTGATCCTCCCTCTTGGAACACAGGCAGTTCTGGCACACACTGTGCAGACCACCCTGGGAAGCAAATCCTGGTAATTTATGGAGAGGCTCAGCTGAAAACATGCTGGGTGGGGTTTTTTTTTCCCTTCCCCCTTGTTACATTTTGTCCTGACTATAAATTTTCGGCAGCATTTAGAAAACATGAGCAAATCATCAGTGACATTTTTATAACCTGCTTAATACTTGAAATGAAAGGTTCTCCCCAGAAGTGAGTCAAGAACTGGGGGCAGCAGCACTCTCAGGGCTGGCTGGGAGGAGAGGGAACATCCACGGGTGTCCAGGGGCACATCTGCCACCACGAGCCCACAAACAGAGCACACACACTCAGGGACACAGTCTGGGGGCAGCAGAGCAGCTCTGAGCTGGAATGAGCCAGTCCCTTCCTGCCTCACCCCAAACACCCCCCAAATCCACATTTCTGAGATCCCCAAATCCACATTTCTGAGATCCCCCAAATCCACATTTCTGAGATCCCCAAATCCACATTTCTGAGATCCCCAAATCCACATTTCCGAGATCCTCACGTGTCAGGAACCTCCTGCCCATGTCCACAGATCCAGGGTGGGAGGAACATCAGCAACCCCAAGGATTCAGTACAAAAACTGATGGGAGCTTTTGCCTGAAAATAAAAGCCCAAATAGGGATTTTCCTTCTGAAGACGCTGGAATTTCCAAATGAAATTTAGCTTTTCTCTTTACAAACAGTTGAGGGTTTCTGTAACTCTTGAAATTTAAAATTGAGATTTTGAGGGTTGAAACAAGACTTAAATAACCTGAAGGTACCACGTTCTCCTAGGTCAGAGCATGAGTTTTAGGTGGCACTTTGATGTGCTGTTGAAGCAGCTCAACCTATTCCAGGATGGTTTGACCCCCACTGGTCCCTTCTCCAGGTCTGGAAGTCTCTCCTCCACATCAGGAGGTTCCTCCTCCAGGTCAGGAGGTGCTTCCTCCTCATTTCTGTCTTGGGAGCTTTGCTTTGGACTGGGTTAAAGTGCATGAGGTGTGAGGGGACTCTCCACCTCTTCATCCTCCAGGTGGGCACATCCAGTGGTCCCCAGGACCCCCAGCCACCCTCCATGCCCTCTGTGGCCTGGCATTATTGGGGTTCCCACCACAATCACTGGGCAATGGTACAAACCCCTCGCTGGGACATTGTTGATTATTCCCCCCATGACCATAATCACCATAAGGAGATGTCAGGAGAGCTTGACAAGGGCTGTTCCCCATAAATCCCCCCTGATTGGCATTAATTGCACCGTCCTCCTCTGGCTCTCTATTAATTGAGTCCTGTATCAGCTGTTCCATTATTTCCCGGGATCGATGTCAGCCTGACAGCCCCGTAATTACCCGGGTCGTCTTGTTTGCCCTTTCAAAGCACCGCCACAACATCGGCTCTCTGCAGCCCTCTGGACCCACCCAGCTCTTCAAAGGCTGATTGAAAATCAACATTAATGGCCCAACCGTTCCCCTTGGCTGGCGCTTTGTGAAGCTCCTTGGCTGCAGCTCAGCCGGAGCCCATTTCCACACGTCTGGTTTAGCAACCGCCCAACGACGTCCCTGGGAGTTCCTGTGGGGCTGGGAAGGCTTTCGACACCAGCCAGAGATGCCAGCCCGTGGTTTTCCTCCTGACCAACAGCCATGGAGCACCTGTGCCCTCCCTGCATCCTGCGGCTCAGGAGTGCCATGCCAGGATGGGAGGCACCGGGTGGCTCAGCCAGGGTGGTGGGGAATGCTCCGTGCTTGGATGTGTTCAGAGCCAGGCTGGGTGTGCTTGGCCTGGTGGGAGGTGTCCCAGCCCATGGCAGAGGGTGGAATGAGGTGACTTTAAGGTCCCTTCCAACCCAACCATTCCAGGATTCTGTGACTCCATGACAAGTTCCTGCCTGCAGCTCCAGGGACGTCAGGGGCACTTGGGGTGTTTCCCTTTGGAGATGTCTGTGATGGGGAAAATATCCCACCACATCAGCACTGGAGGCTGCAAGAGCCCTCTGGGAGTACCCTCAGCAGTTGGTCAGAGTGGGGTGTCCCTCACTCATCCCCAGGGATAGCCCAGGGGACACCTGGCATCCTGCTGTACCCCCTCCAACCTGCTGGATCTGCAGCTCCCCCCACAGCCAAGGAGCCTTCTGGTGGATCCTCCATCAGCCAGATGGAAACAGGGACGTTTCTAATGTCCAGCACAAACTGGAGTGGGGAAGGAACCTGGAGAAGCAGAACACGAGCAGAGGCTGCTGATTCCGATGCTGGTGGTGGGTGGGGTTGGGCTGAACCAGACCCGGTGCCAGGACCCCTGTGGCACCATGCCAAGGTGCCACCCAGACTCTGTGGGTGCTGGGACAGCCTTGCAGGGACTGTGACCCCAACACATGCCCGACCCACCCCAATTAACCTCTTTGATATCCCAAGCTCTCCAAGGGCTCTCCAGCACCGGCAATGAGGCAGAGCTGTGCCCAGGTGTTATCGGTGCCAGCTCCAAACCGTGCCATGTTCCCAGAAGGGGATGGGGCCGGGGTGGCACCGGGGGAGTGTCCCAGCCCTGCCTGCCCTCTGGGGAGGATTCCGTGACGCTTCAAAGCCGTCGGCGCCGTCAAACAACAATCGCCCTTTGTGTGCTGCGATGGCCGAGCCTGACGGGTCGTCGTGGCCCGCTGGGGTGGGCAAACAGCTGCTGGGGGGCACGGCATGCCCAGGGGGGGCTGGATGCACCCGGGGGAGGAGGAACCTTGTCCTTGTCCTGCTGGGCACCAAGGAACAGAAAACCGTCCTTGTCCTGCTGGGAACTGAGCAGTGGGAAACCTGAGCTTTTCCTGCTGGGCACCAAGAAACGGAACATCTGTCCTTGTTGTGCTGGGAATCAAGGAGAAAATACCCTGTCCTAATCCTGCTGGGGACAAAGAGCAGAGACCCCACAGACCCCATCCTGATCCTGCTGGGCACCAAGGAGCAGAAACCTTGTCCTCATCCTGCTGGGCTGAGCCAAGCCAGGGAACCCGGGCAGGATGATGCCACCTCCTCACCAGGGACGATGCCCAGCACCCACCAGGGCCCAGCCATGTCCTCTCCTCCTGCTGTGATTGGTGTCAACAAACCCCTGTTGTGGAAACAGCCCCTTGCCAAGTGTCCCCTCACACTGCCAGTGGGTTTTCCGTGGGCAGGGAGCAGAGGCAGAGCCTGTCCCTGTGCCTGTGGTGGCTTACACAGCTCCCAGCACTTCCCATTTGTCTCCATTACCTGGAAGGAAGGCACAATGATCCTTGAAAAGGGCCCCTTGTTGGGCCACACCACTGCTCCTTCCCAGGTTTCCTGCGCCTAATGAAGACAAATGAACATCATCTTAACCTGTTCCAGCAATTCCTGGTTCCAGCCAGCGCTGGGAGGATGGGCAGTAACCCTTCCCTTGCTGTGCTGCTGTTCCTGTGAGCATTCCCAGGGCAGTGCCCGCTCCATGAACTGGGCTTTGCCTTATTGCTTATCACACACCATGGAATGGTTTAGGTGGGAAAGGAACTTAAAGCCCATCCAGTGCCACTCCTGCCATGGCAGGGACACCTCCCACCAGCCCAGGGTGCTCCAAGCCCTGTCCAGCCTGGCCTGGGACACTCCCAGGGATGGGGCAGCCACAGCTTCTCTGCCCAACCTGTGCCAGGGCCTGCCCACCCTCCCAGCCAGGAATTCCTTCCCAATATCCCATCCATCCCTGCCCTCTGGCAGTGGGAAGCCATTCCCTGTGTCCTGTCCCTCCATCCCTTGTCCCCAGTCCCTCTCCAGCTCTCCTGGAGCCCCTTCAGGCCCTGGCAGGGACTCTCAGGTGTCCCTGGATCCTTCTCTTCTCCAGGTGACCCCCCCAGCTCTCCCAACCTGGCTCCAAAGAGATTCCAGCCCTGGAGCATCTCCATGTGCTCCTTGTTGTCCACCACCACTGAGCATCTCAACACACACCTGTGGCTGCAGGACCAGTGGCAGATTCCAGTGTTTGCACCCAAAGTGAGGGGTGACATCCCAGGCTCAGGAGGGGACACAGGAGGGTCGTGTCTCCTCCTTTGCTGTTCTGTCTCCCCACAGCAGCTCTTCGATGTGGGAAGGAGCAAAGCCTGAGCTGCAGAGGAAGGGAAATATCGATGCCAGGAAGCACAGCCACTGTTTGAGGTGGAAGAAGGAGAAGGATCCATTATGGCTGAGATGGGCTCCAGCTCCGGAGGGACAGGAGAGGACACGTAGCCCCCTGTGCTCCCACCCCCTGGCAGTGGCTTTAAAGGACCAACTGTGCTGGAATGTAGGGAAAACAAATCCCAGCAACACCCTGAGAGCCAGAGAGCAAACCCAGCACTCCAGAAAGGGCTTTGATTGCAGCAGGTTTTGGTGTGGGGCCATGGCAGAAAAATTCTCTTGACTGGTGGGGTTTTATTTTGTATTTTTTGGTATAGAATGAGCTGTTCTGTAACCTCACGTCGGGTATTTAATTCCCCGAAGCCGGGCTGAGCTGCAGGAATGTCAAGCGAGGCTAAGTGCTTGCCCCAGCGTCACTGGCAGACAAAAGCTGACACTTTCTGGCATTAAATAGCTGAGAGACAGTCAAGGACCCTTCAATGCGGCTGCAAATTGTGTGGCCAAGCTGGGAAACGCAAGGCACAAGCTCCTCTTGGCCTGCACACACCCGTAATCAGGTAAAATAACGGAGCACAGAGCAGAAAACCACCCCAGAATCTCGGGTTTGACTTGTTGAAATGATGGGGCAAGCTCTGCCTGCCTGGCAAACTCATCCCCCAAGCTCCAGGATGCTGCAGCCTCATTTCCCAGCGCAGTGTTGTGACCCTTGGCAGGATGGAGGCATTCAGTGCCCGGGTTGGCAGGCTGGCATCGGGCTCCAGAACATCTTGTGCATCCAACGGTGTGGGAGTGATACCCACTGAGCCTGGGGAGGAGGCTGGGGTTGCCAGGGAGGAGGCTGGGGTTGCCAGGGGAGATGCCAGGATAGCCAGGGAAGATGCTGGGACTGCACAGGAGGATGCCAGGGCAGCTGGGGAAGATGCTGAGCTACCTGGGGAAGGTGCTGAGGCTGCAGGGAGGATGTTGGGACGCCTTGGAAAGACGCTGGGGCTGCAGGGAGATTGTAGGGGCAGCTGGGGAAGGTGGTGGGATATTTTGGGAAGATTCTGGGACAGCAGGAGAGGATTTTAGGGCTGCTGGAGAGGATGTCAGGGTACGTGGGGAGGATGACAGGACTGACAGGAAAGTGCCAGGGGACCCGGAGAAGATGTTGGGGCTGCTGAAGAAGGTTTGTGGTACCCCAGGAAGATGCCAAGGTTGCTGATGGAGATGCTGAGGCACCCGGGGAGGTGCTGGGGTACCCGGGGAGGTGCTGGGGTACCCGGGGAGATGCTGGGGTGCCTGGGGAGGTGCTGGGGTACCCGGGGAGATGCTGGGGTGCCTGGGGAGATGCTGGGGTACCCGGGGAGGTGCTGGGGTACCCGGGGAGATGCTGGGACACCCGGGGAGATGCTGGGGTGCCTGGGGAGATGCTGGAGTACCCGGGGAGGTGCTGGGGTGCCTGGGGAGATGCTGGGGTACCCGGGGAGATGCTGGAGTACCCGGGGAGGTGCTGGGGTGCCTGGGGAGGTGCTGGGGTACCCGGGGAGATGCTGGAGTACCCGGGGAGGTGCTGGGGTGCCTGGGGAGATGCTGGGGTACCCGGGGAGATGCTGGAGTACCCGGGGAGATGCTGGGGTGCCTGGGGAGGATGCCAGGGCTTTCAGGGAGGGTGCTGGGGCTGCTGGGCTGGATGCCGGGGCTGCCAGGAATGCTGCCAGGAGTGCCGGGGAGGATGCCGGGGCTGCGGCTTTGAGCCATCCATTGTGGCTGCAGAAATGTTTAGGAATCAGCCGTTTAATCAGAACAAAAGAAATTAATTGGTGGTTTAGGCCTAATGAGACCGCTGTGCAAATTAACAGTCCTCATCAGCAGAAACAAACAGACTCCTTAAACGAATCGCGGGGTGATAAATAGGGGGTCGGCGGCACCATCTGCGCAGCCCCCCCCGGCACCGGAGCGGGCGGGGAAAAAAAAACCCACCCCAGCTCTCAATAAAGCAGAAATTCTCCGGTTTATTCATCCAGGCCCAGCTTGACACCAGCATCTCAGCGCCCGGATAAAGGCGCAGCCCGGCGCTATTTGCATGTGAAAGGGGCGAGACGCGGCCCCTCGGCCGGGCCGGGCGGGGCTCGGGGGGCGTTTGGCCCCCATTGAGGCCGCACAAAGGGGCCCCCCCGGCCCCGCGGCCCGACCTGCCCAGCCGTCACACAGCCCGTTTGTTCCCGCTGTTTACTTAAGACGTTCCTCAATTCCCAGCGAGGATTTGTGTTTCGGGCTTGGTTTACTTCTGCTCGTAGGCTGGAAAAAAAAAAAAGGGGGAAAAAAAAAAAGAAAAAATAAATCTGTCTGATCTTTAATAATCAAAGTAATTAGAATAATCCTTTCAGGGCTGAATGGGGGATTATTTCTTCGTGTCATTTTAGTTTCATCCTCATTTGGGCTCATAAAATGTGGAAAAAGCACTTCAAAAGCCCCACTGTAGTCCCCGGCCCTTCACGCTCCTGGAAATTCCCACCCCGGCGCCTGCCGAGCCCCCGTTCTCAGGGAAAGCGCCTCTTTGGCTACAGCCAATTTATTTATTTCGGCGGTGGTCAAATAAACAGCGGGTCCGGCGAGATTTGGGGATCGTTTGTTGTTGCGCTGTCTTGGGCAGATAAGGAACCCTTTGATGGAGTGAAGGGACTTTGTGTGTCTAATCTGAGCCCAGCAGCGATGGTAAAACGCTGCCGTGTCTGCGGGGAACAGTAATTACATCGCAGGATTAAAAGGTCCTAAACCTCACCTATATTTCACTTTTGTAAACTAGAGAGGAACAAAGAATTCTTGGCTCGCCCAGAGGAAAGAATAATTGACACAATTCGCAGGCTTGGGATTATTATAATGTAAATAAACGAAGGGAAGAGGACAAAACTAATTTAGCCCTGAAACTTTTCAGCTGGTATTTAACAAGGGGGATAAACACAACTCCCAAAAAAACCCTCAGCCCCCCTGTCCCCCCTCCAGTCGCCACTTCCCACTCGGGGCGCAGCTCTCCGGGGGTCGGGGCTGAGCTGGGGGGGGAAAAGGAGGGGGAGTGTTGCCCCGTGACTCTGGAATGATTGAAATCCCTGGGGAATTCCTCTCCTGCAGCAGGTTTGTCCTCCCAGTGTGGCCGGGGGGGATGGAGGGACGAGCATCCCTGTGCAGAGGGGACACGGGACAAGTGTGGTGGGGAAGAGCAAACACCCAGAGAGCAACAGGTAACCCGACTGTAATATGGAATTATAGAATCATTAAAATAATAGAAATACAGAATTATAGGTTGGGAAATCCCTCAAACCCCCTGGAGTCCAACCATACACCCAGCACTGCCAAGGCCACCACTAAGCCATGTCCCCAAGTGCCACACCCACGTCTTGTACCAGAATTATACAGGAACAGGGCAAAAAAACCCTCAAAAATTTAATAATTAAGAAAATAAAGCCATGTTCTTTTCGGCCTGTTTGACTCCTGATTTCAGGTAGGAAAAGGGGGCAAGTTCCCATTGGAGGCTGAAACTCAGGAAGGGCTTAAGGGGCACAAGACAACCCAGGAAGGGTTTAGGAAGTGCAGGAATGATCCTGACTCCAGTCCAGAGAGGGTTTAAGGGGTGCAGGACAACACAGGAAGGGTGTAAGGAGTGCAGGGATGAACCGGGTTCCTCTGGATTCCTGGAGTTCAGGATGAATTTCCCAACTGCTGATCCCCTTCCAAGGAGCACCCAGTGTTGCCCCATGGAAAAGTGGGGCTGGAAAAGCAGGAGAGGACCTCGGGGGGGTGGGTGAAGAGCGTGACGGGCGTTGCTCCTCCGGCCCCGGGTCCCTCCGGGCAGGGGCAAAGCTCTGGCTCTGAATCAGCAACAATTATCAGGGAGAAAATGACAAGAATGAGAAAATGAACAAAGAGCTCAATGCGGGGGCCAAATGCCTGCCATGAACACGCTCTATTAGCCCGTCGATATCGGGCTGGCAGCTCCTGTCTGTGCCCATTCCTCAGTAGACAAAGCCTTGACCTTGACCTCATTGTCCTGTTTGCCGGGAGACAGAATCCCACAACGACTCGTTTGGCGAATGTATTGGACCAGTAATCCATAAATATTGATTCATTGTTTGCAGTGTAATTTAAATGTCAGTTATAAGCCCAGGGCAGATAAAGATCTGTATCAACAATAAAACTGGAGAGGCCATAAATCCCCCGGGGCTGCCGGGGTTAGAATGGATATGCAGTGCCGGCCCCCTGTGAAAGGAAAAGCAAAAACAAAGAGGGAAAACCTCCCAAAAGGCACGTTTCCTGTACATTAGAAGGAAGGAGGATATTGATTATCTGGGCAACCAGCCCTGAACTGGGTGGCCCTGAGTCTACAACGTCACTGCTGCCTCTTCCACCCTCCCCGTGGGACAGGAGAGTCCTGCTCTGTCCAGTGATGGCCCCACTTCTGCTGAACCCTCCGTGTCCTTGTCACCCTTATTCCTCCTGTTTCTCCTTCTCCTTCTCCCCTCCCTCAGGGAGAGGTTCCCAAATTGTGGGGCTCCAGTTCTGGTGTTCCCAACACCCCACAAACACCCCACAAACACAGGCCCTTGTTCTCCCTAAAATTTCCTTGTTTGTCCTCGGCCAACTGATCATTTTGGATCTGCCACAGAATGGAGAGAAACCCCTTTCTGCTGTAAGTGCAGTTTTATAGCAGCAGCTTTATAACTTTGTGTTAGTGACAAACCTCAGCGTTGTTGCTGCTGCCACAGAGGTGCAAAAGTGTTATTTTTTAAAGACAAAAAATGTCCTTTTTGGTCTAACAGCCTTGACTCCAACAGAAATGGGGTTGCAGAACCAGGTCCTGGAAGACGCGTTTCCCTCCAGGGCTGTGGCACTGGAAGATCAGGAGCACCCCCTGAGTCCACAGCTGGTGCCCTGGGGCTGTGCCAGCCCTGGCATGGCACAAAACCCCTGGAAGTGCCCCAAAAGCAGGGCCGAGGTCAGGCAGATGGAGCAGCCCCTGCAGCCCAGCCTGGCCGGGCACCAAGTGGCGTTTCCTGACCCGGCGCTGCCCAGGCTGTGCCCTGCAGATGCTGATCCTTCCGTGGCACTTCATTCCTTCTAAACATTTAATTACACTCCCAGTTATTCCCCAGTTAAGGCTGGATGCTGCTGGACTAATCGACTTCCCAGGCACACAGAGCAAATCCTATTGTGGGAGGAGAGGGGGAGCTGCGGGCACAGCGGCTGGAGGGGCAGCGTGGGCACCACTGCCCCCGGCCCTGGCACGTGGGGACCCTCCCGCCCCCTGCCCACCCCTTGGGCAGCCGGGCCCACAGAAAGGCTCAGGAGGGATGCCCAGGAAGGAGGGATGCCCAGGAAGGAGGGATGCCCAGCCCAGGAAGGAGGGATGCCCAGGAAGGAGGGATGCTGAGGAAGGAGGGATGCTGAGGAAGGAGGGATGCTGAGGAAGGAGGGATGCCCAGGAAGGAGGGATGCTGAGGAAGGTGGGATGCCCAGGAAGGAGGGATGCCCAGCCCAGGAAGGAGGGATGCTGAGGAAGGTGGGATGCTGAGGAAGGTGGGATGCCCAGGAAGGAGGGATGCCTAGGAAGGTGGGATGCCCAGGAAGGAGGGATATCCAGGAAGGAGGGATGCCCAGGAAGGAGGGATGTGAGGGATGCCCAGGAAGGAGGGATGTGAGGGATGCCCAGCAATCCAGTGGCACAGCCCAGACTTTGGGGGTCCTGACACAGCAGCACCATCTGCTCCCTCCTGGTTGCTTGGCCATGGTGGGGAGGAATTCTTGGATGTTTCTCCATCCCAGCTCTCCTCCAGCCTTATCTCCTGGTGCCCAGCCCAACCCCAAGGCATGGGAGAAGCTCTTCCTCAATTCCTTGGAGCAGGGGCTCTCCACAAGCTGATCTCAGCCCTGTGCCCTCCCCTCGGTGCCAGCACTGAGAGAGGCAGGAGGAGCAGAAAACCTTCCTGCTGCCACTTGGCTCCTGGAAAGGAGACACAAATTCCTGGTTTTCCCTGGCAAATTCGCTCTTCCTGCAGATGTGTGTACACTCAAACCCATTCCACACCCAGGGGTGAGGAGATGCCAAGCTGAAATGTTTCTTTTTCCATACTTTCTCCCCCTGGAATTGTTTTTATGCAATACACCACAGTTTGGACTTTGTATTTTTATTTTTATTTTTTTCTTTTTTTACTTCAAGTAACAGCCATTTAAAATTTTTTTATAGTCTAATATCTCTGGGAAGCAGCTCCAGACACTGAGCTCATTATTTATTGAGCTCTATCAGTGACTTTAAAAGAAATCTTTTATATCAGATTTGCAGTGCAATAATCTCCTTAGTCTGTTTGACAGGAAGAAAAACCACAGTATGTAAACTCCTTTACTGCTGCTGAATGTAGGTTAAAAAAATCCCATTTTTCCTGGGTTGGAGGGGGAAATCCTGAGGATTAAGCAGATTGGTGGGACTGGCACTGCTCCTGTTCCCAGCATTTAATCTCCCACCTTCCCACTGCCAGAGGGCAGGGATGGATGGGAGATTGGGAAGGAATTGCTGGCTGGGAGGGTGGGCAGGCCCTGGCACAGGTTGGGCAGAGAAGCTGTGGCTGCCCCAGCCATGGGAGTGTCCCAGGTCAGGCTGGACAGGGCTTGGAGCACCCTGGGCTGGTGGGAGGTGTCCCTGCCCATGGCAGGGGGTGGCACTGGGTGGGATTTAAGGTCCCTTCCAACCCAAAGCAGTCCAGAATTCCATGTTTTGGCTCCCTCATGACAAGGAAGACATTGAGGGGCTGCAGCATGTCCAGGGAAGGGAACAGAGCTGGGAAGGGGCTGGAGCAGCAGCTGAGGGAGCTGGGGGAGCTCAGCCTGGAGACAAGGAGGCTCAGGGGGGACCTTCTGGCTCTGCAATCCCTGCCAGGAGGGGGGAGCTGGGGGGGTCGGGCTCTGCTCCAGGAACAGGGACAGGAGAGGGCACGGCCTCAGGCTGGGCCAGGGCAGGGGCAGGTTGAAGATCAGGAGGAATTTCTTCCTATAAAGGTGGCCAAGCTTTGGGAGGGGCTGCCCAGGGAGGTGTTGGAGTCCCCATTGCTGGAGGGATTTTAAAGCCATGTGGGTGTGGCACTTGAGGACATGAGTTAGTGGGGACCTTGGCAGTGCTGGGGAGTTGTTGGACTCCATGATTTGAGAAGGATTTTCTGACATAAACAGTTCCACGATTATGTTTTGGGGCCCAACTGTCCTTTCTCCCTCTCCAGCTGCCCAGTTTAGTGGCAAAGCCCCCCTGGAACAACGTGAGGCTGGGCCATGAGCACATCCCACTTTGCTGAGCAGCACATCAGCTCCTGCAGCCTCTGTGTAGGGAGTTTTCCCTCTGGAATTAATAGAAACATGCCTTGGAAGTTTTCATTAAGGTCCCATTACCCAGTGCCGGGGGCTGGGGACGCTGCCCAGGGGCCAATGGGCCCTTTCATGTGGTCCTGAGGTATGTGAGCTCTAATCTCCTTGGGATCAGGGGCTGGAAGTTTAGGACTTTAATTCAAACCCCATTATTATGACTTACCCTTTGTGTTCCCCTGGCAATGATTAATCCCTGGAAATAAAAAGTCCCTCCCCCCATAAATTTGCAAGACACAAAAGGAGCAGTAGGACATTTTTTCTGGAATAATTTAAGCTTTGGAGAGAGTCTTGGGAGTGCTGGGATGGATCAGAGGGGCAGGGTGGGGAACCAGCTTACAGCAGCCTTTCAGCTCAGGAAGTTACATTTTAATCCCATCTATGAATAATGTGACCAAAAGATCTTTTCCATTAAAAATTAGGGAGTAAAAAAAAACCACCAGAGCTGAGTTGGAGCTGGTTGGGTAGGTGAGAAATGCAGTTCAGGAATCCAGGGATTGCTCACAGTGATGGGAGCAGAAAGGAGAAGGATCTCATCTCTCTGCAGGATCCTGACAACTTGCAGGACCCCAACGCCTGGATACAAGATCCTCTTCCTCCTGCATCCCTGGATACCACATCCCTTCCTCCCCACATCCCTGGGTACCACATCCCCTCCCTCCTGCATCCCTGGGTACCACATCCCGTCCCTCCTGCATCCCTGGGTACCACATCCCGTCCCTCCTGCATCCCTGGGTACCACATCCCCTCCCTCCTGCATCCCTGGGTACCACATCCCTTCCTCCCCACATCCCTGGGTACCATGTCCTCTCCCTCCTGCATCCCTGGGTACCACATCCCCTCCCTCCTGCATCCCTGGGTACCACATCCCATCCCTCCTGCATCCCTGGGTACCACATCCCCTCCTTCCTGCATCCCTGGGTACCATGTCCTCTCCCTCCTGCATCCCTGGGTACCACGTCCTCTCCCTCCTGCATCCCCGGGTACCACATCCCCTCCCTCCTGCATCCCTGGGTACCACATCCCCTCCCTTCTGCATCCCTGGGTACCACATCCCCTTCCTTCTGCATCCCTGGGTACCACATCCCCTCCCTCCTGCATCCCTGGGTACCATGTCCTCTCCCTCCTGCATCCCCTCAGGCAGGACTCCCCTTGAAACCACGTCCCTGGATGCCCAGATTCCATTTTCAAGGGAAGGGAGAGCTCTGTCTCTGTGTCCAGGCTCTTCAGGATGCCCTTCCCAGGCCCCCAACCCCTCTGACAGCTCTCCCCACCTCCAGCAGCTGCTGCTGGGGCTGGCAGCTCCCTGGATGTGGGATCCAGCAGGACGGGTGCCCACGTACCCAGCAGCAGGATTTGACCCCATCTGGTTTCCCTCTGCTTTAATTTACATTCCAGGAATGGCTCAGAACCCCAAATAAAACCAGCAAGGTGATGCCAACTCCCACATCTGCCTTTGGAGCACTTCAGCTGGTGTGGGCTAATCCCAGCCAGCCAGCACAGTGGGAAGCTTGGGATGGGGACAGGGGTCCCACAGGGATCACAGCCACCCCTGGCGGGGAGATCCCCATGTCCTCCCCACGAGAATCCTCCAAATGCCACCACAGAGGGACTGCCAGGGCCAAACCTCCATCCCTGCACCAGCTCTGGCTTGGATTTGCTTTGCCTGTGCTGAACCAACAGCACCAGATCCCAGCCAGGCCCTTCCAAAACACACCCCTGGCAGCCCCTGGGGATGCTGCTTTTCCAGAGAGTTCATGGAGAGGCTGAACTCCCCCTCAGCCCCCGGGTTTGGGAGTGCTGCCGTGTCAGCCAACGTGTTCTGCTTTGATCCACACAACTGCAGAGGCACCGGGGCTGGGGGGATAGAAAACAAATTGAATCAGGCTGGAAAGGTTTAAAAAGAAACTCTCCATGCACAGGAGCCAAAAAGCACAGCCCAGTCTGTCCCAGGAGCAGCATTTTGGGACACCAAACACTGCTGGGGCCAACACCCCCACTCCACCCCTGTGCCCACTGAAGTGCTCACTGAGAAGTGAGTGGGTACTTTGGGGATGGTTTGGCTCTGCCAGGCCTCAAATCCCTTCAAATATCCCTTAAAATGTGGCTGTTTGGAATTCACCCAGGGCTGCAGCTCTGCAGGGACACCTCCCACCAGCCCAGGGTGCTCCAAGCCCCATCCCACCAGACCTTGGACACTCCCAGGGTTGGGGCAGCCACAGCTTCTCTGGGCACCTGTGCCAGGGCCTGCCCACCCTCCCAGGGAAGAATTTATTCCCAAAATCTACTGGGGCAAAAGAGATTAGAAAGTGCAAAGCAACCCCAGGAGATCCTGGGGAAACTGAAGAGATTTTGGAGGTGTACAAAGACATCCCAGTGTGGGCTGAGGTTGGATCTGTGACACTGCAGAAGGTTATTCCACCAGCAGGATACAGGAGATGGCACAAAGGCCACCAGATCCCTACAAAACAGCCAAAAGGGTGTTTTATTTTTATTATTTTGAAACACGTGGCTTGAAAACACCAAGGAACTCCCTGGGACTCTGGAGCCAACCCTCACTGGCACTTTGGAAAGTGCACCCTCTAGACCAGACAAGGAAAAAGTTTCCAGTTCCCAATATTTTAACCCTAATCCCCAACAGAAAATCAGATTTGGGATGTAATTTGCATAGCATGTCTCATGATTTCATTTAATCTGCCCAATCCTCTTAGGGAGCAGAACAGCATAAGTTATCACAGACAACGGGGCTGCTGAGGAGCTGCAAATCCCCCCGTGCAGCAGAGCCTGGACCTGCAGTTAATCCTGGCCCTGCCAGTGCCCATCGCCAGGGAGGGGCAGCAGGGTGGGCAGGGGCAGCTCACCCCAAATTCCCTGGAGACAGAGGGGAATGCCAGGGATCTCAGTCCCTTCCTTGCTCTCAGGCACTTTGCCTCCCCCAAACCTCATTAGGAATTTCAGCCCCTCCTGCCTGACCCTGAGGGATGTGCTGGGCTCGGCTCCTCCCAGGGCTGCCTTATCCCAACTTTTCCTCCACGCAGGGAACCCACGCTGGGCTCTGCTGCTGCTCAGCTTTGTCAGTTCATTGAGCATCTCCCCTTTGGCTTCATCATGCCCATAATGACAGAGAAAATGTGTCCTCTATAACGACCCCACCCCGGATCGATGCAGCAATCGCAGCCACAGCCTGTTTTTCAATTAACTCCTCATCCTCACCCTTCCTCCCCCCCCAAAAAAACCCCAACAAAATACTTTTAAAATGATTTGTTGTGATCGAATAACTCCCCCAAATACCACCAAGTATTAAAATCCCTCCTTCAATATCCTTTATCCTTTAAGGTTCTTTATAATTCAATAAACAGGATTTCCAATCCTCCCAAACTGGGGGGAGCCTGTTCCTCGCCTCGTTCCAGGCCACTCTTCTAATGCACACTCTTATTAAGCTGTGCAAGCTTACAGCTCTTTAATCTTTTGGAACACATGTTGGGAAGAATAAAAGCAATTTTGTTTGGGAAACTGAAGGCCACGTTCAGCTGGAAATCAGCTTTTTCTCTCCCCTCACCTCTTGCTGCACAGAGCTGGCCCCGGGGCCCTCACCCAGTAACCCTGAAAGGCACCACCTCCTTCCATTCATCTGCTCCCTTTTTGCAGTGCTGGAAGGGGGGAATTAGAGTGGGAAAAAAACCCCCACCTAATTTTGGCTGTTTTTCCCCAGATTGGTACAATTTTACAATTTCTGCCCTTAAAATAATCGCAGATCTGGGTTTCCTCTGGCTCAGAGCTAATCTGGATGTAATTCCCCTACCTCTGCCTCTGCCTCTGCCCTTGGCAACACACAAATACAGATTAGAGGGTTATATAAATGTAATTTTCTAATTAATCATTTCGGGGCCAGCCGACTCGGGGCTTTGTGGACCAACAAATGCACATGAGGTTCAACAGGGAGTGAGGATTTATGCAACCCCCAGTTCCTGCTCCAGGCTGGAAAAGGAACTGCCCCTTCCCACTGAGCTCTGCCAACCCCCTGAGGGACACCAGAGGAACCTCTGCAGGTAAAACTGCCCCCAAAAGGGGCAGGACACTCCAAAAGGGACAGGACACCCCAAAAGGGACAGGACACCCCAAAAGGGACAGGACACCCCAAAAGGGACAGCACAGCCTGAATGGGACAGGACACCCCAAAAGGGTCAGCACATCCCAAAAGGGACAGGACACCCCAAAAGGGACAGCACAGCCTGAATGGGACAGGAGACCCTGAATGGGACAGGACACCCCAAAAGGGACAGGACACCCTGAATGGGACAGGAGACCCTGAATGGGACAGGACACCCCAAAAGGGACAGGACACCCTGAATGGGACAGGAGACCCTGAATGGGACAGGACACCCCAAAAGGGACAGCACACCCCAAAAGGGTCAGCACACCCTGAATGGGACAGGAGACCCTGAATGGGACAGGACACCCCAAAAGGGACAGCACACCCTGAATGGGACAGGAGACCCTGAATGGGACAGGACACCCCAAAAGGGACAGCACACCCTGAATGGGACAGGAGACCCCAAAAGGGACAGGACACCCTGAATGGGACAGGAGACCCTGAATGGGACAGGACACCCCAAAAGGGACAGCACACCCCAAAAGGGACAGCACATCCCAAAAGGGACAGGACATTCTGAATGGGACAGGACACCCCAAAAGGGACAGCACACCCTGGATGGGACAGCCCATCCCAAAGGGGAGAGCACACCCTGAATGGGACAGGACACCCCAAAAGGAGCAGCACCTCCCAAATGGGACAGGACACCCTAAAAGGGACTGCACACCCCAAAAGGGACAGCACAGCCTGGATGGAACAGGACGCCCCAAAAGGGACAGCACACCCTGGATGGGACAGCACATCCCAAAGGGGAGAGCACACCCTGAGTGGGACAGAACACTCCAAAAGGGACAGGACACCCCAAAAGGGTCAGCACATCCCAAAAGGGACAGGACACTCTGAAAGGGATGGACACCCCAAAAGGGACAGCACATACCAAATGGAACAGCACATCCCAAAAGGGACAGAACACCCCAAAAGGGACAGCACAGCCTGAATGGGACAGGACACTCTGAATGGGACAGGACACCCCAAAAGGGACTGTACACCCCAAATGGGACAGCACAGCCTGAATGGGCCAGTACATCCTTAATGGGACAAGACACCCCAAAAGGGTCAGCACATCCCAAAAGAGACAGCACACCCTGGATGGAACAGGACACCCCAAAAGGGACAGCACACTCTGCATGGAACAGGACACCCCAAAAGGAGAAGCACATCCCAAAAGGGCCAGGACACCCCAAAAGGGACAGCACACCCTGGATGGGACAGCACACCCCAAAAGGGAGAGCACACCCTGAATGGGACAGGACACCCCAGAAGGAGAAGCACATCCCAAAAGGGCCAGGACACCTCAAAAGGGACAGCACACTCTGCATGGAACAGGACACCCCAAAAGGAGAAGCACATCCCAAAAGGGCCAGGACACCCCAAAAGGGACAGCACACCCTGGATGGGACAGGACACCCCAAAAGGAGCAACACCTCCCAAAAGGGCCAGCACACCCCAAATGACCAGGATTTGAGCCCTGCTGCTCCAGGCCTTTCCCAGTGATTCCATCCCACATGGAGCAATTCTTCATCCCACCCCAAAGAGTGGAAAGCTGAAAGAAAGAGGAATTTGTTTCCTTTCTAAGTATCTCCCAGAAAAACACCTTCCACGGCCTCTTTAAAAATAAACTGGAGTGTTCATTAGCTGCCCTATTTTTTCAGGTGTATTCTAATAGCACTAATTAACTCGAAGGTAGATTTTAGCACTTCAGCCTCCCTTTCTGCCTTCAAATGCCAAAACAAATCTTGCCATAATTACCAGCAATCCTTTTCATTACCGGCTGCCTAATTATCCTATTAATAGCACATCCTAAGAGACTATATTTGCTTGGCAGGCAAATATTTGTTTTTAAATTAGCAAACACAAAGACAAACTGCTCTGTTTGCTGAAGGATTTTGAATTGCAAAATGGTTTCTACTCCTGGAAAAAACCCCCTTAATCCAAGTCTAACCCAAATGCTTAATCCGGTTGAAGTAGTTGGGTCTTTTCAACAAGGGGGAGGGTCCCCGTGCCAAGGAGGGGTCTGGGGATACCTGGGCACCGACACACCTGTGCCTGGGCAAGGGCTCCTGGAGGTGGTATCGCTCCAGGAGGGATGGGATGCCCAACAAACAACTGAGGGTGGTGCCATGGAGGGAGGGGGCTGGCAGGGTGGGAGCACGATGTCAGGGCAAGAGGATGATGTCATGACAGGAGGATGTCATGGCAGGGGGATGTCATGACAAGATGATGTCATGGCAAGAGGATGATGTCATGACAAGATGATGATGTCATGGTAAGAGAATGATGTCATGGCAAGAGGATGTCATGACAGGGAGATGTCATGACAGGATGATGTCATGGTAGGAGGATGTCATGACAGGATGATGCCATAACAGGGGGATGTCACGGCAGGAGGATGTCATGGCAGGAGGATGTCATGACAGGATGATGCCATAACAGGAGGATGTCATGGCAGGAGGATGTCATGGCAGGGGAATGTCATGACAGAAGCATGTCATGACAGGGGGATGTCATGACAGGATGATGCCATAATAGGGGGATGTCATGGCAGGGGGATGTCATGACAGGATGATGCCATAACAGGAGGATGTCATGACAGGAGGGTGTCATGGCAGGATGATGCCATAACAGGGGGATGTCATGGCAGGAGGATGTCATGGCAGGGGGATGTCATGATAGGAGGATATCATGGCAAGAGGATGTTATGGCAGGAGGATGTCATGACAGGAGGATGTCATGGCAGGAGGATGTCATGTCAGAGGGATGTCATGGCAGGAGGATGCCATAACAGGGGGTGTCATGGCAGGAGGATGTCATGACAGGATGATGCCATAACAGGAGGATGTCATGACAGGATGATGCCATAACAGGGGGATGTCATGACAGGATGATGCCATAACAGGAGGATGTCATGACAGGATGATGCCATAACAGGAGGATGTCATGACAAGAGGATGTCATGACAGGATGATGTCATGGCAGGAGGATGCTGCTGTGGTGGGAGGGTGCTGTCATATTTTAACGTTGCTTTTCTTGTTGGAGGATGTTGTGGCAGCTGAATTATTTATGGCCCTGGAGGGGCCTTTCCCGGGAGGCTGCAGAGCATCCACCCCCACAGCCACAACTACAACTCTCTGGACAAAACCAGCACCTCTTCCCTCTCTTGTTTTTAACATAACCCCCCAGCTATTCCACCCTGGGTTATAAAAGGAGCAATGCACTCTGAGCTTGCAACGCTCCCGATGAAGGAGCTGAATGGGCAGCACTTGCAGCAGTGCCAGTGGCTACAGGAGAGCTCCCAGGCTGGAGGGCAGTGCCCACATTTGGGGTGCACCTGCCACACAGGCTGGTGCCTGTCCCTGAGCCCCTCTGGTCACCTGTGCCCTCCCTGACCTTGCCCTCCCTCGCTTTGGCCCCAGCGCCCGAGGGGCAGGAGGGGTAAATGTGTGGCTCTTCCTTCCAGTTTGAGAGCTCCTCCTGTAGCCTGGGAGATCTCAGTCCTGCTGGAGCAGGATATTGTGTCTGTCTGGATGTGATTGTGGTGCCTGCCATCCTCCTGCCACCACAGTGCCATCACAGTGCCATCACAGTGCCATCCCCCTGCCACCACAGTGCCATCACAGTGCCACCACAGAGCCCCCACAGTGCCACCACAGAACCCCTGCAGCACCCCTGCCCACAGGGCAGCCCTGCCAAGGAGTTTAGGAGAGTTTATTGAGGATTAGAGGACCCAGACCCTCTGCTGGAAACCCAAACCCTCTGTCAGGGACCCAAACCCTCCGCCGGCCCCTTCCTGGCACAGCCCGGCCCGGGATGCCCCCCAGAACACCCCCAGAGAGGCAGAAAGGCCGAGCCTGGCAAAGAAAAGGTTAATCAGCCTGTGCAGAGCCTTGCCCGGGGTTTCCTTGAATGCCTCAAGCCAAAAATCCAGCGGCGGCCACAGCCAGCGCACAAAGGGGCTTTGCAACCCATTGTGCCGCCCCGGAGACCTGGCTGAGACCACACAGGGGAGGGCGGCACCGCCCCGGTGCCCTGCCAGCCTCCCTGTGCCCTGCCAGCCTCCCTGTGCCCTTCCAGCCTCCCTGTGCCCTCCCTGTGCCCTTCCAGCCTCCCTCCTGCCCTCCCTGTGCCCTCTCTCTGCCCTGCCAGCCTCCCTGTGCCCTGCCAGCCTCTCTCCTGCCCTCCCTGTCCCTCCCTGCCAGCCTCCCTGTGCCCTGCCAGCCTCCCTCCTGCCCTCCCTGTGCCCTGCCAGCCTCCCTGCTGCCCTCCCTGTGCCCTGCCAGCCTCCCTGTGCCCTGCCAGCCTCCCTCCTGCCCTCCCTGTGCCCTGCCAGCCTCCTTGTGCCCTGCCAGCCTCCCTCCTGCCCTCCCTGTGCCCTGCCAGCCTCCCTGTGCCCTGCCAGCCTCCCTGTGCCCTCCCTGTGCCCTGCCAGCCTCCTCCTTCCCTCCCTGTCCCTCCCTGCCAGCTCCCTGTGCCAGGCTGTCAGTTGGAATAACAAATACCAAACTCTGTTGTGAAAAAATGAAGACAAGACAAGGTCCTGCCCCACTCCTCGGGGGAGAGAAGGCCAGGGGGTGATGCCCCTGGGACCCCCACACCCCACCAGTGGGGGTTCCCAGCCTCTGGGTCTCTCAGGCTGTGGGACAGGGTGACATGGATGTACCTTGGCTCTGAAAGACACCTGTGACCATCCCCAATATTGTGTGACTGCAGCAGTGGGACCTCCAGGACCTGCCAAGCCTTGCTGGAGCAGCCCAGGGATGCCCCTCACAGCCCCAGAGGCTGGTTGGTGGTTCCCAGGGCATTCCACACTCACCAGGCATCCAGCAGCAACACATGGATGAGCTGGTGCCATGTCCATGAGCACAGTCCCCCTCCCCTCCCTGCCTGGTGGGAGGGAGCCAAGAGCTGCATCAGCTCCTCAACCCCATCCAGGACACCGTGGGCACCCCTGGGACCTGCTGACACCCCCTGCCTGGGGCCTTTGGGAGAGAGGCAGCAGGATGGCTGGGCCTGCATCCCCACTATGGAATCCTGGACTCTGGAATGGTTTGGGATGGAAGGGGCCTTACAGACCATCCCATTCCAACCCCCTGTCAGGGGCAGGGACACTTTCCAGCCTCCAGACAGAGCATTCCCCAGAGCTCCTGGAGCCCCTGGCCAGAGCATACCCTGGAATTTCTGGGCAAAACACCCCCTGGAACACCTGGCCAGGTCATCCCTTGGAGCTACTGGATTCCCTGGCCAGAGCATCCCCTCTATTTCTTGGAGGCCCTGGCCAGGGCATCACTTGGAATTCCTGGAACTCCTGGAGTGCCTGGCCAGAGCATCCCCTGTGTTTCCCAGAGCCCCTGGCCAGAGCATCCCCTGGAGTTCCTGGAGCTCCTGGATCACCTGCCCAGAGCATTCCCTGGAGCTTCTCAATCCTATGTCCAGATCATCTCCTGGAATTCCTGGATCACCTGCCCAGAGCATCCCCTGGAATTCCTGGAGCTCCTGCCCCGAGCATCCCCTGGAGCTCCTGGATCACCTGCCCAGAGCATTCCCTGGAGCTTCTCAATCCTATGTCCAGATCATCTCCTGGAATTCCTGGATCACCTGCCCAGAGCATCCCCTGGAATTCCTGGAGCTCCTGCCCAGAGCATCCCCTGGAGCTTCTCAATCCTATGTCCAGATCATCTCATGGAGCTCCTGGATCACCTGCCCAGAGCATCCCCTGGTGCTCCTGGAGCTCCTGGATCACCTGCCCAGAGCATCCCCTGGAATTCCTGGAGCCCCAGGCAGAGCAGCATTTGGAGTCCCTGCCAGAGCAACCCCTGGAGCTTCCCAGCCCCTTGGTCACCCAGAGCTGGGCAAGCAGGGCAGAAACCCTGTCTGGAGCCTCTCCAGCAGAAGGCAAAGAGGAGAAACCAGTGGCAGAGGAAGCCAACCCCTCTCCCACAATTCCCGGGGTCTGGTTTGGCAGATGGCGAGTCGAGGGACGGCCCCACCCGGGGCCTGGGTTTGATGAGCTGTGCACATGTGAAACCCGAACATCTGCAGCGCCATGTGGTGCCAGGAGCGCCCCCACACCCCAACCCAGCTCAACACCATCAATTATTCATGACCGAGTTATTTGTGGTGCAAAGGGTCCATCAGCGACTTTGATTAAAAATCCGATGAGTAATGAATATGCAAAAAGCCAGAGACTGCTCCGAGGAACAGATTTGTCAAATTGTCCATACTTCATCCACAGCAAGAAAAACCTCCAGAGGTCCTGAAATTGAAAAACTTCCCCCCAGCTCGTGGTGTTGTGGCAGGGCTGAAATCCCTGTGCCAGCCGGTGCTTCCCGTGCATCCGAATGGGGGAATATTGTGTGAAACCCGAGGTGAGGGCAGTGAGGAGAGAGGCACACACACGAGAGGAAATGTGATTTTAATTCACATTGTGACTCCACAGCCATTTAATTATTTTAATTAGGCTTAATTAGTGGTAAATTTACAATGATATGCTTGATACCTGGCATTAAATCTTTCATGCATAAATGTTTTGTTAAAATGAGAAAATAGGCACGTGGCATCCTGCCAGCAATTAGTGCTGAATGCGCTAATGAAAGATTACGGCTCTGCCGTGATTCCTGGTGACAGGAGCCGGGGGGGCTCTGCTGGGAACAATCACCAGGCACTGGCACCTGCAGACTGCCACTGCCACCAGCCTGGGGTGCTCCCAGGGCTGGGGCATCCCCAGGGAACCGCTGCTGGCCCCACAGGTGGCCCAGGAGGGTGATGGGCACCAGCTCCACACCCCGGGGCAGGTTGGGGCATCACCCCCAGCACCCTCATCCTTCCCAGCCTCTGTAGCCTGGTCCCTCTCTGCATCTCCATCCCAAAGGCTCAGCTGTGCCCTTCTCCAGGGTCTTTCCTGACACCCCACTCTTCTCATTCCTGCATCCTCTCCCATGGTGGTCTGGCAGCACTCGACTGAACTCCAACTCTCCTGGCTAAACTTACCTGTCCCTTCTTTGCTGCAGAGCTCCTGCTCCCAGGATCCTCCTGCTCCTCTAAAGTCCTCTGGGAAAGCTGGAGAAGAGGTGACCTGTTGGACATGCCTGTTGTGTTTGAAGCATGGGATGGTCCCACACTGGAGAGACAAACTCTACAATCAGACAGGACCAGAAGAGGGATGGTCCAAGGGCTGGAGCTCCCTCTGCTCTGGAGCCAGGCTGGGACAGCTGGGGGAGTTCACCTGGACAAGAGGAGGCTCCAGGGAGACCTGAGAGCCCTTTCCAGTGCCTAGAGGGGCTCTGAGAGAACTGGAGAGGGACCTGGGAAAGGGACCTGGAATGGGTGGATACCCCATTCCCTCCAGGCCCTGCCAAGGGTGCTGGTGCCAGCTCTCAAAGGGCAAGCTCTGCCCTTCCCTGATCCATCCACTGTGGGGTGGATCAAAGGAGCTGCTCAGACTCTTGGGGAGAAGAGTTTGATTTGCATCTGCCCCCCAGATCCGTGTCTCCTGAATTTCTAAAGCACCAGGGAAGGGCAGCTGGAGAACCACGAGGCTGCTCTGAGCCCCAGGACCAGGTGAGGAGAAGGATTAGGAGGGAAATTAAGGCTCTGCACAGAGCCCAGCTCACAGAGCAGTCCCAACTATGACTGCCCAATGCTTCAGTTACAAACGTGCTAAAAATCCCAGGCAGATGAATTCCAGTGTTTCCTAACTACAGTTAAGTGCACCAGGAGAGTATTAACTCCCTCCCATCCCTATTGATCTTCCTGTCTCCTGCTACTACTGGAAACAATTAGAGGTCAATAAGCAACATGAGCTGAAATCCACAGCTGCCAGATAAAGCATTTTGAAATATTTCCTTGCCCTTTTCCATTGGTGGGTCTGTCAATACCACCATCAAATATTTTTTATGGAAAAGAAAGGATCTTAGAAAATCTATCTGTGCTGTCTCACGGCCCCGGAGCAGAGCAGATGAATCCAGAGGCTGCTCACAGCCCTTGGAGCAAAACCTGGAGTACAAATGGCAGCGAGACTCTGCTCCAACAGCCCCATCCGTCCTGGAGCTGCAGTAACGCAGTTACCCTCGCAGTGACCCTGCTGCAGGAGCAGAAATCTTCCTCTGGTGCAGCCAAGGAGGAAATCAGGGCACGGAAAGGTGGGAGGCAGGTTGGAAATGTCAGATGGGCACTGCCTGTCCGTGGGTGAGGAGGGGGTCACTGCTCCCTGGCACTGCGGGAGGGGCTGGGCTGGGCTGCAGCTTGGGGGGGCTGGGATACCCCCGTGTGCTGTGGGGGCACGGGGGGGCTCTGTGGGGGATGCAGGCTCTGTGCTCTGTGCTGGAACCTGTGTGGGATGCACGTGTGGGACACACAGCTCGGATGCACGTGTTGGATGTGGGAATGGGCTACATGTGTCTGGTGCACGTGTTGGACACACATGTCGGATGATTGCACTGGGTACAGGCACTGGATACACATGTTGGATGCACGTGTTGGGTACAGGCACTGGATACACATGTTGGATGCATGCATTGGATGCACATGTTGGGAACAGGACTTGGGAACATGCATTGGATGCACATGTTGGATACATGCACTGGGAATGGGCATTGGATGCACATGTTGGGAACAGGCATTGGGAACATGCATTGGATGCACATATTGGATACATGTACTGGGAATGGGCATTGGATGCACCTGGATGAACATGTTGGGAACAGGCACTGGGAACATGCATTGGATGCACATGTTGGATACATGCACTGGGAATGGGCATTGGATGCACATGTTGGGAACAGGCATTGGGAACATGCATTGGATGCACATGTTGGATACACACTGGGAACATGCATTGGATGCACATGGATGAACATGTTGGATACACACTGGGAACATGCATTGGATGCACATGTTGGATACACACTGGGAACATGCATTGGATGAACATATTGGATATATGTACTGGGAACGGGCACTGGATGCACATGGATGCACATGTTGCACATGAGCTGGATGCATCCATTGGGAACATGCACCGAATGCACATGTTGGATGCAAACTCTGGATCCCTGCTGGATGCACAGGGACACCCCAGGAGCAGAGGGGCAGGAGCAGTAGGGACCCAGGGTAATACCCCTGTGGATGTGTGGCTTAGACCCTGGCTTTGCACCTGGGATCTCATTCTTGCCCAGCAGAGTTGCCCACCCCGAGGAGGGGCTGTTCCTGCACAGAAACCCCGGGAAGGCTCAGCAGACATGACGGATTTACTCAGGCAGGAGTCACCGCGGAGCCATCGGGCACGTTCAGCTCAGTCCCGTCAGGAATCAGTCATGGAGCATTCAGTGGCCCTGGGATGAATGGGCTGGAGCATCCTGCTGCCATTTATCTCCTGGTTTCCCTGCTGGTGAGCTCCTCCTCCCTGCACTGGGCTGTCACCACATTCCCACCTGGATCCGCCCAGCAGCCGTGTGGGATGGCAGAGCTGTGCCAATGGAGCAGGGGGCCAGCGCTGCCAGGGAGGGCAGGGCTGGGGACAGGCAGCCCCCCACTATTTGGCCACCTCTGGCCACACAGGACCACCTGCACTTCAGATCCACCAGCTGCCAGCTGAGCCTGCAGGAGGGCAGGTCCCAGGAGTGGCACCCCAGTGATGTCTCCTCCACTCCCACACCTCCATCTGCATCCTTGAGCTATCCTGGAGCCATCCCTGACCTTCCACCCCAGTGCTTCTGCTTCCCAAGGGCTTTGGTGGCTGGTTCCTCAGGTGCTGGCTGGTGGGACACCACCACCTTGTGCCACCTCTCCAAGGCTCAGGAATGCCTGATGGACCACTTGGAATCACAGATTCATGGGATAGTTTGGGTTGGAAGAGACCCCAAAGCTCATTTTGTTCCACCCCCTGCCATGGGCAGGGACAACTTCCACTATCCCAGGTTGCTCCAAGCTCTGTCCACCCTGGTCTTGAACACTTCCAGGGAAGGGGCAAGTTTATCCCCTTTTCCCTGAAAAAGGCTGAGCCAAACCTCCAAACACTGACTCCAGGAGCCACCAGTGTTGAACCAGCCCCTTTAGCCTTTTTTTCTGCCAGTTCCCTTTCCAAATAGCAGCAAAATCCCCTCTGGATTCCATGCCCTCTGCTCCTGCCTGACCCCCAAACCCACCAGCTCCAGGAACTGTGGGTTCTCCAAAGCTCCCCACCCCAGAGCCAGCTGGGACCTGCTGAGTTGGGGAGTACCCTGCAGGTGAGCAGAATTCCAGAGTGATGGAATCCAAGGAAACCTCTTCCTAAATCCCCCCAGGCTGGGTTTGGCTATTCCATAGGTCCAGTAACACCCTCCCCATCCCAGGACTGGCTGGTGGAGGTGCATCCCCCCAGTGTGAGCACATCCCCCAGTGTCCCTGTGCAGGCAGTGGCTCATTATGGGTTTTCTGTCCCCAGACAACCCCTGGGCTCGGCTCCATCGATCCCTCCTCCTCCCAATACCTGGAATTTGGGCAGGGAGGGAGCTGTGCATCTGCCACGTGCCACTGGGAACAATTTTGTCAACAGCACTTTAACATCCAAGTGATTCTCATCACAGCTGGTGCCAGGGGCGCTGGGAACAGCAATAAAAAGGGGTTTAGGAAATAAATTACCTCAGATTTGCATACAGTGTGGATAACAGCACACACTGACACGGGCACTGGAGACTCCTCCATCCAGGGCTGCTCTGACAGCAACAAGGAGAACAGCAAACAGTGGAAAGCTCTTCCCTGCTTATCCCTGATGGCAAACAAGGGCTGGGGCAGAAACTGAGCATTTCTTCATTAAATACTGATTCCTTTCAGAGTAAAGCCAGGTCCAGGTCAGGGAACAGAACAGCATCTTCCTCTTGGAGATGAGGACACACCAGATTTGCCAGGGAGGGAGGATATGGCAGAACACTTGCTCCGTGTTTGCTCCATGTTTGCTCCATGTTTTGCTCCATGTTTGTTCCATGTTTGCTCCATGTTTGCTCCGTGTTTGCTCCATGTTTGCTCCATGTTTGTTCCGTGTTTGCTCCACATTTGCTCCATGTTTTGCTCCATGTTTGTTCTGTGTTTGCTCCATATTTGCTCCATGATTGCTCCGTGTTTGCTCCGTGTTTGTTCCGTGTTTGCTCCATGTTTGTTCCATGTTTGCTCCATGTTTGCTCCATGATTGCTCCGTGTTTGCTCCGTGTTTGCTCCGTGTTTGCTCCATGTTTGCTCCATGTTTGCTCTGTGTTTGCTTCATGTTTGCTCCATGTTTGCTCCATGTTTGCTCCATGTTTGTTCCATGTTTGCTCCGTGTTTGCTCCATGTTTGCTCCATGTTTGCTCCATGTTTGTTCCGTGTTTGCTCCATGTTTGCTCAATGTTTGCTCAATGTTTGCTCCGTGTTTGCTCCGTGTTTGCTCCGTGTTTGCTCCATGTTTGCTCCATGTTTGTTCCATGTTTGCTCCGTGTTTGCTCCATGTTTGCTCCATGTTTGCTCCATGTTTGCTCCATGTTTGTTCCGTGTTTGCTCCATGTTTGCTCCATGTTTGCTCCATGTTTGCTCCATGCTCACTCCACCAGTGGTCCCCAAACCCCTGTCAGCAGCTCACCCCATGTCCATTATTCACCAGTGAGCCCACAGACACCTTCTGGAGAGGAGAAGGCTCCAGGGAGACCTGAGAGCTCTTTCTAGTGACCAAAGGACTCCAGGAGAGCTGGAGAGGGACTGGGGACAAGGGATGGAGGGACAGGACACAGGGAATGGCTTCCCACTGCCAGAGGGCAGGGCTAGATGGGATATTGGGAAGGAATTGTTCCCTGTGAGGGTGATGAGGCCCTGGCACAGGGTGCCCAGGAACAGCTTCTCAGTGGCTCATCCATCAGCTGCTGTTTCATTATTAAAGCCCATGTGAGTGTTTTGGAAGATTGGCTATGGAAAAACCACTGCACATGTTCCTCTGCCTCCAGGCTTTAGGATGCTTGGAGTGGCTCAGCCATGTGAGGTGAAAACAAACACAAAATATTCCTACCTGGATGCTTTGGCTTGACACACTCCAACTGTCCTATTTCCATTCCTCTTAAATAAATCCATGGCAAAAGGAAAGAGAAAAGACAATTCAGGAACTGCTAATTCAGGGGAACAACCTCCCCAGGAAGGGCTGGGGACATCACCAGCATGGAGATAAGTCTGGCCCTGCCTTGGGAAAACCCCACCTAACCCACCCTGCAGCCCAAGGCTGGGACCTCCCAAAGGGTGCAGGAGCCCCCCTGGGGGGAAAAAATAAATAAAAGAGGAGTTTTGTTTTTTGGACACACCCACTTGAACCCAAAGCTGGATATTTTCAAATGCCAAAGGTCCTGCTGCCAGCCCAGAGCAGGACTGAGCTGAGCTGCTCTGGGTGGGACACAAAGAGTCCTTCAGGGCTCTGAGAGCAAATGTCACCGTTCCCGAGGGCAAGAGCTTGTTTGAGCAACAGCAAAGCCTGATTTTACTGAATCTTTTCAATTTCAAAAATAAACTCACAGCGAGGGTTCACTATTTGACTAAGGGGGAGCTCCGAGGGAGGAGATGGCCCTGCAGAATCCTGGGAATTTGCAAAGTGCCCAGGGAGGAGAATGGTAAGTGCAGGCTGGGAGTGTCAGCAAGGGCTCGATGGCAAAGGCTCAAATGTGGCCATTCCAAGGAGCAAACTCCCCCTCCCCAGCCCCAGCAGCCCCTTGGCAAACACCAGGATGCTGCTTCAAGCACAGGATGAGGGAGCTTTGCCCAGTTCAGACACCATTTTGAAAGCATAGAATTATGGAATCATAGAATCCCCAAATGGTTTGGGTGGGAAGGGACATTAAAGTCCATCCAGTTCCACCTCCTGCCATGGGCACCTCCCACTATCCCAGTTTCCTCCAAGCCCCGTCCAACCTGGCCTTGAACACTTCCAGGGCCTTGCTCATCCTGGGAAGGGTGTGAGGAGCCTCTGGCCTCGTTGAGGGGAACACCCCAGCCCTGAGTGTCCCCCCAGCTCTGTGCATCCCTCCCAGCACTCTGCATCCCCTCCACCCTGTGCAGCCCCATCCCTGTGCACCCCTTGCACCCCCTGGCTCCCTGTATCCCCCCTGTGTACCCCCCCTCCCTCTGTGTCCCCCCATCCCTCTGTATGCCCCCTGTGTATCCCCCATCCCTCTGTATCCCCCATCCCTGTTCATTCCCTCATCCCTGTGTATCTCCCATCCCTCTGTGTCCCCCCATCCCTCTGTATCCCCCATTCCTGTGTATTCCCCCATCCCTCTGTATCCCCCCATCCCTGTGTATCCCCCATCCCTGTTCATTCCCTCATCCCTGTGTATCTCCCATCCCTCTGTGTCCCCCCATCCCTCTGTATCCCCCATCCCTGTGTATTCCCCCATCCCTTTATCCCCCCATCCCTCGGTATCCCCCATCCCTGTATCCCCCATTCCTTTATCCCCCCATCCCTGTTCATCCCCTCATCCCTGTGTATCCCCCATCTCTCTGTATCCCCCCATCCCTGTGTATCCCCCCCATTCCTGTGTATCCCCCATCCCTTTATCCCCCTATCCCTGTTCATCCCCTCCACTCCAGCTCCAATCCAGCATCCAAGCTGGGAGTGCTGAGCTTCCTTCCATGTCCCTGCACCTCCCGGTGCTGCCTCCCAGCCAAGAGCAGCCCCTCTGGAAAGCTCGGGGTTAAACACATCCCATTCAAAAGGCTTCTTATGGAAAAAACAACATTATTTACAGCTTCTCCCTCCTCAAGGGGGAATTTGCAGCCACATCATTAAGCACAGAGAAAAGCCTTTAACCAGGCAGGGCCGGGGCATTCACAGCCCGCGGGGTGGGCGAGCTGGGGGTGCCCGCGAATGCGCTCCGGGGGCGGCTGCGCTGAAAGGCGGAGGGTCCCGGCGCGGCCCCGTCCGCGGGAGCCACACGGGGGACGGTGACCCCGACAGCGCCGGGACACGGAGCCGATTTGCCGCCTGGCTGGAGCACAGCCCGCGGCTGAAAGGGAGCACACCCAGAAAAACCAACAGCACTCCCCCTGGGCCTGCCAGCCCCGCACCCTTCTGCCCTCCCTGCTGTCCATCCCAACACCAGGGACACACGGAGCTGTTGGAAAGGGTCTGGAGAAGACAACGGAGCTGCTCCAGGGCTGGAGCCCCTTTGGAGCCAGGCTGGGAAAGTTGGGGGGGTCAGAGAAGAGAAGGATCCAGGGAGACCTTGGAGCCCCTTCCACTGCCTAAAGGGGCTCCAGCAGAGCTGGAGAGGGACTTGGGACAAGGGCTGGAGGGACAGGACAAGGGAATGGCTTCCCACTGACTGAGGCCACGGTTAGATGGGATGTTGGGAAGGAATTGCTGGCTGTGAGGGTGGGCAGGCCCTGGCACAGGTTGGGCAGAGAAGCTGTGGCTGCCCCATCCCTGGGAGTGTCCCAGGCCAGGCTGGACAGGGCTTGGAGCCACCTGGGCTGGTGGGAGGTGTCCCTGCCCATGGCAGGGGGTGGAACAAGATGATCTTTAACTCCACTTCCAACCCAAAGCATTCCATGACTGTATGACCAGCACTGAACACCCTCCCTGCCTGCACTGCCCTTCCTGTGTGTGCCCACTGAGATCAAACCTTCACAGCTGGGCAATGAGGAGCCAGGATGCTCCCAGCTGCTTCTGAGGGGAGCATCTCCTTCCTGGCACCATCAGTCGAGGACCAGCTCCCACATGGAATAAAGTGGCAGTTTCTTTAGTGGTGACAAACATGGGGCATCCTTCCAGCTGAAGGGTCTGAGCACCGTGGACTCCTTTTGGATGGAAGGAAGGTGGAAGGAAAGGTGAAATCCATCCTCTCAGGGCACTGTGGAGAGCTGGTGGTTTACATTACACCTCCCGGCAAAGTGATGTGCTGCTGAATCCCTGTTAATCCCTGCCTCGACCTCCAGAGCATAATCTGGTTAATGTGGTTGGGCCGAGCGAGCGCCGTCCCCCGCCCGGAATTCAGGGAGCGCCCGAGGAGCGCCATCCACGGAGCTGGGGTTGTCATGGAAGCCGTGAAATGAGCAGCTTAACGGGCTGAGGAGAGGAAAGGGGGAAAGCAGAGCCTGGCTGGGGAGGGGGAGGGATGGAGGAGGCGCTGTGGAACACCAACGGCTCTCCTCGGAACAACCTCAGCGTGGAGGGATCTGCCGCTCCCACACGGAGGAACAGCCTGGCCCGGGAGCCTGGATGGGGATCCAGGCACGGCTCAGTGTGGGAGCCTGGATGGGGATCCAGGGACAGCTCAGTGTGGGAGCCTGGATGGGGATCCAGGGACAGCTCAGTGTGGGAGCCTGGATGGGGATCCAGGGACAGCTCAGTGTGGGAGCCTGGATGGGGATCCAGCTCAGTGTGGGAGCCTGGATGGGGATCCAGGGACAGCTCAGTGTGGGAGCCTGGATGGGGATCCAGGCACAGCTCAGTGTGGGAGCCTGGATGGGGATCCAGGCATGGCTCAGTGTGGGAGCCTGGATGGGGATCCAGGCACGGCTCAGTGTGGGAGCCTGGATGGGGATCCAGGGACAGCTCAGTGTGGGAGCCTGGATGGGGATCCAGGCACAGCTCAGTGTGGGAGCCCGGATGGGGATCCAGGGACAGCTCAGTGTGGGAGCCTGGATGGGGATCCAGGCACAGCTCAGTGTGGGAGCCTGGATGGGGATCCAGGCACGGCTCAGTGTGGGAGCCTGGATGGGGATCCAGCTCAGTGTGGGAGCCTGGATGGGGATCCAGGCACGGCTCAGTGTGGGAGCCTGGATGGGGATCCAGGGACAGCTCTCAGGTCAGGATCTCCTCCAGCAACAGCAAAGGCACCAGAAAATGGTTGCAATGAATCCATTTCATGCCAGCTGCTCTGGTGTGAGGAGTGAGGAGGTTCCTGCCCTATCACCTGGCCACAGGCCCTTGATTAACTGTGTTAATTAGGGCAGCGTGGGAAGCTCAGGGGTGAGAAATGCTATAAATCTCTTTCTGCAAAGAAGAAAATAATTCTTGATTGTTTTCAGGTGTCTGGGGAACAATCCGGGGGTAAAGGGCTCTGGGACCAGGAGTTCTTCTTCCTTCCAGGTAACCAAACAGCATCTGTTTGTCCATACCTGGGGCCAGGGGAGCAGGTAACACCCCACAGGCTTCTCCAGCTCCACATCCACTGGCCAATGCAATCACACATTTAATTTCCACACCTCTTTCTCCAGGCTTTGGTGATTCCCTGGAGACTTGGAAGGACCATGGAGTGCAGATGAGGGAAAGGTGTGTTTCTGCAGGTAAAATGAGGATACTGGGATTCAAATGAGCTGCCCTGAGCTGGGCCCCAGCCAGCCCCTCTCCCTGGGATTTCCCCAGGCACTGACACATGTCACTGCTCCCAAAATAATTTCCTGGGCACCTGAGCACTCCTGAGCTGCACCAAGACACGCTCTGGAATGTGACCTGATGGTGGAGGCAGCACTAAATCAACCCATCCCTCGTGTTGTGTATCAGGGGTGGAACAGAGCCATAGCATTTGGATGTGGATTTGGACAGCCCATGATTTAGGAGAGGCTTGGGTTACATTCAAATCCCATCAGACACACGGGCACTGGGGGGTTGGTTTTCCAGGAGCTGGGAAAAAATAGAAAGTAGTTCAAAAGGAAGGAGAAGAACTTCCTTCTCAGGCCTCCTTAACGTGGCTCTGAAGGCAGAAATCACTCCAGAGATCCTTTAGACATGCTCAGCTGATAATTTAAGCTTATAATTAAAAAATGATTTATTGACATTAGCTTTAGTGGCAAATGATGGTAGAGTTTCATGTTAAACCCATAAAAGTCCTCATTCACATCCTTTAGACTCAAGGATTATTTATAACAAGCCCTTGTACCTCCGAGGGGTGGGGTGGGAGGAAAAGCTCTGTACCTGCTCCATTTCTCCCGTGGGGATAAATCCTTCCTCATTAATCCTCAGGCAGGGTGGGACTGGAGGAACCACTTCAGCTCCACACTCCATCACACGTGCCCTTCTTCACTTTGGCAGGATTTCCCTCGCTCAGCAGAGAAGGCAAATCCAAGAGCCTGAGCTCCCTGCACGGTGCAGGCAGTGGCAGCCCAGCCAAGGGCAGGACTGGGAGCAGCCTGGAACCAGGAGAGGCAGGGAGGGACCTGCTTTATTATTTAATAAAGTGTTAAATGTGACAAACAGGTCAAGGGAAGTGATTTGCCCCTCCTGACTCACTCAGGTGAGATCCCACCTGCAGAGCTGCCTCCAGCTCTGGGGAACAGCAGCACAAGGATGTGGAGCTGCTGGAGAGAGTCCAGAGGAGGCCTCGGAGCTGCTCCAGGGCTGGAGCCCCTTTGGAGCCAGGCTGGGAGAGCTGGGGGGGTCACCTGGAGAAGAGAAGGGTCCAGGGAGAGCTGAGAGCCCCTTCCAGTGCCTAAAGGGGCTCCAGGAGAGCTGGAGAGGGACTGGGGACAAGGGATGGAGGGACAGGACACAGGGAATGGCTTCCCACTGCCAGAGGGCAGGGATAGGTGGGATATTGGGAAGGAATTCCTGGCTGGGAGGGTGGGCAGGCCCATGGCACAGGTTGGGCAGAGAAGCTGTGGCTGCCCCATCCCTGGGAGTGTCCCAGGCCAGACTGGACAGGGCTTGGAGCACCCTGGGCTGGTGGGAGGTGTCCCTGCCCATGGCGGGGGGTGGGACTGGAGCAGCTTTAAAGTCCCTTCCAATCCAAACCATTCCAGATTTCCAGCTCTCCGTGACTCTAAAACAGGTGCCACCAGGAAGGAGGACTCCCCATCCTTCAGAGGACACAGCACAACCCACTGGGTCCACAGCACCTCCAAGAACAGAATTTTCCTTCCCCAGAGACATCTCCTGGGCCACAAGAAGGTGCCAATTAGAGCCAACATCTCTTACAGGGTAAGCAAAACCTTTTCCTCCCGAGCTCCCGGCAGAAACGCAGGGAGATGGATGATGGCAGCAGAGTGACTCCTTTCTCCTTTTATCAGTTGTTTTAGGTCAAAGTCTTTCCTTTGCACGCTCTGTCAACAGAGGGCTGGGCGGGGAGGGCCCCCCGCGCCGGCTGCGCTGAGCGGTGAGTGCGACCCTCCCTCCCTCCCTCCGCGTTTACTCTGCGCGGTGCCCACAAATCCACCTGAAGGGAGAAGGTAAATATTTCCCGAGCTGCTGCTCTCCCCGAGGAATGCTTGCACATCACTCAGCTCTGCTGGAAATGAATCACCTCTCAAATATTTGCTTTATCTCACCTTACCGTGTAATTACCACCTCCACTCCCCCAGCAGCTTCACTTGGGGAGCATTAAACAGTTGGCTCGAAACCCAGGCGGAGGCAGAGAAGCCTGAAAATGATGGAGGAGGATTCTGTGGGAAGGAAGAACCCGGACTACAACTTCCAGCATGCACTTTTCCCCCGGGATCTGCAGCCTGTCCCTGATCCCAGCTGCGCTCGGAGCCTCGGAGCTGCCCAAAATCCAGATTAAACCCCCCGAATTCCCAATCCGGGGCATCCCCTGCTCACCCCCCTGCACCAACACCAACCTTCCTCATCCTCCTGGCTGGAAAAGTTGTCTCTGAGCAGCCTCTAAAATGAATTAGGTAGCTTTAATTAGTATTTAATTTAGATCAGAGAAGATAATGATGACATGTTTACTAAATATCAATTAGTTATTGAAGATCTATTTGTCGCAGCTCCCAACAATGCCACAGATGTGTATCAGGCCTCCCTAAAACCTCAATAAACCCGTGATTTTGTAACAAACAATCAGCTTTTAAAGCATAACAGCTACTCCAGGAGATGAAATTAAAAGATTAAGCGGAGCCAGGACGGGATTTGGATGCTGGATGAGCCAGAGGAGCAGCGGAGGGACCGGGAAGTTCATCCCACCTCCTGCTTCTCCTGCAGGATCCGCGGGGTGGTCCGGGATGTCCTGAACATCCTTCCCAGCCAGGAGCTCTCCTGTGCCTCGAAGGCGCTCGAGTGTGAGGCCCAGGACGAAACCGATGCTCGATCAGCAGGACGGGGACGAGAGGGGACTGTCACAAACAATGACTTTCTTTATCCCTCTGCGTTTTGTTCCCATGGCACGAAGGTCAGGAGGAAAGTAGATTTATTAAAGCATAAACAAACTGCATAAATGCTTATGGTAATTCCACTTCCGTTAAAAATAGCGGTTATTTTTAAAGCTACTTTAAATTATCTCCTTTCTAATGAAAACTCACATGTAATCTGTTAGTGAGGGATGTCTGTTGAACCATGAATTATTCAAAGAAGTCTCTGTTCTGTTATCTGGAGCCTCTGGAGATTATTCCCACCATTGTCCGTTGTGATGGGTCATTATGCACTCTGTGAATTTAATCTTTTAGGCTATCCAGCAGCACAGAAAAAATGTATGAATAACAATTTTCCTGTAATAACCTTCAACTAACCTTTCAACCAGAGTGAGTAATTCCAATCCTATTTTCACATCAATAGAAGAGTCAAAGCCAGGCAATTATCTCTTATCTGTTCCATAACCCTCCCCCTTTAATTTTTAAAAAGGATGTTAAAGCACTTACTGGAGGCAAGAAGAAGAAAGGAGGTTGGGATGAAGTGCGGGCAAATTTTGATGAGCAGTGATAGGGGTGCGGTTTGGATAATTATGAATTTCTCCCCCCTCCCACTTCGCCGCATTCCTCCGTTCCCAGTGACACACCAGTTGCCTCACCCACATCCCTGCTGGGACAGCGAAAGGAACACCCCCAACTTCGTGGCTGCCCAAGTTTTATCCTTGGGCTGCGTGGGACACATCGCTGAGTGTCACCGACAGCTCCGCGGGGCTCTGACGTGCTCCGGAGTGACAGGTGGCCCTTTTGAGGGGTGACAGACCCTCTCGGCAGCATCCCCAAAATCCCAACCCTGCTCCCTGGCATTGTAGCACACAGAGGTAGCACACACACCCCACGAGGGGCGGCCCGTGGGCTCCGGCCACTGTGGGACCAGCACGGAACAAGTGCCACCCACTGCCGGGGCCAGGGACCTGCGGGGAGTTCTCAGGCAGCGGAGAGGAGGGGCTGCTGCATCCCAGCTCTGTGGATCCCTGTGCTGCTGCATCCCAGCTCTGTGGATCCCAGCTCTGTGGATCCCAGCTCTGTGGATCCCTGTGCTGCTGCATCCCAGCTCTTTGGATCCCGCTGTGCTGGTCGTTCCCAGCCCTTTGGATCCCGCTGTGCTACTGGATCCCAGCTCTTTGGATCCCAGCCCTTTGGATCCTGCTGTGCTGGTCATTCCCAGCTCTTTGGATCCCGCTGTGCTGCTGCATCCCAGCTCTTTGGATCCTGCTGTGCTGGTCGTTCCCAGCCCTTTGGATCCCGCTGTGCCCGCTCAGGCTCGGGCACTGCACCAGCCGTGTCTGAAGGTCAGAGGGTTGTGATGATAAGCCAGGAATGAGTAAACTGATTGCCTGGCACTCCGGTGGGAATTTATATTGACTGAACACCGGGAAAATCCTCTCCGGGCTCAGAAGGGACTTTTTATCAGTGAGGGAGGCTCAGCTGGGGGTGGGAGCCGTGTTTGGGGATCTGGACTTCCCCGTTCCAGCCCTTGACCCCCGGGCAGTGCCCGGCCCTCCCTGTTCCCAGCCTGCCTGGGCACCTTCTCTCCTGCTCGGATGTGGGGAGGAGGGATAACCCCTGGCAGCATTCCTGGCACACGGTGGGAGCTGCAGAGCCCAGAGGTGCTGATGGGCCTGCTGGGTCTGCCTTAACCACCTCCAAGCTCCTTCAGGATGAAGCCCCTCCATCAGCACTGGCAGGAGCTGGTCCCACCAGTCCAGGCTCACACTGAGCCCCCTCACCCTGCAAAAAGAGCCCTGCAAGACCCCACAGACACAGACTACAGAGTCATGGACTGGATTAGATTGGAAAAGGCCTCTGAGATCAGTGAGTCCAACCAATAACCCTGCATGGCCAAGGTCATGTCCCTACATGCCACATGGCTTTTAAATCCCTCCAGGAATGGGGACTCCACCACTGTCCTGGGCAGCTGTGCCAGGGCTGGGCAACCCTTTCCACGAAGAAATGTTCCCAGGATCCAATCTAAACCTCCCTCGATGCAACCTGAGGAGGGACCTTCTCACTCTCCACACCTCCCTCACAGGCGGGTGGAGCCAGGTGAGGGTTGGGCTGTTCCCGAGTCATGGGGCAAGAGGAAAGGGCCTCAAATTGCACCATGGGAGGTTTGGACTGAATTTTAGGGAAAATTTATCACTGAAAGAGCTGTCCAGCCCTGACACAGCCACCCAGGGCAGAGGTGAAGTTCCATCCTTGGAGGGATTGAAAAGCTGTGTGGATGTGACATATGGGGACATGGGTTAGTGGTGGCCTTGGCAGTGGTTGGGGAATGATGATCTTGGGGGGTTTTCAGTCCAAGTGATTCTGTGATTCTCTAATTCTCTTTTTGGGCAGAACTATCCTCTCTCCATCTCCAGCTGCCCAGTTTGGAGGCAAAGCCCACTGGAAGAACCCAACCCAACCCATCCCATGATTTTATGATTATATATAAATATACATACAAAGAGGGCAAGAGTTGCTGCTGCCCGGGCCGTGCCATCCGTGTGTGCCCTGGCCCAGCTGCCGCGACACAACAACATCCATCAATGCAAATCCCCTCCCCGGGAAGTGTCTAAAATTGCCCTGTTTGCATTGACGGTTTCCTTCAGGACCAGGAATATCGCCGGAGCAATCTGGGCTGGGCTGCCAGCGCTGCTCACAGCGCTCGCATTTGAAAGTCTAATGACGGGCAGATTCCTCCTAATCAGAGCAGTAATTTCATGGGCAAAACAGCCCATTGTCTGGCGGAGAATGGCAACCAGGAAACAAGAATGCCGCGCTAAACATTAATTGTATCAGTGCCCAGGCATTTAAGAGAGCAGGGACTTGTCGGAGCAACCCACCCCCCGGTTCGGGGGCCGGGTGTCTTTAAGAGCCCTGGAAGGGGATGAGAGGCTGAGCTGCCGCCAGCTGGCAGGAGGGGAGCTCCGGATAAATCCCGGCTATTGTTCGGGGCTCGCAGCACCAGCAGGATCAGAGGGAAGGGGCAAATCAAAGAAATGAAAATAAAAATTCAGCTGGCAGCACGGAGGTGAGGGCAGGAGAGATGGGCAGGGCAGGGACAAGGGTCCTCAGGGCAGAGCAGGGAAACTCAGGATGGGGACAGAGATGCTCAGGATGGGGATAGAGATGCTCAGGGAAAGGACTGGGATGCTCAGGGAAGGGACTGGGATGCTCAGGGAAAGGACTGGGATGCTCAGGGAAGGGACTGGGATGCTCAGGGAAGGGACTGGGATGCTCAGGGAAAGGACTGGGATGCTCAGGGAAAGGACTGGGATGCTCAGGGAAAGGACTGGGATGCTCAGGGAAGGGACTGGGATGCTCAGGGAAAGGACTGGGATGCTCAGGGAAGGGACTGGGATGCTCAGGGAAAGGACTGGGATGCTCAGGGAAGGGACTGGGATGCCCAGTGAAGGACTGGGGAGGCTCAGAAAGGACCAGGAATGTTCAGGACAGCCCCAGAGATGCTCAGGGCAAGAACAAGGATGCTCAGTGAAGGACCAGGGATGCCAAATGAAGGACCAGGGTTTCTTATGGAGGGGACAGTACATGGGGTTGGGCAGCACCTCTGCCCAGCACTGGAGTGTCCAGGGTGTCCCCAGGGGGGTGCTGGGTGCCAGCTCCCCCCTTGCATCCCTCAGGCACATGGTGGGATTTTAGGGCTGTCCTGTACAGGGCCAGGATTTGTGCTTGGTGTGTCCCTTCCAACTGAGGATATTTTACAGTTCCAGGATTCCGTGATCCCACTGGCCACATCCTGCCCGGCCCGGAGCCGTGCCCAGCACCCCTCACCAACAGGGCCCCCAGCAGGGAGCTGGCTCTGCTCCAGGCCTGGAGCACACCATCTCCACTGGCAATAAATCAGGATGGGAAATCACTGCCTGGCTCACCCCTCACGGGAAAGGTTCACAATCAGACCTTGTTTCGGGGGAAATTCTTTTACCATGAGCCTCCCCAGCAGCTCATCCGTGCAAAGCAACCCGGCTGTGCCATTCCATGGCTGGGCACAGCCACGGCCCCGGTCCTGCTGGAGCATCCTGGGGCCCAGCACTGCCCAGTTCACACCAGTTTAGGCCCATCAGAGACTGGGAGGTGTTGCTGCAATGCCCTTCCCATGCGCTGGCCGTGCCGTAACGCCCGTCTGGGCAGCAGCAACGCCAGAGCAGCACTGGCCAAGTGTCTATAAATTACTTCTTACTCACCCAGACTGAGATCTCCATCCCACAGCTCTGAAATAGCTGTAGGCTGAGAACAGGCTCTAAAAAGCAATTAAAAAGACCCAGAAAATAAACAGAGCAGGGGAAACTGAGAAGCCTCTGAAGCCAGAGCTCGGCTGGGTCTGCTCAAAAACGCTGAGAGATTTTCTACGAGGGGGTTGGAAGTAAATCAAGCACTTGAGAAGAGCTCAGTGAGGTGCATTGTCACTGCCTGAGCTGGCTGTTCCTGGGCTATTCAGAGGAGGAGAGGCAGGAATGTCTCCATCCCTGCCAGGGCAGGCATGGGCAGAGCTGGCTGGTGGAGTGGCAATACCTGGAGGAGGAGACGTTTTCCAGCCCTTTGCTCTTTTCATTTGTTTAGTCCTCAATTAAGTTGCAGGAGTGAGCAGTAGTGTGGGGCCTGCAGATGATTCCCTGTCCCCAGGGTGTCCCCAGAGACCTCACCAGAATTTACCACCCCTTGCACACCAACAGCTGTGCCACATCTGCACTGTCCCCACAGGTGGGTACTGAGCTGTCCCCACAGCTCCCAGCTGCTTCCCAAGGCTTCCCTTGCAAATTCAGTGAACAGGGGATCCCTTACTCATGGAATTGTCCCTCAGCATCCTTTGTTTTTGTTCGGTAAGGAAATCAAGTCCTGGCACAGCTGCCCAGGGCAGGGGTGGACTCCTCACCCCTGGAGGGATTTAAAAGCCATGTGACACTTGGGGACATGGGTGAGTGTTGGCCTTGGCAATGCTGGGGGGACAGTTAGGCTCAATCATCTTAGAGGGTTTTTCCAACTTCAAATCTTCCAGGATTACTCTCACCAGTTGCTATTTCAGGACTCCACAAACTCACACAAACCTGAGGCTGGATCACGACCCAACTCTTGAGCTGTAAAACTCTGCCCTCCCAAGAGCCCAGCTTTCTCCAGAGAAGCATTTAATGACTCCAGTTGGCTTCAAAGCCTGAAACACAATTGTGCTGCCTGTGGCCAAATTTCCACTCAGACAAGTTTTAAAAGTGCAGCTGCACGTCTGGGTGTCTGGATGCTCGTCCTCCACGGCCCCTTGGGAGCCAACAGTCCTGAGAGCTCCACACGCCTGTGCTGCCCTGCTCAGCCCCTGGCACAGGCAGACAACGGGAATCAGGGGTTGGCATCAGGGATCAGACCCTTCCCTTGGGACAGGACAACACCCTTGGGGGCATCACTTGAGGGGTCCTGGACCTCCTCCCAAGTACCAAGTGACAGGACATGAGCAACTGGCCCCAAGTTGAGCAGGGAAGGTGTAAGTTGGTTATCAGGGAAAATGTCTTCATGGAAAGGGTTGTCCAGCCCTGGCATAGATGCCCAGGGCAGTGGTGGAGTCCCCATCCTGGAGGGATTGAACAGATGTGTGGATGTGGCACTTGGGGACATGGGTGAGTGGCAGCCTTGGCAATGCTTGGTTAATGTTTGATTCGATCTCAGAGAGCTTTCCCAACCTCAGTGATTCCATGATTCTATTCCACGATTCTATGGAGAGGTGCCCATCACCAAGCCCCCCATGCCCACCCTGCTGGTGCCCCCACCACGCCTGGCCCTGCTCTCCCCAGTTTGCAGTTGTGACAATCAGAGCCAGAGCCAACCCCCCCTCTCCAATCCCACCCACCCCAGTGAGCAGCAGATCCAAACGCCCCACACTCTTCATTCCCAGGTCCGGCAGGGAGAGCAGGAGCTCCTGTGCCGGCCCCGCTCCCTGCCCGGCTCCGTCCCGCCGCTCCGCCACAGCGAACACTAATGAGGCAGCAAAGACAAACATTTTGTCAGCGCTGACAAGGGTGAGCTTTTATTAAAGGGGAGGAAAAAAAAAAGAGAGAAAATAGGAAAAAATTAATTGGGCCATCTTGCAGAGGAGCGGCGGCACCTCCAGCGGGGAGCCAGGTGTGCCCCCCGCCCAGGCAGAGCCATCCAGCGCCGGCTGCGAGCAGGTAATTGGAGAGACAATGATTTAGAGCCAAGCACAGAGAGCATTTCGGAAACCATGGCACCGGGTCCCCACGGTGCTCATTAAGGTTGTACAGATTGCATTTCCCATCTCCCCGCCAGCCCTCCAAAGTGCCTGTTATTAATTCATAAAAACATTGCAAGAGTGATTGAATCCAATGATTACTGGAGCAGGCAAACACAAGAGATGGTAAAAATATTCTGTCTCTCTCTATCAAGGCTCTCTGAGCAGTAAAAAAAAAAAAGAAAAAAAAAGAAGAGGGGAAAAAAAAGTGTTGTGAAATATTAATCAGAGCTGTTTGCCCCTGGGCAGCAGCAGGGCCCTGCAATCAATGCAGCACGAGCCTTCCCGGTGACATCTATTTGAGAAGCTGATTACTGTGGGTAAACATCACTAAATATTCGGGATCCTTGGATTTCACCTCTAGTGTCGCCATGAAAATCCGCTTCCCTTATCATCCCTCTGCAGGCGCGGCCCCGGGGGGATCGGAGCGCCGATCCCGCTCCAGTGGCATTAGGAACGGGAGGAGCCTGGGGAAGATGCTGCGGGAGCCCTGGGCAGAGCAGGGGCTTTGCTGCCTGCTACGATCCCTGAAAGTGTAACTAATGGATTGAAGACACACAGGGAGTGCAAACAATTAATGGGAAATTAGGGAGAGGGGAGTATCAGCATCGCGACAGGCAGAGCTGCAGTGCCATCCGCAGGGGCTGCGCGGGTGCTCCGATGTCCCCAGGCCATCCCGACACCTCCTCCACCCCGGCCCCTCCCGCGGCTCGCACCACTCAGGTCGTGTTAATTAGCCCCAGAGTCTAATCTAATTGTTTCAACCGTAATTGAATGTAACAGACCCGTCCATGTCGTGGCTTCTCCCTGGCTGTTGGACATGGATGAGCTCTCATGGACAGTGACACATCAGGCAGGGGACACTGAGCGTGATGCCACACGGTGCCACCTGTGGGCAGGCAGGGCAGGAGGGCACTGCCCTCATCCCACACATCAACATCTTGCCTTGGCCCTGCCTTTCTACCACCATTCCCTTTCCATTCATGTTCTGTTTTCCCCCAGGCTTGTCTATCATTTACAGAATCCCCAAATCCCTGAGGTTGGCAAAGCCCTCCCAGCCCCTGGAGCCCACCCTGTGCCTGATGCCCACCTTGGCAAAGCCCTCCCAGCCCCTGGAGCCCACCCTGTGCTCAATGCCCACCTTGGCAAAGCCCTGCCAGCCCCTGGAGCCCACCCTGTGCCTGATGCCCACCTTGGAAAAGCCCTCCCAGCCCATGGAGCCCACCCTGTGCCTGATGCCCACCTTGGCAAAGCCCTCCCAGCCCCTGAAGCCCACCCTGTGCCTGATGCCCACCTTGGAAAAGCCCTCCCAGCTCCTGGAGCCCACCCTGTGCCCGATGCCCACCTTGGCAAAGCCCTCCCAGCCCCTGGAGCCCACCCTGTGCCCAATGCCCACCTTGGCAAAGCCCTCCCAGCCCCTGGAGCCCACCCTGTGCCCGATGCCCACCTTGGCAAAGCCCTCCCAGCCCCTGGAGCCCACCCTGTGCCCGATGCCCACCTTGGCAAAGCCCTCCCAGCCCCTGGAGCCCACCCTGTGCCCGATGCCCACCTTGGCAAAGCCCTGTCAGCTCATGGAGCCCACCCTGTGCCCGATGCCCACCTTGTCCCCCAGCCCAGAGCACTGAGTGCCACGGCCAGTCCTGCCTTGGGCACCTCCAGGGCTGGGCACTCCAAACCTCCCTGGGCAGCCCCTGCCAGTGCCTGCCCTCCCTTCCCAAGATGAAATTTCTGATGTCCAACCTGCCCCTCCCCTGGCACAGCTCGAGGCTGTGTCCTCTCCTCCTATTGCCAGTTGCCTGGGACCCTCTCCCAAAAAGCAGCAAACACTGAGCTGAGGGAGGCTTTTTCCAACAACCAAAAAGATCATAATATAATTTTTCTGAGAAAACCTCCCAAATTCTCAATAGAAGACAGAACTGAAGAGAAATCATTTCCTCACAAAGCCATTTTTCTTTGGAAATAAAACCTTCCCACTGGTTGCAGCTCTCGGGAAGCCATTAATTACCTGTCGTGCCCCTCTGCCACCACTCTCCCTCCCACCAGCCCCGCAGAGCCCTGGCCCAGCCTGGCTGTGCTGGAAAAGCCTCCACACAGCCAAAGCAAATGGCTCTGGGAGCACAACATGCAGCTCTCCCAGATGTTCGGCACTGACACGAGCAGGAGGAAACGTGTGTGAGAGTGGGGAGCGACTCCTCTCGCTGCCAGCCCCTCCTGGTTGGCAGCAGCTCCGGGGCTGGCACCGCTCTGAGGGCGATGGAGCCGCGCGGGAGCTCCGGCCGCTGCCAGGGATGCCCCTGCCCCGTGTCCTGGCAGGGCTTTCCCAGAGCTGGGAGGTGCTGGGAGAGCAGCAGGCAGGGCTGCAGCCCCACATCCCTGGGCAGGCAGTGCCAGCACGGCCTCCAAGGAGTTTTCCCCAGACTCGTGTCATAGTGACTTTCCTTTGGTCAGAGAATCCTGGAATCCTGGAATGGGTTGGGTTGGATGGGACCTTTAAGGCTTATCTTGTTCCACAGCCCTGCCATGGACAGAACACCTTCCCTAGGGCAGAATCACAGAACGTGCTGGGTTGGAGGGGACTCACCAGAATCATGGAGTCCAACTCCTGGTCCTGCACAGGCCCATCCCCAGGAGTCACTCCCTGTGCCCCAGAAAATCATCCAAACCCTCCTGGAGCTCTGGCAGCCCTGGGGCTGTGCCCACTGCCCTGGGGAGCCTGGTCAGTGCCCACCACCCTCTGGGGGAAGAGCCTTTCCTGAGATCCAACATAAACCTGCCCTGACACAATTTCAGGTTGCTCCAAGCCCCATCCAACCTGACCTGGAGCATTTCAGGGATGGAAGAGTTTTCCTGATCCCACTACTCTCCCTGCACACACATTTCTTCCCAGTTCTGAGCCATCTGTGGCCTTTCCCAACCCACAAGCACTGCTGGGCTCGTTCCATCCTTGGCCAGCAGCTCCCCCAGAGCAGCCCCTTCCCCAGGTCCTCCAGCCTGCAGTGAAGTCAGAGCAGTCCCACTCACAGAGCTGAAATACCAACCCTGATATTGGCATCTTCAGGCTTCCTGGATTTCCTTGGATTTGGGCTCATTCTGAACCTTTTCATGCAACCTTTCCATGGCAGGGAGGACAATGCCTCCATCTCCAAAAGGTGCCAAGAGCCCATTCAGTCATCCATGGTAGGTTGAAAATAAGCCTGGAAATCTTTATCTGGGTATATATAAATATATTTATATAACAAATATATAAAAATATAAAATTTTGCACTGCTTAAATCCCATTAGAAAACAACTCCAAAATGTGAAAAGCAGCATTTTGCTTTCCTGACAATAAAATTAAAGCCTTGGAGCAGTAGCTGGAGATGGGCTGATCTCAAGGGGGTTGGAGATTAAGCCCAGCTCAAGTAAGTGCCTGGATGATTTAAACCACTTGTGTGTGCAAACCAGGGCTGGGAATCCCAGGGGAACCCATGGGAAAACTTTCTCCTGTCCTGAATTTTAGTGGACAAGCAAGAACAACTTTTCCTGTGGTGGTTCAGTGTTTTTCCTGTCTGGTCCCTGAAGGAAACAGGAAATGAGGACTCAGATGAGAAGAAGTCAAATGAGGAGTCAGGAACATTTCTGACCTAATACAAAGGTCCTATTCCAGGTCTGAGGAAAGTGATCTGCATTTTGTCCTTATCCTGCCTGTTCCTGATTGTGCGGACCCTGGAATGGTTTGGGTTGGAAAGGACCTTAAAGATCATCACATTCCAACACATGGGACACCTCCCACCAGCCCGGGTTGCTCCAGGCCCCATCCAGCCTGGCCTTGGAGACTTCCAGGGATGGGGCAGCCACAGCTTCTCTGGGATCTCCTGATCGTTGCATCCCCACCCAGTGCATGGACTGGGAGGTCTGTGAAGTTCCCAGATCCTCTGGCACAGCTCCCACACACCTCCCACTCTGGAAAACCTCTGCACAGGAGCTGGTGCCAGGCTGGCAGCAGCCTCAGCCCTGCTCACAGAGGGTGCAGCTTCTCTCCCCCAGTGCCAAGGTCTTGGAGTTGGGAGGATGGTGTGATCCCAGTGGGATGCCAAGCTGGGGGAGCAGAAAGGAGCCTCAGGATAGGGCCTGGAAACTCTGGGATACCCAGGGCAGGCCTGGTGGGTGTCCTGGCAGTGGCAGCACCACCCCTGGAGCAGCTCCTGCTTTCCCTCCCTCCCTCCCTCCCTCCCTCCTCGGGAGTCTCTCAGCGAGGCTTCCCCTTCAAAGAACCACGGGGATAAATATTTTCCTGAACAAACAAGGCCAACTGTGAGGTATTCCCCAAAGCAGCTTTGCAGAGCAGGCTCTGCTGTGTGACAGGGACAGGGAGAGCAGATGCAGCAGCTGGAGGAGGAGGAGGAGGCTGCACAGGGACAGGGTGGATTTATATCCACAGGATGAGCCAGGATGGGAGAGCCCAAAGCCCTTCCATCTCTTGGTGCTGGCTGGAAGTGCTGAACTCACTGTCAGTGCTGCTGATGGGAGGAGAGCCCCAGTCCCAGCACCCTGGAGAGGCTGCACGAGATGGATCCACAGGAACCAGGAGCTGGGACGCAGCAGGAGAGCTAAAATTAACCCGAGCGCTCGTTAGCGAGACGAAGGAACGTCCAATAAAGTGACATTTTCCTTTTAACACGTTGCACTTGGAGGGCTTTCTGTCCTTGGCAATGGATTTGCTGCTTGTAGGTACTTTCCCTTCTGCTCAGTCACCAAGCCCAGTCTCATTATTGAATTTTTAATTAGTTTCTTTGCTTCTGCAGTGAGACTGGAAGCGAAGTTTCCACGTAAGCCTTGATTTGTAGATACTCCCATTAACAAACACATTTCATCCACACAGCCACTGCCTCAGCTTGTCTCCAGCAATGACTGTTGGCTCATTTGTCCAAATCCCAGTGAAGCCCAAGAGGTTTGTGAAATCCAGCACGTCTGGATCTTCACTCAAGCAGACAGGTTAGTCATTATTTAGCCCTCGCCATATAAAAGGCTCCAGCCGGCCAATCCATGAGTAAAACCAGGACAGGCCGCACCAAAGCCCAGCCAAGTGAATTCCCAGACTACAGGAAAACTCATTCAGCCCAAAGGGTGAGGGCAGGGAGAGGAATCCTGATGGCTTCACAAGCGATTTTCAGAGCAAACAAAGGACTAAAGTCATCAGATAAGAGATTTGCAATGAGTGACCCGACCTGTTCCAGGCCCAGTGGAAGGGAGGAGAAAGGGGAGCTGGGAAAGCCTCTCTCCTCTTGACTGAAGTCCTCACTCATGTTTTAATTGACAAATTAACTCCTGGTATTGTTGCCAGCCCAGAAAGGAAACCACTTGAAGCTCTGATGGTCCAGAAGTGGTGAGAGGGGAGGGGGGTGACAGGATGAAGGGAAGAAAGGACAGGAGGAAGGGAGGAGAGGAGTGTCATGAGGAAGGGAAGAGGGGTGACATGAGGAAGGGAGAGGGATGACATGATGAAGGGAGAGGGATGACATGATGAAGGGAGAGGGATGACATGACTTCACAGCCATGCCAGGCCTGGCCAAGTTTCATTCATTCTTCTTTTTTTCCCAAAAGATGTAAAATGTTGGATCACCAGGAGCACAGACCTCCCAAGATAAAGCATTAAATGGCAATTTGAGTTTTGCCAGAATAATCAACATAAAGGAGATGCTCACCTTGCAAATCTGGTCTGTCCTCAGGGAACCAGATCTCCTGGGAATCAGGAGAGACAGAGCCAAGCCAGGCTGCAAATTCAATGAGAAACAGGCAAAAGTCCTGCCCAGGCTTTGGTCCAACCCTATTCCAGTGCCATCCCCAACATCTGGGGCTTGCTCAGATAAATGGCTCCACTTTTGGGTTGCAATAAATAAATAAATATGTTGTGAAGCTGATAAAGTCTTTTAAAAATTCATTAAAGAGAAAGAGCCTGGCAGAGATTGCAGCCTGAAAGCCTTTTCCATCACGAGTTCCTGCTCTGATTTCCCTGGAAGAGAATGCTGAGCTCTCCTTGCAAACCCCGTCGGGCAACACCAATCCCTGCCACACAGGCCAGAGAAAATTTCAAGGGACATAATTAATAAGAATTAATTAACCTCATGAAATGGGCTTGTTGCTGGTGGCCCAACATGTTTATTGACCGATTCCCGTACGAGGCACTTTCCCTCCATCTCCCTCTTTTCCTCACGCCTGGCTGAGGATCAGGGAGCGGAGGCAGCTCCAGCACTTTAAGGAGACGTGGGGACACAGAGGGGATAAACCAGACAAGGCACTTCACATGGTCCACTACACCTTTAATGTACAGAAAGTAATTAAAATGGGAGACAAATTCATCAACAGTCAGTTCAGCTCAAAGTGCAGCCAGGCTGGATCTTCCTTCTGCATGGGCAGCGTGATGTGCATATCCGTCATAAAACCTGCATTAAAAATTAGTCAGAGCTGTTAGTACATCACAGCAGAGCAGATGGTTCATGCTCTGAAGTGTTTCAGGAACCTCAGTTTATTATACATGAATGCCTCGTGTCGGGGGCCTGGGCTGAGGTTTTCATTAAACACACTCCACGGAGCATCACAGCTCTCTTGTCATTTTAGTCAGCACGGATGAGTTCCTGCACTGCGGCCCCGAGCGCAGCGCGCCGGCTGCTCCGCTGGCATGGCCTGGCGTGGCATGGCCTGGGGAGGGCATGGGTGGCATGGGGAGGGCATGGGTGGCATGGGATGGCATGGGGAGGGCATGGGGAGGGCATGGGTGGCATGGGGAGGGCATGGGTGGCATGGGTGGCATGGGGTGGGCATGGGGAGGGCATGGGGAGGGCATGGGTGGCATGGGTGGCATGGGATGGCCTGGGGAGGGCATGGGTGGCATGGGTGGCCTGGGGAGGGCATGGGTGGTATGGGTGGCATGGGGTGGCCTGGGGAGGGCATGGGTGGCATGGCCTGGTGTGACATGGCCTGGGGAGGGCATGGGTGGCATGGGTGGCATGGGATGGCCTTGAGAGGGCATGGGTGGCATGGGATGGCATGGGGAGGGCATGGAATGGCCTGGGGAGGGCATGGGTGGCATGGGGAGGGCATAGGTGGCATGGGGAGGGCATGAGGAGGGCATGGGTGGCATGGGATGGTCTGGGGAGGGCATGGGATGGTCTGGGGAGGGCATGGGGTGGCCTGGGGAGGGCATGGGTAGCATGGCCTGGTGTGGCATGGCCTGGGGAGGGCATGGGTGGCATGGGGAGGGCATGGGTGGCATGGGGAGGGATGGGTGGCATGGGAAGGGCATGGGTGGCATGGGGTGGCCTGGGGAGGGCATGGGGAGGGCATGGGTGGCATGGAATGGCATGGGGAGGGCATGGGGAGGGCATGGGTGGCATGGGGTGGCCTGGGGAGGGCATGGGGTGGCCTGGAGAGGACATGGGTGGCATGGGATGGCATGGGTGGCATGGGGTGGCCTGGGGAGGGCATGGGTGGCATGGGGATGGCATAGGTTGGTCATGGATGGCATGGGTGGCATGGGATGGCCTGGAGAGGGCATGGGTGGCATGGGATGGCATGGCATGGCCTGGAGAGGGCATGGGTGGCATGGCCTGGTGTGGCATGGCCTGGGGAGGGCATGGGTGGCATGGGACAGCATGGGGAGGGCATGGGTGGCATGGGGAGGGCATGGGGATGGCATGGATGGCATGGGATGGCATGGGGAGGGCATAGGATGGCATGGGGAGGGTATGGGTGGCATGGGGAGGGCATGGGTGGCATGGGATGGTATGGGTGGCATTGGGAGGGCATGGGTGGCATGGGGAGGGCATGGGTGGCATGAGGAGGGGATGGAATGGCTTAGGGAGGGCATGGGGTGCCCTGGGGAGGGAACAGCATGGAAGGGCTTGGGGAGAGCAAAGTGCAGCTTCCCTGGCACTGTGGTTGCCTCTCATGTGGCATCATTCTCTGCCAGCCTCAAAGACACCCCAGAGCAGAGCCAATGGCATTATGGGCATGGATCCAGGGGGTCTGCTGGGCTTTTGAGGTTGCTCTTGAGTTAGAGGATCTTGGAATGGCTTGGGTTGGAAGAGACCTCAAAGCCCACCCAGTCCCACCCTGCCCTCTGGCAGTGGGAAGCCATTCCCTGTGTCCTGTCCCTCCATCCCTTGTCCCCAGTCCCTCTCCAGCTCTCCTGGAGCCCCTCTAGGCCCTGGAAGGGGCTCTCAGGTCTCCCTGGAACTTTCTCTTCTCCAGGTGAACCCGCACAGTGGGGTTAGATGGGATACTGGGAAGGAATCCTTCCCTGGGAGGGTGGGCAGGCCCTGGCATAGGTGCCCAGAGAAGCTGTGGCTGCCCCATGCCTGGGAGTGTCCAAGGACAGGCTGGGCAGGGCTTGGGGCAATAAATGTGCTTTAAATCACTGGGACCTCGTGATACCCTTGCTCAGGTTTTCAGCTCCTTCACGGGCTGGAGCCTCGTTGCCTTCACTGGCACAACTGCCTTTAACAGCAGCTCCATGTGTGTTCTCACAGCCATTTGGGGTAAAGGCAATTCAGCATTTTAGATTAAGTTTAAATTGGCTCAGGTCATGTGTGTTAGAATTTAAAATTTGTTATCTGAGCTCAATAGTCCATTAAAAAAATACCTCACCACTGAGAACAATTCAGAATGATCACATTGGCTAAAACGAGCCCTGGGATGGGGAAAGAGGGAATGAAATAACATTTTAGACTCAAGACACTGATCCCTTCAGGTCAAAGCCAGTGCGTGGTGCAGTGTCAGAGCTGGGATAACAAAACAGAGGGTCATAATGATTTGATTTTTATTTCTTTCCCTTAATTTCCTTTCTGCAGCAAAATTAAACTCCTTGGATTGTTGGGGGGACACACAGATGAGTGTTTGGGCTGCCCCAGACTCGCCAGGGCTGCTGGCAGAGGGGCACTGTGGGGAGGGCTGGGGGGAGCCCCTTGGTGATGGACCCTGACCCCACAACCAGCAACAAGGAAATGTCTGTCCACCCTCAGAAAATGAACTCTGCAGCCTCCAGGTCATCCCCACACCCACGGTGGGGACCAGCTCTGCTTTGGACAGGTTTGTCTCGAGGATCAAACCCCATGGCCACAACATGCAGCCTTCTCCTGATGCCTTGGGCCATTCACTTCATCCCATCCCAGCTGGAAAGGCCTTTCCTGAGAACAGCAGTTGCCTTGTCCTGAGCAGGCTGAGTCACACCCACAGAGGTACAAGGGGCAGGAGGTCTGGGATCCAACTCTGGTGACCACCAGAGAGCCCAGACAAGAGGGGATGGGCACACCTGGTGCTGGGCTGCAGCCCCCAAACCTCTGCTGGGGGCTGTGGGGAGGGAAGGACCTTCCATCAGCTGCTCTTCCCCTTTCCACCTGGAGGAAAAGAACTTGTGCTGAAATAATGGGGAGAGGGAAAACTCAGGGCAAGATTGGCCATGAGACAAAGAAAGGCACATTTGCTTCTTTCCACATTCCCACAGGGTGATGTCAGGAGATCAGGCCCTTGGAGAAAAGCAGCCAAACCCCTTTCCCCATCCATGGCCACATGGAGACATTTGTTATTGGCCAAGCTTCCAAAATGTGAGATACACATCTGCACAGTCACAGCTCCTGGGTCACACCTCCCGCCCTGTCTGCCCACACGGAAAGGTCTCCAGGGCAGACACACCTTGCCATGCCTGGGGATGGCATCAGCCTGGTTTGGTGATTCCCTGATAGGAGCCCTCCATGCCAGCAGCTCCTCCTGTCCACCACTGCCCAATGGAGAACAAGAGGAGACTTTCCCAAGAGGAGGAGTGTTCCACCATTGATCAGCCCATCACAATGTTCCTTTTTAATGAGGTGTCCAGCCTGTTTGCTTTGTCTGGACTGGAGTGATGTTTTCCCCAGGGAAGGAGCACTTTGGGTACTCATGGCTGTGCCAATTACCTGCTCACCTCACCACTGTGGTGCTCACACGTGCTGGATGCCCTGCTCTGCCCCAGCTCCTGCCTCCTCTCCCACCCAGGGACAACCTCCAGCCACCTCCTGGGAGTCCCAGATCCTGTGGAAACAGAACAGCTGTAAAACCTCCAGTGCAAGGGCAGAGCAGAGCAGTCTGTCAGCACTCCCCCCGTCCTTGTGCACGTCTGTGTCAGGGCCAGGCAGGCACTGAAATGGCTCCTGGCAATTTCCAAGGCCATCTCCATCCATCAGGAGCCTAACAAGTCCATTACTGTCAGCTGACAGCTCTCAACACGCATCTCTGCTCTCGCAAGGCTTGTGCTGACTGAGCTGGAATTATTTGCAACATCCCAGTCCTGGGGAGCTCCTGCCCCACCTCCAACAGCTGGCCTGGGGTCCCAGCGGGGGCCAGCACTGACCTCCTGGCCCTGGGGACAGTCCCTGCCCCAGCTGGGACTCAGGTCCATCCTCTCCTGCACTCAGCCTTCCTGTGGGGGACAGGAATAGGAACAGGGATGCAAATGTTGGGGAAAATCAGTAATGGGGAAAATGAGAAACTGGGAAAATGCAAAGAAATTTGCCCAGAGAAGCTGTGGCTGCCCCATCCCTGGATGTGTCCAAAGCCACATTGGGGCAACCTGGTCTAGTGGAAGGTGTCCCTGCCCGTGGAAGGGGCATTGAACTGGATGGGCTTTAAGGTCCTTTCCAACACAAACCAGTCTGGAATTCTGTGATTCCATGAGAAGGGACGACATGAAGCCCTGCTGGGGGTCAGCTCTTCCTTATCAGATTTGATATGTCCATAGCAATGGGGAAAAAAAAGATCTGCCCAACAGACCCATGCCCATATCGCTCCATATCCCGACAGTGACACGATTCCCCACCGACCACGAGTCCCCGTGGGCAGAGCAGACACACTGACACAACAGCACTGGCTTTGTCTCCTAATTTTCCTGAAGCTTCTAATGACCTTTCACAGAAGCCTCGCAGAGTTCTCTGCCATTTCCTCTCCCTTTTTTCCTGCTTTATGGTACGGATCAGCCTCTGGACAGAGCGAGGTCTCATTACCACAAGTCCCTATTTATCATTTATCATCAGCTAAAGTGCATTGCAACAGAGAATAAAGAGAATAAATTCCATTTTTTTTATTTTATTTCAAGGAGGATCTTCAGCTTCTGCCAACAGCATTAACAATCTGTAATGAGGTGCTGTTGATGGTCTTAGGCAGGTCTAGACACAACCATAATTGCCTTCTGTGCTGTTAGAGTTCATTAAGGCAGGCGTGTTGGAGACCAAACCTCCACATCACACAGCGTGGCTCAGTCCCAAATATTAACAGCCTAAGACAGAATAGACCCCTGACCCCTCCTGATGTCCCCTGGACAGAGCTGGGCTGTTTAAGGGGGCAGTTCCACATTTCCCTCCAAACAAACTGGATAAGCAGAGCTGTTCTCCTGCCCCAAACAACCTCTGGATAAGCAGAGCTGTTCTCCTTCTCCCCCAGACAACCTATGGATCAGCAGAACTGTTCTCCTTCTGCCCCAAACAAACTCTGGATCAGCAGAGCTGTTCTCCTTCTCCCCCAAACAGCCTCTGGATCAGCAGAGCTGTTCTCCTTCTCCCCCAAACAGCCTCTGGATCAGCAGAGCTGTTCTTCTCCCACAGACAGCCTCTGGATAAGCAGAGCTGTTCTCCTTCTCCCCCAAACAGCCTCTGGATCAGCAGAGCTGTTCTCCTTCTCCCCCACACAACCTCTGGATAAGCAGAGCTGTTCTCCTTCTCCCCCAGACAACCTCTGGATCAGCAGAGCTGTTCTCCTTCTCCCCCACACAACCTCTGGATCAGCAGAGCTGTTCTTCTCCCCCAGACAACCTCTGGATAAGCAGAGCTGTTCTCCTTCTGCCCCAAACAGCCTCTGGATAAGCAGAGCTGTTCTCCTTCTCCCCCACCTCTGGGCCCTGTTTCAGCTGAGGGGCTGCAAGTCCCAGCTCTGGGAACTGCCCTTTATGGGGGTTTGGGGGATGGTTCCTCAGCATGTGACCACACGGCCCGACACACACCCGGGTCAAACCATCTGCCAACACCTCCAGCAGCCCCAGAGGCAGCCCTGGTACGGGAGGGCATCATTAGTGCCAATTAACACCGATTGTTTCACCTGGAGTAAGGCTTTGGGCAACCACAGAGCACAAGGATGGGCCAGGTGTGGGTTTGTGTCTCTGGGCTGCTCTTGCCAAGCACAGAAGGGCTGGGCTGGGTTTCACCAATCCTGTCCCAGCCCTTTTGACCCCAGGAACTGCCCCTTTTTAACGTGCCCCAAACCACAGGCCCACCCAGCAGGCTCACTCCTGTTCCCAGCTGATCTGCAGCTCCCAGCACTGCCAGCACTGGAGCTCACTGGGAAGTGGAGCTCATTGGGAGTCAGACTCATGGAATCATGGAATGGTTTGGGTTGGGAGGGAGTTTGAAGCCCAGCCTGTTCCACCCCCTACCATGGGCAGGGACACGGATGGGGTATCTAAAGAGGATTTAAACTGGACACCTGCCCTCCTCAGGAAGCCCCACTTCATGTCCCAGAGCCCTGTTCCCCTCTCCAAAGGATCAGAGCAGAGCCCCCCACCAAGGGTGCACCCACCCAAGCACACACTACTCATCTCTCCCCCAAAGCCACACTGGGGGCTCACTTGAGACCCTCCAGAAACCTCCAAACCCACCTCAAAGTGAGCACCAGGACGAAGCAGCTTTGGGGCTGGGGAGGGGGTTTGGGCAGCGAGCCCACCTCGAGCTGCAGGTGTTGGGGTGGGAGCTCCAAGGGGTTAACCAGACTCTGTGTGTGGTGCCAAAAGCTCCCCTCTAATCAGCATAAGAAATTGCCTCGTACCTTCTCTAGGCTGGAGCCCTTGCAAATTCAGCCGAGCACTCCATCGTTATCTCTCTGCTCTAATTAGGCTTCCCAGCACTGAGAGCAGGGTGGAGCCCATGCAGGGCCATTCCTTACTCCTTAATGATGCTCTCCCTTCCCGGGAACAGCTCCGAGGGATGCTGTGTGTGCAGACAGAAAGGGCAGCTCGTTTTGTTAAACGCATCCCTTGATCCTTTGGAAAAAAAAGAAAAAAAAAGGAAAAGCCTGGGATCAGCATCACATGAGGGAATTGCTGTCATCACGCTGCATCTCCTCCAGGAGTGGTTTAATCCCTCCTGGAGCTGGAACCCTCCCAGGCTCTTGCAGCAAAGGAGCTTTTAAGCCATCCAAGGGAAGCAGAGAGTGATGGACTTCACCGGGACCCGTGTGGAGGAAAAACAACCCATTTTTCAGGAGACAAAACACAAACACTTCATTTCCCATTAGTGCAGCACAAGCTGGAGCTGAAAGGTTTCCTGTGGCAGAGCTTGGGCTGTAATTAAAACCCCACAGCCAGTCCCCTCATGGTTTCAATCCTGTGTCTCCCCCCCTGTGATGGGATCGCAGCTCCCAGGCCGTGCCCTGGGTTCTTCCCAGTTTCAGACCCCCCAGACTGGATGAATCACAAATCCCAGAATGGTTTGCGTTGGAAGAGACCTTAAATAATATCCATTTACATCCCCTGCCACAGACATGGACACCTTCCACTATCCCAGGTTGCTCCAAGCCCTGCCCAGCCTGGCCTGGAACACTTCCAGGGATGGGGCAGCCACACATATTTTTCTCTCAGGAGAACTGGCTGCTTTTCCCACTCAAATCTTCCTGTCTGAGCTCCAAAAGTCAAGCAGCAAAAGGAAAGGTTATAAAATTATAACCACAGCCCTGGCCACCACCAAGGAAACCTTAATGCCACAATTCCTGCCGAGCCTGGCCAGGAGCAGCAGCAGGACATGGACGTGTCTGCAGTGAGGAATTTGGGATGCAAAGAGGAGAAGAGTCAGAGCAGTGGCCATACCCCCACTCAGCCCGCGGGCACCCACTGCCCACAGCAGTGCCCACAGCAGTGCCAGCCCTCCCCCAGCAAAGCCCCCCAAAGAAAGAGGACACACGGGGAAAAACGGGCATAAATGATGCATGTGCAAAGGCTCTGGGTAATTAACGTCACCCTGAGCTGGCTGGGAAAGCTGCACCTCAGCCTCGCACGATGTTCTGCTAATTAAAGGCTTATTTTGTTACGGGAAGGCCTTTGTGTGAGATGGTTCACACAATCCAGCCTGAATTTTATGACCTGTGGGCTCCGAGCAGTGAGTAAACTGATGATCCTGGATTGTGCAATGCTCATTAAACCTTAATGCCGGGTCTGCTTCCATGGCCGCTCTTGGAAGGCGACTAATCATCTCCCTAATAATGGGACAGAGCTCTGCTCACCCCCAGCCCTTCCCTGGAATGAGGCACTGCCCATCCCACGTGAGGAGAGCCTGGAAACTTCTGCCCTTCTCCAGCCCTCTGCAGGTGAGGAGCTCCAGGCACTGGGAGATGGTTCCTCACTCAGCAGCTCTGCAGCAACCAGGATTATGGGAATAATCATGGAATCCTGGAAGGGGTTGGGTTGGAAGGGACCTTAAGGCTCACCCAGTGCCACCCCTGCCATGGGCAGGGACACCTCCCACTATCCCACATTGCATCCAACCTGGCCTGGGGCACTCCCAGGGTTGGGGCAGCCACAGCTTCTCTGGGCACCTGTGCCAGGGCCTGCCCACCCTCCCAGCCAGGAATTCCTTCCCAATCTCCCATGTAAACTAGTCCTGTGTCACTCTGAAGTTACCAACCCCGCTGTGAGGTGATGCCAGTGCTGACCATGCCCGCTGGTTCCCAGTCTGCCCAGCTGTGCCCTCTCCCTGTGCCCATCCCAGGCTCCGCATCCACCGCCGCTTTTTCCGGGAGCACTTTGTGCCTCTGTGGGATTTTATTAAAGTGTGCCAAACAATTCTAATTTATTCCTGCCAGCTCAAAGGATAATTTCTCTCCACTCCTGTTTTCCTAAATTGCTACCTTTATTTTTGCAATGTGTATGTAATTACCAAATGTTACAAGATTCCACCCAAAATTCCTCTCCTTGGAATAGCGACCATGTCTACTCACTGCTGTCAATTTTTTTTTAAATGTTATGATTGATAAAATTAAACTGTGAAGCAAGGCATGAAATCTGTCTCATAGACACCATTTTTTTTTTTTTTTTTTGCTTGGCAAGGGGAGAAAACAATGCCAGGCAGAGAGAAATCCACAAAATGATTCACTGGAGAATGGGGGGAAACTTGTGGTTTTTTGCTTGAAGAACTTAATAAGACATCCAGAGCCACTCCGAGCTGGATTGTTATATTCAATTACTTCTGAGGCCCCAAGTTTCTCCACTTTAATTGCTCGAAGCAGGGAAGCTTTAGTCACAGTGTAATGTACCCAGGCATGGACGGGGTTTAATGAATCATCCTAACTCTGCACTCCAAGCAATTAGGTAAATCTGGCTGTTAGTTAGTGAGGCATAAAATAAATTTAATCTCTCTTCTAAAAAATCAATTATAGTGCTGTAATGTATAATTCAATTTGGGTCATGCTACATAAATTTTCTGGTTTTAGGATGTTTTTCAGGCGGTTGTTGTTGGGTTTGCAGGCTGGATGTGTGTGAGAGCTGAGGGGGGGCTCTGGGAGCATCCCCAAAATTCCAGCAGGACATGGAGGGAGAGCACAAGGAGTTACGGGGGAAATCCAGCTCAGATCTAGGCAAGGAATTGTTCCTTGAAAGGGTGGGCAGGCCCTGGCACAGTTTGGGCAGAGAAGCTGTGGTTGCCCCATCCCTGGGAGTGTCCCAGGCCAGGCTGGACAGGGCTTGGAGCACCCTGGGATAGTGGGAGGTGTCCCTGCCCGTGGCAGGGGGTGGAACAAGATGAGCTTTGATGTCCCTCCAAACCAAACCTTTTCATGACTCTAAAACATCGTGGCTGGTGCTGGAAAGGAACAGACTTGGTGGCACAACCCCAGTGCTGCCCATGGCATGGCAAGGCTGGGGTCTCCTCTCCTGCCTGCAGAACCCCAAGGTGCCCTCCTGCTCCTCATGGGAAGCCCCCCAGACTCAGAACAGAAGGAGGGAAGGATGCAGGATGCTGTGGCCAACCAAAGCCACTCCAGCACTGAGTGTGACCTGGGAAATGCCCTGCAGGTGCCAAGTGATGATTAAGAGCTTTGTACCCTAAAGTGATGCTGCCCACAGTCATCCACAGCATTCCAACCAAATCCCTGCAGGAGCATTCCAGGGAGTGGAGTGACAGGAGGTGCAGCCCGGGATGGTGATGGTTCTCCAACCCTGGAACTGCCAGGGAAGGCCCAGGAGCAGCGGGAGCAGCTCTGGAGCTTTGGAACTCTGGAGCAGGTGAGTCACAGGCTGGAGCTGCACTGAGGGAAACGCTGGGTATGGGAAGCACCCACACCTGGAATGGCACGGGAACAGCTGGGCTGTCCAGCAAAACACATGGCAGGGACAGCAGAGGCTGGGAGTGCCCGTGGGCACCCCCCAGGCACTGGCATGGCATGGATGGCCTGGCTAAAGTGGCACAATGTTGGGGTGTTCTCTGCCAGCACTGTGGGGACACACCATGCCCTGGGGCTGCTCTGTGCCCACAGAGCTCACCAGAGGGTGCAAATGCTCTTCATTTTCACAGGAAAGCCAAAAGAGAAGGGTCTGGCTGGCTCTGGGACAGGGCAGAACCTGCTGCAAGAGCGTGTGCTTTAAACCATGTTTGTCCAGGGGGAGGATGGTGTGACATCATAGAACCACAGAGCCATTTAGGCTGGAAAAGATCTCCAAGAACACAGAAACATGGAATTCCAGGATGGTTTGGGTGGAAGGGACCTCAAAGCCCATCTTGTTGTACCCCCTGCCATGGGCAGTGACACCTCCCACTGTCCCAGGGTGCTCCAAGCCCTGTCCAGCCCGACCTTGGACACTCCCAGGGATGGGGCAGCCACAGCTTCTCTGGGCACCTGTGCCAGGGCCTGCCCACCCTCCCAGCCAGGAATTCCTTCCCAACATCAAATCTAAATGATTAGGATCCCTCTATTCACCAAATCCAGCCAAAGCCAAGAAGCAGCAGAGAGTCCCTGAGGGTGCTGGAACATGGAAACCCAGTGGGGAGCCCAAGCCTCTGCTTCCAGAGGGTTCCCCCTTTCCCAGCTGGATTCCTGCTCCCCCTGGCATGTGGCAGTGCCAGCACCACGCTCTGGAGGGGCATGGGGGCAGCTGGAGCCACGTTTTGGTGGGTGCAGCCGTGTGGTGGTGCCAGGGAAGCCGAGGGAGAGGACTGGGCACCGCTCTGGGCACACGGAGCCTGCGCAGCACCGGGAGCTGCTTAATCTCCTAATTAAGCCTCGCTGCTCAGTGGGTGATCAGGGCCTCGCAGTTTATTAAAGCCTTTCCTCTTTTGATAATCTTTTCCTCTGCTTCCATTCCTTTTGGAGGAGGATTCTATCTAAAGCTCCCTCCAGCTGCCCAGTCTCTGACAAAACAAATTACCCCGGCCATTTTTACACTGATTGGGAATTTTTCCACCCCCACATCTCCTTTTTGAAGTAAAACCCCAATAGATATTTATATTTATTCACATCAAATCTATTTCCCCAATCCCTGCAAACCCTAATGAGTTTTCACACAGCTTCCAAAGCTCTCACTCTTATTTATTTAATTCTTTTATTGATTGGAAAAATACTAAAGCCCTTTGTTTGCAATCTGCATCTGCTTTGGGCCTTCAGGGCTGACTGACAAACACCCAAAATAGGAGGTGGGAATAATGACAGGGAACCCATTCCACACACGGACACGTTACATCCCGTCTGGCTCCATCCATGAGATAAGTGTTATTTAAAATCCACCAGCCAAGTGCAGATTTTATTGCAGCACAACCTTCCAACTGCAAAAAAAACCCCCTCAACCCTCTGTCAAAATAAGCTCTCGCTGTTGTCAGGCCAGCCCAGCGTGTTGCTGAGCATTCCTCCCTCTTTGCCAGCTCAGTGGAGTTTATTCCCTGGATTTCGAGCTCCTGGCATGAGGATGGTGGAGATGCCCCCAGGGGTCACTCTCAGGGAGGCGATGCCGGGTCCAGACTCTCGGGGACCAGCTTGGATTCCGACCCCACACCTGCAAACACGGCACATTTCCAGGTTTCCAGGGCAGTCAGAGGATGCTCCTGCTCCAGGGCTGTCTCCAGAGAGGTGGGAATAGCCCCTGGTACAGCACAGCCTGGCCTGGAATGGCTCCAGGGAATGGGATGTGTTCCCATGGAACCTCCCAGGGCTGCCCTGTGAGGCTGCTCAGAGCCCAGACCCAGCTTGAGCACATCCAGCTGCTCCCATCCCGGGGTGGGATGGCAGGAAGTGCTGCCCTGGCACCCCTGGTTTGGTGCCACAGAGATGATCTCAAATTAAAGCTGCCCCGTTGCAGTGCTTGGCCTCAGTCACCCCGTGCAGGGAGGTGTCTCGGAGCAGGAGGGATTCCACACTCCACAAGTTCATCCCTGTCACTGCCACCTGCTCATGGTCCCAGATGGAACCACGTGGGCAGAGTTCCTGCTGCATCCCAGGCCAGCAAACACCGAGGGGATGCTGTGCCAGGCTGCCAATCACTCCTGCCCAGCCACGTTCCCAGCCCCACACACTGGACTGGGTGATGTATCAGCATTTCATACAATCCTGGAAAAGTTGGAAAAGACCTTAAAAGTTCTCCAATTCCACCCCCTGCCATGGGCAGGGACACCTCCCACCAGCCCAGGGTGCTCCAAGTCCCATCCAACCTGGCCTTGGACACTCCCAGGGATGGGGCAGCCACAGCTTCTCTGCCCAACCTGTGCCACGGCCTGCCCACCCTCCCAGGGAGGAATTTATTCAAGCTGTAATCCCTAATTCCATGCTGAATATACACAGTGGGCCCTCAGAAATGCTCCCAGCCCTGAGCTTCTGCCATGCTGAAATCCCCCCAAATGAGGTTTGAAAGGAACCCTTCAGCACTGCTCTCAGACAGGGGGGTTAATCAGGCCAATAACCAACACTAAATTAGGAGTGAATTAGTGCAAAATAATCGTTAAGCCCTGCAAGTTCCGAAACTCCGGCAGACCTTTCCCATCCTTTGATGTGACTGAGTTTTAATAAGCCCTGGAGAAGTTCCAGGACCACAGGGGACGTGTGAGAAACTGTCCATATAAATATCTGCCCCCCGTGTGTCCGAGTGGCCACAGGAATGGACACACAGGGATTGTGTGGCACATCCCGGCGGATCCCACAGCGCTCCTGCTCCCGGGGTCCTATTTTCACACCCTCAGCACAGCTGACCTTTGCCTGGGGCTGCCAACTGCTTATAGTTTTGACAGATGCAAGCACATTTCTGGGAAGCCGTATCCAGTCGGTGGCTAAAGATCAACAGGCTCTGCTCAGGCGTGAGGAAGATTGATTGGCTCAGGAGAATCCCATTTCCAGCCCCAACTGAGAGTAGGTTTACCACGACGAGGCGTTAATGACTTTGATATCAACGATCTAAATATGTCTACCTGCGACTCGTGTTGGTATTAAGGCACACTATATTTATACAAAACAGCCATTAGCAGAATGCTAATTAATGTGATTCACTTTCCAAGTAAATCTCAGCCCTTCCAAGTGGTGTAATGCAAGACTTTATTTTAATCTCCCTGGAACTGCTGCTGTGCCCGGTCAGTCCTCGGGATTAGCCAGATTTATTTTTGCTGATGTTTCACATGGCACCCCCAGGCTGGGTTGTTGCACCAGGGCTGGGTGCTCCTGGATGCTTCCAGAGGCTCCTGAGAGACAACTCAATCCAGACAGTCCCAGTCCCACCACCTGTCCAAGCAGGTGCACAAACCAGCTCAGGTCCACAGATCACAGATCACATGGTTTGGGTGGGAAGGGACCTTAAAGCTCATCCAGTGCCACCCCTGCCATGGGCAGGGACACCTCCCACCAGCCCAGGTGGCTCCAAGCCCTGTCCAGCCTGGCCTTGGACACTTCCAGGGATCATGGGGCAGCCACAGCTTCTCTGGGCACCTGTGCCAGGGTCTGCCCACCCTCATAGCCAAGAATTCCCTCCCAATATTCCATCTAACCCTGCTTTCTAGCAGTGCAAGCCATTCCCCTTTGTCCTGTCTCTCCATCCCTTGTCCCAGGTCCCTTCCAGTACTCCTGGAGCCCCTTTAGATACCAGAATGTGCTCTCAGGTCTCCCTGGAGACCTATCCTGAAATGAGATGGGCTGGGAATGCCAACACTGTTCTGCATTTGTAGGAGATCATGAATGCTCTGGGATTTTCTCCTGCACAGGTATGGGCTGATGCTTGGACAGGTGGAACCCCAGAGAAGGTGGGTGTGGACTGGGGTCTCCACACAGCCTCAGTTCCACCACACTGCAGGGTGGGACAGAGGCTCCCTCAGCCTGGAGAAAGCCTTGGAGCTTCCACAGGCTCTCCAAGCCAGCCCTGCTTGCCCAACAAGCCCTGAGAGGGTGTGACAGTCTCTCACTGAGGACACATCACCCCCTTTGGCTTCTGCTGCTGGGACCAAAGTGGGTCCCCAGGCTGGGAACAGCTTTGCTGGCACTGGAAGCTGCACCTCAGCAGGTGCTTCTCCATATAAGGTGCAATTAAATGAGGGAGTTAAGGAGTTTTATCCCAACTGCCCAGGCTCCAAGAGCATCTGGATCAGTCTGGACCAATCCCCAGCACACTCAGGCACCAGCAGAGCACAGCACTCGTATCATCCCCAGCCATGAGCCTCCTCCAGCCTGGATTCAGGCACTGAAGCCTAAATCTATGGATTACATCCAGTTTGACTTCCTAAAGCAGACAAGAGGAAGAGTCTGGCAATTCTGGCCTGAAAGGTGCCATGAGAAAGCCAAATTAAGCCCATCTTAATTGCCACCAACTCCCTCTTGGCTGTGCCCTTCAGCAAGAAGAGATACCCAGCCAAGGCACAGCCAGGCATTGGAAAGCTGCTGCCACCGGGAAGGTGAATGGAGCCGAGGCACAAAAATAGGAAAGAAAATGGAAAGCAAGTAAAGACAGAGCTGGCAAAACGCTCTGCTGCTCCCCAGCCAGCCTGGTCACTGCGGGACTGGACCCCCCCATCCCGCTGACAGGCTGTGACACCAAGCCCATTAACAGCCCATTAGGACACAAGGAAGATATTTTTCCCCTTAAAAAATGCGGACAAGTGCCCTGGGAGAGGCTGGGAGGGCTTATCCAGCAGCAAAACAAAGAGGCCTCTTTCCAAGGGCTGCTCTGACTGGGAAAAATGATGGTGGAATTGGGTGAATTTCCTTCCAAAGTCTCCTGTGTCCTGAATGTGGTGCTCCTTGATGGTGGCTTTTCACACTGTTCTCACGAAAGATGCTGTGGGAAGGCAAGAAAACTCTTTGCCAGATGGAGCAGGACAAGTGCCAGTGCTCCTGGATGTCCCCAAGGACACCCACCCCACTCCAGCACCCACAGGTGCCCCTCACACGTGGTGAATACAGCATGTCCTGGCTCCTGCCCAGCACAGGGATCCTTCCCGTGGGTTCCATGGGGAAATCCAGTGCACTTGGTTGCCTTTGATGCCACCCCAGTGACCACCAGGAGCAGAGTGTGGTCTGAGCCCACCATTGAGGGCACAGGGAAGAATTCCTCCCCAGTATCCCATCTAACCCTGCTCTCTGGCAGCTGAAGACCATTCCCTGTGTCCTGTCACTCCAGAGCCTGGAAACGACTTCTGGAAACGATCAGCAAAATAAAAACCTGCTTTTTTCCCTACTGAGCCAGAAAAGCCCAGAAAGCACCGAGGCCCTTTAACAACAAGAAGCTTTGGGGCAGCTCCAGCGCTTCTCCCCGTGGCCAAAAAACCTTTTTCTAAAATAATAAAAGCGGGCTGTGTGTCCAAAGCCACAGGCGAGGGGCGGGGCAGCACATCCCGCTGCTCCCCGAGCTCTGCCCCTCGGGACACGCCGGAGGTTCCAGGGATGCAACGCGGAGGGATTAAGGGCAGTGCCCGGGGGCGCGGGGGGCGAGCAGGGGCTGCCAGCTCCGTGGTGGGCAGCCCGGAGAGGTCTCTCCTCGGGTGACACGCTGAGGGAAGGTCTGGGCTGCTGCCGGAGCCGCGGCCAAAGCCTTGGCTGGCACCCAGCGCGGCTCCAGCCACTGCCAATAGCGCAGTTTGGCTCATTATGCCGCATTTTCACCCAAGGCGGTGCCAAGTAACACCTCTAAACTAGAGACTCGGAGCCTCTGCAGCCTGGGGGGGCCTGGGCCAGGCCCGGGGGGTCACTGGGGCCAGGGTGACACCAGCTGGGTCGGTGACATTTGTCATCGCCGCCGCTGCACGCGGGGATGCTGCCAGTGCAGGCGCGTCCCACCCGAGCTGGGGCATCGGAGGAGCCCATTTAGCCCCTTCCTGCCTCTGCCGAGAGCAAGAACCAGACCCAAACGCTCCGGGACGGGGGCTCGGGGTAAGTGGAAAGTCCCCTGGGGGTAATTAATGGTGCAGGAACCCCGTGGGATCCCGGGATGGGATGCTGGGAGGGAGACAGGATGAATCCCTGGAGGAGGGGGCGCTCCCGCTTCAGCCTGGATGCCACGGGCAAAGGGAACCACCGAGTCAGCTGGGCTGGAAAAGACCTCCAAGAGTCAAACCTTCGATAAAAGGAAAAGGCTCTGGCAGAGCAGCATCAAGAAGCATCAAGCATCCCACCTTCCCGGGAAAGGGGGCCCTTTATTCTCCTCTCCCGGGGAACTTCTCCAGCATTTTCCCATTCAGCAACTCGCCTGATTGTTGGGATCCCCCAGTCGGTCCCTCCCACAGCCCAGGGCTAAACTCAGGGCTAAGCCCAGGTCTAAGCCCAGGCTTAAGGTCCCCCCCTAGGGACCCACCCATCCCTGTTATCACCTCCCTCCCCAGCAGCACATCCCGGCCTCCAACACATTCCAGCTGCAAGGCTGACCCGTAAATTCTGCGGCAGCTGCTGGGGCGGCTCGGGCTGGCCCCGCTGGGATGTGACTGCTCCTGCTGCCCTCGCCGCTGTCCCCACCTCTGTCCCCACCGCTGTCCCCACCGCTGTCGCCTCCGCTGCCCCCGCCGCTGTCCCCACCGCTGCCCCCTCCGCTGTCCCCGCCGCTGTCCCCTCCGCTGTCCCCTCCGCTGTCCCCACCGCTGCCCCCACCGCTGTCCCCTCCGCTGTCCCCACCTCTGCCCCCTCCGCTGTCCCCTCCGCTGTCCCCACCTCTGCCCCCTCCGCTGTCCCCACCTCTGTCCCCACCTCTGTCCCCACCTCTGCCCCCTCCGCTGTCCCCTCCGCTGTCCCCACCTCTGTCCCCTTCGCTGTCCCCTCCGCTGTCCCCTCCGCTGTCCCCACCGCTGCCCCCACCTCTGTCCCCGCCGCTGTCCCCGCCGCTGTCCCCTCCGCTGTCCCCTCCTCTATCCCCACCGCTGTCCCCTCCGCTGTCCCCTCCGCTGTCCCCACCGCTGCCCCCACCGCTGTCCCCTCCGCTGTCCCCGCCGCTGTCCCCGCCCTGCCAGCCCGCGAGGGGACAACATCTGGCTGCGCCCAGCGCTCCAACACGGACAGGGGAACGGAGATATCCGAGTGCAATTCCCATTCCTGCTGCGCCTGAACGGTCGGTGCCCTCCGGAAAAATCAAAGGAATGAAGGATTTCAATGCCAGCACAGCCCTGGAAGCCGCAGCCCGAGCAGGGTGGGAGGCGCGGGGGCAGCGGGGGCTGCAGGAACGGGGATTAGGAGCATAATCCTGTTCTGCGGGTTTGTGCCTGGGGTTGGATCGGTTTTCCGGAGCTCAGGGAAGGTTCTCCCCAGAGGTGTCGATGGTTCTCTGTGATGTGCTCCAGTCAGAAGGTCAGTGAGGATTCTCCCCATTACGAGAGGGACCCCCAGGGCATCTCCACGGGTTTGCCATTCCTGGGATTCTGCACAGGGCTTTACACCCACTCCCAGGGGCAGGGAGAGATGGGATATTGGGAAGGAATTCTTCTCTGTGAGGGTGGGCAGGCCCTGGCATAGGTTGGGCAGAGCAGCTGTGGCTGCCCCATCCCTGGGAGTGCCCCAGGCCAGGTTGGACAGGGCTTGGAGCACCCTGGGCTGGTGGGAGGTGTCCCTGCCCAGGGCAGGGGTGGAACAAGATGAACTTTAAGGCCTTTTCCAACCCAAACCGGCCTGGAATTCCATGAAAATGACTCAGCCACCTGCTCCCATCCCATCTGTGCCATGATCCTGGCAATGCCATCCCATGTTTTCCAAGGGAGACACAGCCTTGGAGCTCCTGCTGTCTGCACCCACCTCCTGCTGCCAGGCAGGACAGCACAGCAGGAAACCTGGGAATTAAAGCACTCATGAAAAGCTCCAAAATCCCTCTCAACCCCCAGATAACACCTCAGCAGGGAGCCTGTGTCTCTTGCTTGGCCTTTGGAGACTGGCACCTGGGGGCATCTCTGCACAGGCCAGAGAGTTACAGGTGTGAGGGAACAAGATCAAAGGCAGGAGCATGTCTGTAAAGCCAAGGCTTCCATTTCCATCTGGGAATGCCAGACCTGACTCCACTCTCATGCAAAGCAGCCAAAGCCACCAGAATCCACCCAGTGGTGCCTGGGGGGTACCTCCCCCTTTCCATGCCAGGAGCACCCACATCCTGCCCTGCAATTCCCCTGAGCTCCCACTGAGTCCCAGAGCCAGAGGGAATCACACAGGAACGTTGGCCCAGCCACCTGCACACGTGCCAAGCCTCCTGCCCTGAGTTATCCTGGCACTGGGTGCCCCTTTCCACATCCCAAGGCACACTCTGTGGGATGATCAGGCGGGTTTGGAACACTCTGGTTTTCTTAATTGTCTCCTTGCTCTGTTTTCTAATCAGAGATGTCTTAACACAAATAATTACAGCCAAGTAACTGATTAATCATTCAAATGAAATTAAAATTGAGTGATTTAATATATTTAGATAATGCACATGTGCAAGGGGAAAAAAAGGAGACACTTATCTCCAATTGTCACTCCAAAGGGATGAGCTCCAATTATGGATGTGGGGAGAAAACAGAGGTGTAAAGTTCAGAATCCAAATTATTGTGTAAACTGTTGACACATTCTGAACACTGTTATTTAAATGCCATTAAGTAGATATTTAAATTAGGCTGAGTAATTGCATCAATAATTCATTTGCAGCTTAAATAGAAACTTCTGTGCAACATTTGCTGTAGGAGCAGGACAGCCTTGGCTTTGGTGCTGCAAATATTGGGATGGAGGAAGAGCCCCAGGGCTGAGCTCTGATCCCAAACCAGTTGGGAGGTAGAGAGAGATACAAGAATTCCCATTTCTTTTCTTCCCATTGAGCATCTGAGGTCGCAGAGGTGGCCTGGGGTGTTGAGACCTGCAGGTCCTCATACCTGAGAATCCATTGCTCAACAGAGACGTGTGATTGGAACCAGATGATGTTCTCCCAACTATTTCACAATGGCAGGAGCCCCTCCCCTGCCCCCAGACAGCAAACACCACGAGGTGACTCTGGAGTTGGGTTTGCTGCCTGTACAGGCAGGGCCCAGAATTTGGCTCCTCAGAGCGATCTCTCTTCCTTCCCACTGCAAGATCTGTGTCTCCCAGGGCTGTGCTGGCAGAGAATGAGCCAATCCTGGAATGCTTTGGGTTGGAAGGGACTTTAAAGTCATTTCATTCCACCCCCTGCCATGGGCAGGGACACCTTCCACCTGCCCAGGTTATTCCAACCTGGCCTGGGACACTCCCAGGGCTGGGGCAGCTACAGCTGCTCTGGGCACCTGTGCCAGGGCCTGCCCACCCTCCCAGCCAGGAATTCCTTCCCAATATCCCACCTATCCCTGCCCTCTGGCAGTGGGAAGCCATTCCCTGTGTCCTGTCCCTCCATCCCTTGTCCCCAGTCCCTCTCCAGCTCTCCTGGAGCCCCTTTAGGCCCTGGAAGGGGCTCTCAGGTGTCCCTGGATCCTTCTCTTCTCCAGGTGACCCCCCCAGCTCTCCCAGCCTGGCTCCAAAGGGGCTCCAGCCCTGGGAACATCTCTGGGGCCGGCTCTGGACTTGCTCCAGCAGGTCCACATCCTCCTGCTGTTGTTCCCCAGAGCTGGAGGCAGCTCTGCAGGGGGGTCTGACCTGAGGGGGGCACAGAGGGACAATCCCCCCCTCTCCTGCTGGGAATGAGCCCAGGATGAGGTTGCTCAAGACACTGAAAACCTTCATCTCCATGAGCAGCTGGTATTTGGGAGGTGGAGGGATGTGGTGGGGATGGCTCAGCTTTATCCCAGCTTATCCTGGGGAGGCTCCAAGAGCACCAACCCCTCTCCTGTCCCCGCTCCCCAGCACAAGGTGCAGATCTATATATATATAAATATATATTACTTAGCACTGCTGCGTTAAAAATATGATTGTCAGCCTCTGTAATTTTCCAGTGACAGCTCGAAAAGAAACAGCTGAGCCACAGAGCTGCAGCTCCACATGCCATCTATTTCTCCTGTCAGCTCCAGAGAGATCTTAATTATAATGGCTTTTGGTGCTCATTCCTTCCTAATGCAGTAACAGGGAGATGATCGCAGCCGTAAATGAGCGATCAGTCTGTTCCCTGCTGGGAAGTGAAACTGGTTGTCAGGCTGGGGAGGGCCAGCCCTGCCAGAAACGGCTCCCCAGCCCCGGCTCCCCTTGCGGGCCGCAGAGAAAACGGAATTTGGCTTAGTCAGAGCCGCCAGTTACGGGGCACAGCGCGGTGATGGGCACAGGAGTGAGAGGAGAGGAGGGTTCAGAGGCTGCAGAGCCAGCAAAGGGCGGGCTGGGGCAGCTGGAACGGGGAGAACAGGGGCAGAGGGGCAGAGGGGCAGAGTGGCACAGGGGCAGAGGGGCACAGGGGCACAGGGGCACAGGGGCAGAGTGGCAGAGGGGCACAGGGGCAGAGGGGCACAGGGGCATGGGACACAGGGGCACGGGGCACAGGGGCACAGGGCAGAGTGGCAGAGGGGCACAGGGGCAGAGGGGCACAGGGGCAGAGTGGCAGAGGGGCACAGGGGCACAGGGGCACAGGGGCACAGTGGCAGAGGGGCACAGGGGCACAGGGGCAGAGGGGCACAGGGGCAGAGGGGCAGAGGGGCACAGGGGCAGAGGGGCACAGGGGCAGAGTGGCAGAGGGGCACAGGGACAGAGTGGCACAGGGGCAGAGTGGCAGAGGGGCAGAGGGGCACAGGGGCAGAGGGGCACAGGGGCAGAGTGGCACAGGGGCAGAGGGGCAGAGGGGCAGAGGGGCAGAGTGGCACAGGGGCACAGGGGCACAGGGGCAGAGGGGCACAGGGGCACAGGGGCAGAGGGGCACAGGGGCACAGGGGCAGAGTGGCACAGGGGCACAGGGGCAGAGGGGCAGAGGGGCACAGGGGCACAGGGGCAGAGTGGCACAGTGGCAGAGTGGCACAGGGGCAGAGTGGCAGAGGGGCAGAGTGGCACAGTGGCACAGGGGCAGAGTGGCAGAGGGGCACAGGGGCAGAGGGGCAGAGTGGCAGAGGGGCACAGGGGCACAGGGGCAGAGTGGCACAGTGGCAGAGGGGCAGAGGGGCACGGGGCAGAGGGGCACAGGGGCAGAGTGGCAGAGGGGCACGGGGCAGAGGGGCACAGGGGCAGAGTGGCACAGTGGCACAGGGGCAGAGTGGCAGAGGGGCACAGGGGCACAGGGGCAGAGGGGCAGAGTGGCACAGGGGCACAGGGGCACAGGGGCACAGGACATGCCAGGTTGGGCCCACTGGGATCTTTGAGTCCCTGAGCCCTGCACAGGACCATTCCCAGGAGTCATCCCATGTTCCTGACAGAGGGTCAGGTGGGACATCAGGAGGAATTTCTGCCTGGAAAGGGTGGGCAGGCACTGGCAGGGGCTGCCCAGGGAGGTTTGGAGTGCCCAGCCCTGGAGGTGCCCAAGGCAGGACTGGCCGTGGCACTCAGCTCTGGGCTGGGGGACAAGGTGGGTATTGGACACAGGGTGGGCTCCAGGGGCTGGGAGGGCTTTGCCAAGGTGGGCATCGGGCACAGGGTGGGCTCCAGGGGCAGGGAGGGCTTTGCCAAGGTGGGCATCGGGCACAGGGTGGGCTCCAGGGGCTGGGAGGGCTTTGTCAAGGTGGGCATCGGGCACAGGGTGGGCTCCATGGGCTGGGAGGGCTTTGCCAATGTGGGCATCGGGCACAGGGTGGGCTCCAGGGGCTGGGAGGGCTTTGCCAAGGTGGGCATCGGGCACAGGGTGGGCTCCATGGGCTGGGAGGGCTTTGCCAAGGTGGGCATCGGGCACAGGGTGGGCTCCAGGGGCTGGGAGGGCTTTGCCAAGGTGGGCATCGGGCACAGGGTGGGCTCCAGGGGCTGGGAGGGCTTTGCCAAGGTGGGCATCGGGCACAGGGTGGGCTCCAGGGGCTGGGAGGGCTTTGCCAGCCTCAGGAATTTGGGATTCTGTAAAATGTTGTACTTCCCTGGAAAATAAACACACAGGGAGGGATAACTCACGTGTTTGACACACCCACAAGGAAAATCTGTGGCTATTGAGGACAATTCTAAACCTGAAGGTCACTTCCCAAAGATCTTCCCTTTGCCCTGGGCTGGTCTCTCCCATCTCCCCAGACAACTTGGCATCCCCCCAACTCCACCATGGCACATCCAACAGCCCATTTTTTAGCCCATGCCAGCCTCCCATTTTGCCCTGTTTTCCTCATTTTAATTAGCAGGGAGTAAAGCTCCTTAAACCAGCACAAACATATTTTATCTGTGGTATTACAAGAGGAATCAGCTTGGAGGAGTGGGGAGAAAAATACTTCTTTATAGACAAAATTCTACAATCAATTAAAGCTCTTTTTTCACAATAAATCCCAAAGTTTCAAAGTTTGTGACTAAACAAATCTGGGAGTAAGTTGGGGACTAAATAAGTCCTAAAATCTCTTCACTTACAGGTCAGCTCCAAATAAACCCCCTCACCCACCCCCATCCCCAGCAGATAAATTTCTATTTTTCCTTCTCTCTGCAACAGTGTCTTCTGCAAGACCAATATTTACTGAGCCTTACCCAGACCTCCCAGAAAAGCCAAACATGCAGGATTTAAAGAGGGAACTGAGTGCAGGGAGAGGGGCTGTGCTCCATTTCACCCTGGGTTGGAAGGTGGCCACAGCCCCAGCTCCTCCCACCACACTCATCCCCTCACTGACCCAGTGCCAGGGGTGGTCCCTGCATGGCCAGGGCTGGTCCCTGCATGGCCAGGCTGCCACCTGAGCAAAAGATTGACTTGCCAAGCCTTCAAAAGCTTCTAAAAGTGATTGATAAGCTCATCTGTGGGGCCCTTCCTGCCTCTGAATGTCTGGCTCGTTATCACAACATGGGAAAAACTCAGACAGAATTCAATTCTCTAAATGCTCCATTCAGGTTTTCAAGGCTCTCGTTGTGGTTGCAAAGTCTGAGCAGCCTCCCCAGGCAGGCAGAGCCCCCAGATGAAGCCTCCCCTTCAGCCCCCTCCCCACCATGCCCCCCATGCCCAGCTGGGTGTGTCCCCTCCTGCCCTCCCATGCCAAAGGGACTGGCACTGGGGGCTGTCCCTGCTGCCCTTGCTGCCATCCCACGTGCCCCCCCCCGAGGGGCAGGGGCTGCTGTAGCTCCTTTCCCAGCTGGTCACAGCTGACTGGAGCAATTTTCCAGCTGAAAGGGAAGCTGTGAAGGCCTCTCAGGGGTCATGGGCTGCTGCTATTTCTGCTCCAGGGCTGCCACAGATTTATATATTATTGTTTAAAAGGCAAAGCTCTGTGTCCCCTCTGAAGTCCCAAAGTCAGGAGATCGCTGACTCAGGCACTGCTGTCCCCCAACAGCCTCTGCTGGGCACATTCCCCTCACCCCCAGCCAGCCCAAAGCAGCACCATCTCCCTGCCCCTCTGGGCTATTTGAAGTCCAGAGACAGGGAATGGTGCAGGGAAGAGTTGGGCTCACACTCAGCAAGGGAACAACCACCAGAGGTGACTGAAGAGTGTGCAAAGAGCTCCTGTGCCCGACCCGGGTGACTTTGGTGGGTTTGTGAGAAAAACAGAGAGAAAACAGAGCAAACATACAGAAATTGTGGTCTGGAGGGGTGGCAGCTCCCAGGGTGCCCTGGCCAGGGGGCTGCAGGTTCCACAGGGAATGGGACAGGCACAGAGGGCTCTGGGCAGGACACCAGGATGGACTGAGGGGCAATCTTGTCCCCTGAAGGCTTTAAAGAGCAGAAATAGCCCTGTCCCTGTGAGCAGTCCCATCCCTGCAGCAGAGACTCCACAGGGAAGGGGACAGGGATGGCAAGGGCCACCCACAGCATGTCACCTCCATTTGCACCCTGGAAACTGTTCCCCTCCAAAATCCCTTCATCCAGCCCCAGGCAGATTCTGTCCTGAGCCCCCAGACCCCCTGGCAGGCACCAGGCGTGGGGCACAGAGCTCATGGGCAGCACCAGGGAGAGAAGATCCCCCATTTTCCAACAGAATGGGGTTCCAGAGAATCATGGAATGGTTTGGGTTGGGAGGGACCTTAATGACCACGGGCAGGGACACCTCCCACCAGCCCAGGCTGCTCCAAGCCCTGCCCAGCCTGGCCTTGGACACTCCCAGGGATGGGGCAGCAAAGCTGCTTCAGTGCCACATTTCCAGCAGCTTTGGGGGGTTCCCAGCAGTGGCTGGGGCTTTGCTGCACAAGAAGACCATTCAGTTCCCTGCTTTTCCCTTTTTTATTGGCCCTCCAGTATTTCCTGGATCATCATTGGTTTCCTCACCTTCCCATCATTTCCACAGCGGCCGTGGCTGGGCTTGGCTCCACCTCAAGGGCAGGAAATCGAGGCAATTAATTAAACAGGGCAATTTCCCTGCTCACAGCCCAGTTCCTGAGCAGCTCACGCATCGTTTGAGTGGGATTTTCGTATCCTTCACTTGGAAAAAGTACAGACACAACTTGAGCAGAACGAAATGCAGCTTTTTGGCAGCTCATAAACCAACTTTTGCTCCATCCTGAGCACGTTCCTGCCTCTCCATCACCCACCCAGGAGTATCCAATACATCCCAGGAAAGATGTGGAAATCCCTCCCTGGCAGGGTGGGCAGGCCCTGGCACAGGTTGGGCAGAGAAGCTGTGGCTGCCCCAGCCTTGGGAGTGTCCCAGGCCAGGCTGGACAGGGCTTGGAGCACCCTGGGCTGGTGGGACGTGTCCCTTCCAACAGGATGGTCTTTAAGGTCCCTTCCAATCCAAACCATCCTGGAATTCCATGACTCTGTGAACCTTCCCAGCCCTTCACCTTCCAGCAAACTTCCTGTTGTTCCTGGATTTGCAGCTGCCAAATCCTGGATGGCTTCACTGGCCACAACCACAAAATGTCCTAAAAGGCTTAAAAATGCCAAATAAAATTTACAACTTATTTAAAAAAAACCCAGCTTGGATCTTTGGAAAAAAAAAAAACCCCAACAAAATAAACCAACCAAACTTTTTTCTTTAAAACTATTTTTAATATTTATTATTATTTTCCTGAGGGAGAACTGGCAGCCTGTGCATCGTGGTGCTCGTGCCCCAAGCCTGGAACTGCCTCAGCCCCTCCAACCAGCCCCAAATTTCCCTCTGAGCAGCATTTCAAAGCAGAGATCTGAGCAGCACAAGCCAAGCCCAACACATGCAAGCACTTAGAAGGCAATTAATAGCGGCGGAAGGGCCCTTGTTGGAGGCAGCAGAAGGAACGACGTTACATTTCCGGAAGAATGGCTGAAATTTGCCATTGTGTGTCATCAGGAATCAGTTAAGGCAGTTTTGATCTAAGTTCTTGCTGTCAGGGCTCTAATGAATTAACAGATGACAGATTGGGGTAATGAGGCTCTGCTTTAAAGCCGAGGCGACGTTGTTTTCTTGCTGTACTACTCGGATAATTTGGGATGTTTAAAAATAATTATGGCAGATGATTAATACCTTACACGGTCTCAGACGTCTCTCACACGCAGCACTGAGCCCAGCCTGCCTTTTCAGGGGGGGTTTGGGACCTGGAGAGCCCAACTCCCACCATTATACCCCCCAAAAAAACTCCACTGCACCCCAAAATGGCATCATGAAACACACGAAAAAATCATTGCACCCATAAAAGGTCATTGTACCCCTAAAAAGTCACTGCATTTAAAAAAAAATTGCACTCTAAAAAACCAACATTGCAGCCTAAAACACCTTGTCACACTCAAAAAAATCATTAGGCTCCAAAAAATCAGCATTACACCCCAGAACATCATCATTATACTCCAGAAACTGTCATTGCACCCTAAACCCCACCATTATATCCCAAATCCCACTAATTTGGGACTAAATACTATCCCCTAAAACAATGTCATTGCCCCCTAAACCCCATCATTATATCCCAAATCCCACTACTGTACCCCAAAATAATATCATTGCCCCCTAAACCCCATCATTATATCCCAAATCCCACTAATTTGGGACTAAATACTATCCCCTAAAACAATATCACTGCCCCCTAAACCCCATCATTATATCCCAAATCCCACTACTGTACCCCAAAATAATATCATTGCCCCCTAAACCCCATCATTTTACCCAAAACCACCATCACTAACCCCAAAGGCATCATTACACTCAGAAATCATTATTAGAGCCCCAAAAATCATCCATAGACTCCCCAAAATCATCGTTACACCCTAAAAACCATCAGCACACTCACAGATCTACTGTTAGAGCCCAAAAAATCACATTCCAGGAAAACATCGTTACAGCCAAAAAATCATTACACCCCAAAACCCAACATTGCACCCCAAAAACATCATTACACCCCAAAACCCAACATTGCACCCCAAACCCCAACATTGCACCCCAAAAACATCATTACACCCCAAAACCCAACATTGCACCCCAAAAACATCATTACACCCCAAAACCCAACATTGCACCCCAAACCCCAACATTGCACCCCAAAAACATCATTACACCCCAAAACCCAACATTACACCCCAAAAACATCATTACACTTCAAAAAACATCATTACACCCCAAACCCCAACATTACATCCCAAAACCCAACATTACATCCCAAAAACATCATTACACTCCAAAACCCAACATTACACCCCAAAAACATCATTACACCCCAAAACCCAACATTACACCCCAAAACCCAACATTACACCCCAAAAACATCATTACACCCCAAAACCCAACATTACACCCCAAAAACCATCCTTGACCCCAAGCACTGAAATCTGGGCTTGTAAAGAGGTAAAAGACTTTAATTCCCACCCAGCCCTCCCAGGGGGATGTTCTCACCCCAAACCTCTCAGGTGCTTTGGGACAAGCCCCGTGGGCCTGGGGTGGGGCTGGGGGCAGCAGTGTGGGGTTCAGGGCACCAAACCAGGCTGAAATCCAAGGAAAAAGGCCCTTCCTGGCCAGGCTGGTGCCACCTTCCGTGCCCTCCTTAACTGGGCTGTGGGATCCCCTTTCTCCGCCGTGCAGAGGGACCACAAAGGCAAATTCTCCCCGATGTTAAGTAAACAAACTTTTGCAAACTGCCTTTTATTGATTCCATACGGCCATCTGGTTCGAGGGAAACGCTCCCCTCCCCTCTCCCCCCCTTGCCTGTGAAAATATCCCAAGGTTAGGGACTGGCAGGGGCTCAGCGGGGCTGAAACCACCTCGTTTCCTCTGCGGTTCCCAACACAGGAAAGCGCCGAACGCGCCGAGAAATGTTGGAGGCTGAGCTGCTTTCCCCATCTGGTAGCCAGGCTGTGCTGCGAAAATGAAAGATATACATATGCAAATAGCCCCAGCCCGCTCCAAGAGCTAAGGAATTTTTATGATGTAACCACAAAAAGAGGTTATTTAATGTTGACAATATGGAGCAGAGCGAGGCGCTCTCAGGCTGCACATGGTAATGGAACGGATGGAAGTGAAGCCGCGCCGCCCTCGCCCAGGAATGGAAAGCAGATTTCACCTTGGAGGTTGTTGGAGCTGTTGGGCTTGTAATGACTTGGGGGAAACCACCAAAGAAACCCAGAAAATGTTGGTGTGAAAGTACAACTGGCAGCACCATGGAATGGCCTCGGCCCTGAGCCAGGGAAGGGACAGCCACACAAAGGGGTGTGACACCCACCCAGCAGGGAGGGACACCCACCCAGAGGGGAGGGACACCCACCCAGAGGGGTGTGACACCCACCCAGCAGGGAGGGACAGCCACCCAAAGGGGAGGGACAGCCACCCAAAGGGGTGTGACACCCACCCAGAGGGGAGGGACAGCCACCCAGAGGGGTGTGACACCCACCCAGAGGGAGTGACACCCACCCAGAACAGGAGTGACACCCACACAGAAGGAGGGACACCCACCCAAAGGGGAGGGACACCCACCCCACAGGGGAGTGACACCCACCCAGAGGGGAGGGACAGCCACCCAAAGGGGAGGGACAGCCACCCAGAGGGGAGGGACAGCCACCCAGAGGGGTGTGACACCCACCCAGCAGGGAGGGACACCCACCCAGAGGGGAGGGACAGCCACCCAGAGGGGTGTGACACCCACCCAGAGGGGAGTGACACCCACCCAGAACAGGAGTGACACCCACACAGAAGGAGGGACACCCACCCAGAGGGGAGGGACACCCACCCCACAGGGGAATGACACCCACCCAGAGGGGAGGGACAGCCACCCAGAGGGGAGGGACAGCCACCCAAAGGAGTGGGACACCCACCCAGAGGGGAGTGACACCCATCCAGAAGGGGACTGACACCCACCCCAGAGGGGAGTGACACCCACCCAGCAGGGGAGGGACACCCACCCAGCAGGGAGGGACAGCCACCCAAAGGGGTGTGACACCCACCCAGAGGGGAGTGACACCCACCCAGAGGGGAGTGACACCCACCCAGAGGGGTGTGACACCCACCCAGCAGGGGAGGGACAGCCACCCAAAGGGGTGTGACATCCACCCAGAGGGGAGTGATACCCACCCCACAGGGGAGTGACAGCCACCCAGAGGGGTGTGACACCCATCCCAGCAGGGGAGTGACACCCACCCAGAGGGGAGGGACAGCCACCCAAAGGGGTGTGACACCCACCCAGAGGGGAGCGATACCCACCCCACAGGGGAGTGACACCCACCCAGAGGGGAGGGACACCCACCCAAAGGGGAGTGACACCCACCCAAAGGAGTGGGACACCCACCCAGAGGGGAGTGACACCCATCCAGAAGGGGACTGACACCCACCCAGAGGGGAGTGACACCCACCCCACAGGGGTGTGGCACCCACCCAGCAGGGCTGTGACAACCACCCCACAGGGACATGCCACTGTGCCACTGGGAATGTCCACAGTGCAGGCAGGGCATGGACAAACCCCCCAGTGGTGCTGGTGCCACTCCCAACGTCTCCAGCAGCCACGGGGACAACGTGTCCCTCTGGCCCAGAGGACAAGAGCAGCTGAGCAGCTCTGGGTGGAGGGATGTGGGCAGGAGGGCACCCCACAGACCCTGAGGGAGGAGGGCACCCACAGTGGGCACCCTGCCACCCATCTGCATCCACCCTGCTCACGGGTGTCACAGGGTGGTGCCCGACTTTCCAGTGGTGCCCAGCGACAGGATGAGGACAAATGGCCACAAACTAAACACAACAAGTTCCTCCTCCACTTGAGCAAGAACTTCTTTCCATGGAGGTGGCAGAGCCCTGGAACAGCTGCCCAGGGAAGGTGTGGGGTCATTCCAAACCCCACCTGGACACGCTCCTGTGTCACCCGCTCTGGCTGAGCCTGCCTGGGCAGGGGGGTTGGATGGGGATCTCCAGAGGGCCCTCCAACCCCAGCTATTCTGGGATTTGGGGATTCCTCATCGTGTCTCTGTGTCCTCCCAGGAACAGGTCACCACTCCCCTAAGAGACCTCAGACACGACCTGACCACAAACCTCTGCACACTGGGCACACACCAGTCAGACACTGGTGTGCCCTGAACTGGGAGTGATGGCAGTGCCACATCCCCCACACTGTCCCACCTTCACCCAGGAGTGTGGTGGGATGTGTGGGGTGACCTCCCACCACCCCAACATCCTGATCCAACACCCTTTAACCTCCCAGCTCATCAGAAACACCTCCCAAGGCACGGAGGAGACTCCAAGGCCTGCAGCCCCCAAACCCCTCTGCATGGAGCGATGACTTATTGCTCCTGCTCAAATTAATTACACTCTGCCCCTGTAACGAGCACCTCTGTATATATGAGAGCACTTTGCCTGTCATCGACAGCCTCAGAGAAAGATGTTGGAATTAACAAAATATTACTGTGATCTTCTCCCTGACAGGATGGAAGCAATAATATTTAGTGAGTAACTGAGTTGCCATCAATAATTCAGGAGACTGCAAAAATCTTGATCATCCAAGTGACTCTGAGAACAACAGAGTTGAGCTCTGTGCATCCTCAGCTGAGATAAAACCGCCAGCAGAGGAAAGAAGCTGAAAATTATATGGAAAAGAGCTAATTAAAAAGGCAGCCCACATGCAAGAAGGAGGGCAGGGAAGCTGCTCTTGAAAGCAAGAGAAGCCACAGGTTCCCCAACCTCCCTGTGTCTTCTGTGGCATCAGGGCTGAGGGATGTTGGGGAGCTCTCCCTCGCCACCTCCCCGTGCTACAGAGGAAGGAGAAGCTGGAGGCACCTTGTGCAGGACCCCCAGGAGATGTTTCTGAGGCAGCACCCTGGATCATGAGGGGACTGAGGGGACATCAGGGCTGCTCTGAGCTCAGTCCTGCTCCTCTGTCCCTTTCTGGCTTCCTGAAGGCTGTGGAAGCAAGAGTGGTCTCCACCAGCACTGACCACCAAAATATCTCCTGTGCTCATCCCACAGAGTGGGCAGAGTGAGGGGGGGATTGTCCCCCTGTGCCCCCTCAGCTCAGACTCCCCTGCAGAGCTGCCTCCAGCTCTGGGGAACAACAGCAGGAGGACATGGAACTGCTGGAGCAGATCCAGAGGAGGCCCCAGAGATGCTCCAGGGCTGGAGACCCTTTGGAGCCAGGCTGGGAGAGCTGGGGGGTCACCTGGAGAAGAGAAGGATCCAGAGAGACCTGAGAGCCCCTGGCAGGGCCTGAAGGGGCTCCAGGAGAGCTGGAGAGGGACTGGGGACAAGGGATGGAGGGACAGGACACAGGGAATGGCTTCCCACTGCCAGAGGGCAGGGATAGATGGGATATTGGGAAGGAATTCCTGGCTGGGAGGGTGGGCAGGCCCTGGCACAGGTTGGGCAGAGAAGCTGTGGCTGCCCCATCCCTGGGAGTGTCCCAGGCCAGGTGGGATGGGGTTGGAGCACCCTGGGCTGGTGGGAGGTGTCCCTGCCCATGGCAGGGGTGGGATGGGATGAGCTTTAAGGTCTCCTCCCACCCACACCATTCCAGCAGTCTGTGACTCCACAACCGCTGCCAGCCAGGTTTAATTTTTGTTGCTGTTGTCATTAACAGCCTGAGCACCTCGTGGGAGCCCCAGTCACTGAGGCAAATAATTTGACATGGTGCATTTTGGAGCATCACTGTTGAAAGCTACAGATATTCCCAGCTCAGGGCTGGGGAAGGGCAGGAGTTCCCAACCTCCACCACGGAGAAGGAGCTGTCTCAGACCTGGTGGGGGAAGGCTGGAAGAAACAGGAAAGCAGAGAAAGCTCAGCTTCTCTGGCAGGGCCAGAACCATTAAAGGAGCGTTTTTAGGGCTCTGTAACACATAAATGCATCAAAGGGGGAGAGCAGAGGAGAACAGATTCATTTGCCTCGGAGAAAAGCTGGCTCTGATCACAGCAAAGGTTCCTGAGGACTGGAATGCCCTCGGGCAGCAGAGCTGTTTTGTCTCCGACGTGTGTTTGCAGAGGGCGTTTCAGGGAGCAGCTTTTCCCTGGGGATCCTCCTGGGCTCCCTCCCACCCACTGGAATGCAGGGACAGCCTCCGACCCGCAGCAAGAGAAACGGGAGTCCTTTTGAGATAAACAGGATGTATCCATGACAAAAAGGTGAAGAGCAGCCACATCAATCCCAGCATCAAAGGCCTCCAGATCAGGCTCCAGAGCTGTGATAACCCCTGGCAGGGCTGGGCAACCACTGGGCACCTTCCAGTGCCCAAAGGGCTCCGGCAGAGCTGCGCAGGGGTGTGGGACAAGGCATGGAGAGACGGGACAAGAGGAATGGCTTCCCACTGCCAGAGGGCAGGGATAGATGGGATATTGGGAAGGGATTCCTGGCTGGGAGGGTGGGCAGGCCCTGGCACAGGTGCCCAGAGAAGCTGTGGCTGCCCCATCCCTGGGAGTGTCCAAGGCCAGGTTGGACAGGGCTTGGAGCAACCTGGGCTGGTGGGAGGTGTCCCTGGCATGGCAGGGGGTGGCACTGGGTGGGCTTTTTGGAAGGCCCCTTCCAACACAAACCATTCCAGGATTTTATGGCGATTCCACGATTATGGGATGTGCCGGCAGGGGGCGCACGAAAGCACCAAGTCGAGCCTAACCGAGCCCATTCTAACCCAGCCTAACACATCCTAACCCCTCCTAATCCATCCTAACCTAACCTAACCCAGCCTAAACCAGCCTAACCCATTCTAACCCAGTCTAACCCAGCCTAACCCATTCTAACCCAGTCTAACCCAGCCTAACCCATCCTAACCCAGCCTAACCCATTCTAACCCAGTCTAACCCATCCTAGCCCAGTCTAACCCATCCTAGCCCAGCCTAAATGCCCCAAAACCCCACGTGACAGGGCACAGGGATAAGATACTGGAGGCCAAGGGGGGAATGTGGGGTCGTGTGTGTGTCCTGGTGTGCAGGCAGAAGAGGGATGGGGGGTGGAGGGGTGAAAGGATGGAGGGATGAGGGAGGAGGGACAGAGTGATGGAGAGTTGGAGGGATGGAAGGCTGGGGGGAATGGAAGGATGGAGGGATGAGGGAGGAGGGACAGAGTGATGGAGAGTTGGAGGGATGGAAGGCTGGGGGGAATGGAAGGCTGGAGGGTTGAAGGGAGGGGAGGGTTGGGGGAGTGGAGTGTTGGATGGAATGTTGAAGGGATGTAAGTTTGTAGGGATGGAAGGATGAAGGATGGAGGGGTGAAGGGATAGAGGGATGGAGAGATGGAGGGATGGACGGGTGGAGGGATGGAGGGATGGGGGGATGGAGGGATGGAGGAATGGAGGGATGGAAGGTTGGAGGGGTGGACGGGTGGAGGTTTAGAGGGATGGAGAGATGGAGGGATGGAGGAATGGAGGGATGGAGGAATGGGGGGATGGAAGGTTGGAGGGGTGGAGAGATGGAGGGGTGGAGGGTTGGAGGGTTAGAGGAATGGAGGGATGGAGGAATGGAGGGATGGAGGAATGGAGGAATGGAGGGTTGGAGGGATGGAGAGATGGAGGGGTGGAGGGTTGGAGGGATGGAGGGTTGGAGGAATGGAGGGATGGAGGGATGGAGGAATGGAGGAATGGAGGGATGGAGGAATGGAGGGATGGAGGGATGGAGGGATGGAGGAATGGAGGAATGGAGGGTTGGAGGGATGGAGAGATGGAGGAATGGAGGGTTGGAGGGATGGAGAGATGGAGGGGTGGAGGGGTGGAGGGTTGGAGGAATGGAGGGATGGAGGAATGGAGGGATGGAGGGATGGAGGGATGGAGGGATGGAGAGATGGAGGGATGGAGGGATGGAGGAATGGAGGGATGGAGGAATGGAGGGTTGGAGGGTTGGAGTGATGCCAGGGGAATGACGACTGTACTTCTCACCCCCGGCATTTATTCCCACACTAAATCCATTTATGACCTTGGCCGGTGCCAGAACTTGGCAGTGCCAGTGCCAAAATCCCATGGAGGGCATGGAGCAATCCAGGGGTGCTCCACAGCATCCCCATGGCCATGAACCAAACTGAGGGGAGCAGAGGGTTCCTCAGGCCCCCACAGCCCGTCCCTGTGCCTGGGGAGCTCCTGCAGCCCCAGAGCCGCCGCCGCCGGTTCGGTTTTAACATTTAATGAGATAAAAGGTTGGAATTGCTTTTAAGCCTTAAATTGCCTTCACTCTTTTCATCTTTAAAAAACACAAGGAGCAGTTTTTGGAGGTTGGCTCTTTTTTAAAGTTTGTTCTAATGATCCCTGGTAGCCATTACAGTGGAAATCGGGCGCTTTCAAAGGCTGTTGGGAGACATTAAATGTTTCATTCCTCAGTCCCCATTCCTTTGTTTTTGATCTCCATTCCCATTGATTAAAGACACTGACTGCTCAATTTTGATTAAATCCTAAATCATAACTGGCTCACAAAACAACTGTGAGAGCTGACATTTATGAAGTTCAGTAAACTGGTTGTAAGAACAGGAGTGCGAGATGGAAAAAAATCATAAAACCCCTTTCCAAACAAACATCAGTTGACAGCAAACAGATGGTTTAGAGGCTCTTACTTGTAAACTGGAAAAATTAAGATTTGGCAGGTTCTGTGAAAGGAAAAAAATAGTTACAAAACATCTTAAAGTTTTCCCCTTCATATCCTGGTGTTGCTCTGGGCATGGGTTCAATATTTTCATAGGCTACTGCACGGAAAAGGCTCTGGATACATGAAAGCAGCTGGCATAAAAGGGCTCAGAAATCCTGGGAAAGATTTATGGGAAGTGAGGCTGCCAGCATCCCAGAGACGCAGGATTGCAACCCAGCTCCTCAGCCCACCAATAAATCACCACAACTCAGTGGCACAGCCGGAGTTTCACCTCCAAAGGGGCAAGAAAAGTGGGGAAAATGGGTAGATTTTCTCAGATTTGTTGGCTTACCCCGTGATCATGTCAAGCCAATGTTTTTGGGCAGAGAGCACCCATGTGAAACCAAAGCTCTCACTCACTCAGGTGCCCCCAGGAGGGGAAGGCAGCCCAGACTGGCTTCTTGCAGGCAGGATCCCTCCTGCTCAGAGCTGTGAGGGGGAAAAGGTGAGGGAAATGTGGGAGGAATGTCCCGAATCCCACAGGGATGCAGCGTGGGGAGGGGTTGTGCCAACACCCTTTGGCAGTGTGGGCTAAGCCTGCTTGGGACTTTGGCCATTGCCATGTCCTGTGACCATGCATGGTCACTGCCATGTCCCATGGAATTCTTTGGTCATTGCCATGTCCTAGGGCAGTGTGTGGTCATTGCCATGTCCCATGGAACTGTGAGGTCATTGCCATGTCCCATGGCTGTGCATGGCCATTGTGATGTCCCATGGAATTCTGTGGCCATTGCCATGTTCTGTGTCCATGCATGGTCACTGCCATGTCCCAGGGCAGTGTGTGGCCATCACAGTGTCTCAGGGCAGCATGTGGTCATTGCCATGTCCCATGGAACTGTGAGGTCACTGCCATGTCCCGTGGCTGTGCATGGCCATTGTGATGTCCCAGGGTAGTGTGTGACCATTGCCATGACCTCTGGCCATGTGTGACCATCCCCATGTCCCGTGGCAGTGCATGGCCATCCCGTGGCAGTGCCAGCTGCTGTTCCATGGGGATGCAGCACCTACAGCCCCCCTGCACCCACAGCACCTCCCCTGTGCTCTGGGTGCTCGGGGTGCTCTGCTTGGTGTGCCCCCGGGAGGTTGGATCGGGTGTTGGCTTGGGGCACTCTCGGGAGGCTGGCTCGGGGGCTGGCTCGGGGTGCCCCCGGGAGGTTGGGTCAGGGGCTGGCTCGGGGTGCCCCCGGGAGGTTGGACCGGGTGCTGGCTCGGGGCACTCCCGGGAGGTTGGATCGGGGGCTGGCTCGGGGTGCCCCCGGGAGGTTGGGTCGGGGGCTGGCTCGGGGTGCCCCCAGGAGGTTGGATCGGGTGCTGGCTCGGGGTGCCCCCGGGAGGCTGGCTCGGGGGCTGGCTCGGGGTGCCCCCGGGAGGCTGGCTCGGGTGCTGGCTCGGGGTGCCCCCGGGAGGTTGGGTCGGGTGCTGGCTCGGGGCACTCCCGGGAGGTTGGATCGGGGGCTGGCTCAGGGCGCTCCCGGGAGGTTGGGTCGGGGGCTGGCTCAGGGCGCTCCCGGGAGGTTGGACCGAGTGCTGGCTCGGGGCACTCCCGGGAGGCTGGGTCGGGGGCTGGCTCAGGGCGCTCCCGGGAGGTTGGATCACTGTCCTGGTGCTTCTCTCCCTCCCCGGGGCTGTGCCGAAGCCCCGTGGCAGCTCCCGGTTCTCCAGGATGAGGGACTGAACCGGAGAGTCAATGGAGCCTTGTCCTCAACCTGAATCCCTGGTCTGCAAACAGGCATTCCAGGGGCAGCATCCCACCCGTTCCTGCCCTTCCCTCCCTCCCCTCGTGCTGGAACAGCCACCGAAACCATTTGCAAACCGTTTGTGATGGCTCTGGGCAAACACGGGGCTTTAGGGGGGACCAGACCCCCCAGCCCCCTCCCCTGGCCATGCTCAGCCCATGCCCAGGGCCAAGGCACTCAAAGGCTGAGAGCAACCTGAATTTTGGGATCAAAGAGAGTCACGGGAAGGAGGGAGAGACGCCCAGGAGGGAGCCCGGGGGTGTCTCTGCTCCTTAACCCGCTGCAGCATCGCAGGAGCTGAGCTGCCCTTGGAGGGATGGCAGTGCCACACAGGGAAACACGGAAACATGGAATCTTTTAGGTTGGAAACATCCTCTAACACCATTAACCCAACACTGCCAAGGCCACCACCAGCCCATGTCCCCAAGTGCCACATCCACAGGGCCTGACTACTCTTTCCATGAAGACATTTTCTCTAAAAACCAACTTAAACCTCTCCTGGTGCAACTTGAGGCTGTTCCCTCTTGTCACAGGATCACACAAGCTGCAGATGATGCTGGAGGAGATCAAGCTGAGCATTAATTCAGGATGTCTTTGAAATGTTCTGTGGGTGCCCTGGACGTGGGGCAGCAGCTTGGCAGGTGTGGTGCCAGTTCTCCAGGCTCCCTGCAGAGCACAGGGAGCAGTCACCCCAAATCTGTGCCAGAAATCACCCCCTGGCACAACTTACCTCCACCTGCTGAGCCTGGGGACTCATCTAAGGGTGTATGACATCTCCCAGGATGTGGGATGTCCATGTGAAGCTTCTTCCAGAGCAATTGTCACATTTCTTCTTCTCTGGAAGAACAAAAATCCCTGGAGAATTTGGGCTCTGTTGCCTTCTTCCTTCGCAGACAAGGCTCTCTGTGCAGACACAGAAACGTGTTAGAGAGAGAAGAAAACACCCCAGCAAACATTTCTGAACCTCTCAGCACTGCTCTGATCCTCGTTTCATCTCTGGGTCAAGCCTTCTTTCAGCAGGACCTGATTCATCATTCCTACATTTGAATCCCTGGAAAAGAAATGCCACATCATGAGACGTTGAAAAGTCTGTTCAACAGAGTGCTAAAAATAACCCCCTCAGGGAGAAATCCTGCTCTGCCCTGGAGGGAACAGAGAGATGAGTTAATGGGTCTCTTCCATCTCTGGTTCCTGCAGTTCTGCTAAAATAACCCCAAGGATGAGTCTGCTGTTTGTCTTTTGGAATATGCAAAGCTCCTCAGGTCTCCATCTCAGCCCTCCCAGGCACAAGCACCGACTCCTTGTTGTCGTCCAGCCTTGTGAGTGCCTCAGATTCCTCTGATGGTTTAAGCTTTCCCTGCTATACTTTTTCCCTTTCTCCCTCTGCTCCCTGGAATGAAAGCTCAGACAAACACTGGCTGTTTCCAAGGAACTGCCTCCAGTTGCAGCTTTTCTTCCCGGGAAGAATCCTCCCCTCTGTGTGGGAGCAGGGATAATAAATCAGGGGAGCAGGAACACGCCGGCCCCGGGGCAGCACCACCAACAGCTCCGGTGGCTCCGAGGGGAAGGAGCCTGGGAGGTTTATTTTGCAGCCATCTGGCTGTGCTGGAGATGCATCTCCGGGGGGAGACAGGCAATGAGTCACAATTCCTTAAAAACCCCAACAACAAACCCAACAAGCCTCCAGTGTGTTTATAGAGGTGTTTCCATCACCTCTGGCTTGGTGGGAGGTGAAAGTTTTCTCTCAGAGCCACCAGCTGGGCCAGGATGTCCATGCTGTGAATTTTGGGGTGTCCTGTGCAGAGCCTGGAGCTGAACCTTGGGGGTCCCTCTCAATTCAGGGTATTCTGTGGTTCTGTGATGTGGTTCTGACGCCAGCCCTGTCCAGCCTGGCCTGGGACACTCCCAGGGATGGGGCAGCCACAGCTGCTCTGCCCAACCTGTGCCAGGGCCTGCCCACCCTCCCAGCCAGGAATTCCTTCCCAATATCCCACCTATCCCTGCCCTCTGGCAGTGGGAAGCCATTCCCTGTGTCCTGTCCCTCCATCCCTTGTCCCCAGTCCCTCTCAGCTCTCCTGGAGCCCCTTTAGGCCCTGGCAGGGACTCTCAGGTCTCCCTGGACCCTTCTCCTCTCCAGGCTGGACAGATGAGCTGTTTTGCCCTGGCTGCAGCTATTCCAAAATACCACCATTATCCAGTATTTAATTAATCATCAGGGAAGCAAAGGTAGCTGGAAGGACCTGACCACAGGTATTAAAGTGGTACCAAAGAAGTTCTGCAGCTCCTTAAGGGTGGCTTTAAATACAGGGACAAGTCCACAGCAGGAACAATGAGGTTCCTGCCTGGTTAGTGATGCTGTAAGAGAGTGTCACCTCTAGAGGGGCAGCTGGGGCTGCTGGTGGCCAAGTGCTCCCCTCCAGCTGGGACTGGGCACACGGGGCTCTGCTCCTGCCTGACAGCTTTGGAGCCGGTGAGGATCTGAGCTCTCAGGCAAGGAACCCGGCCCTGAGCCCCCCCTGCACCAGAATCCAATTATCCATCCAAGAGCAGAAAATCCCAGCTGGTTCCGCGTGGCTGTTCTGAAGGAGCTCCTCCAAATGGAGTTATCGGGGGAACCGGAACGGAGCACACACGGCCCCTCGGAGCTGCCGCAGCCGGAGGGAGGGGATAAATTCGAGAGATCCAGGGGCAGGAGAGCTCCTGCAGTCCCTGCTGCGAGGGGAGGAGGGACGGAGGGAGCTCCGGCCGAGCCGCTGGGAGTCAGCCTTCTCCAGCACATCCCGCCGCTCCCAGAGCCTGGGCACGAATCCCTCCGGCTCGGCACAAATTCCAGCCCCGTGCGCGTCCCTGCGCTGCGATGATTTGCAGCTCCGTGGCTGGGATGCTGGAGGGAGTTTGGGAAGAGCTGTAGAGCAGCGGAGAGGACGCAATGACAGAGGATGCTGCAGGGAGGGAGGAGGGAGGCAGAGGGAGCTTCGTGCTCTGCATTCCTCTGATGGAACTGGCACCAGGCTGAAAGGAGGCAGAACAAAGGAGCGGAGCCGTGGAAAGGCTGAGCAGAAAGGAGGGACTCCCATCCTGAAGGGGCTCTAAAGGAACAGTTGTGAAGGAGCTGCCTGTCCGTCAGAAGCCGAGATCACACGGGCAGGATCGGCAGAGGGAACAAAGGGAATTCGTGCTGTGAAAGCGGGAGCGTGGTCTGGGTGGAGAGACTGGGCGGGGCTGGGGGCTCTGACAGAGCTCCTGTGTCACATCCTGAGGCACAACTCACTGCAAAACTTCCAGGGGGATCAACGGGCAGTCAGTGCCAGGACACAGGGAATGGCTTCCCACTGCCAGGGGGCAGGGAATGATGGGATATTGGGAAGGAATCCTTGGCTGGGAGGGTGGGCAGGCCCTGGCACAGGTTGGGCAGAGCAGCTGTGGCTGCCCCAGCCCTGGGAGTGTCCCAGGCCAGGCTGGACAGGGCTTGGAGCAGCCTGGGCTGGTGGGAGGTGTCCCTGCAGGGACAGGATGGTCTCTAAGGTCCCTTCCAATCCAAACCATTCCAGGATTCTGTGGTGATTCTGTGAAAAAGGGGAAAGGGTACTGGGAAAAAATTCCCATGGAACAGCCCTGGGTCAAAGCTGAGGAGCACATCGTGTGTTTCATTACCTGCTGAAAGGCAGTTGCTGGGTGCTGGGGAATATTCACACAGCCAAACTATTTAGAGCTCTCTGCCTTTTCCTTGCCAGCATGAAGCCAGAGAGGCCTTTGTGAAGTAGCCTGGCTGATGTGAATGATTTATGGAGCAGCAATTCTGTGAATAGGGTTCACACTTTTAAAGATTCATTTGTTTCCCAGGGCTGAGTCCTGGTGGTACAAAGTGTTTGGACCGTGCAGGTTAATGATGCCATTTATAGCTGAGGTAAATTGGGCAGTGGGCAGTGCCCCAGGGCAGTTTGATGCCAATGTTCTCTGTGAGATTTTTATAGAATCCTAAAATGGTTTGTGTTGGAAGGGACTGCAGAGACCTCACCATGCTCACAGAGAGGAATTTATTCCCAGTATCCCACCTATCCCTGCCCTCTGGCCGTGGGAAGCCTTTCCCTGTGTCCTGTCCCTCCATGCCTTGTCCCCAGTCCCTCTCCAGCTCTCCTGGAGCCCCTTCAGGCCCTGCCAGGGGCTCTCAGGTGTCCCTGGATCCTTCTCCTCTCCAGGTGACCCCCCCAGCTCTCCCAGCCTGGCTCCAAAGGGGCTCCAGCCCTGCAGCATCTCCGTGGTCTCCTCAGGACTCTCCAGCAGCTCCACATCCTTGTGCTGTTGTTCCCCAGAGCTGGAGGCAGCTCTGCAGGTGGGGTCTGACCTGAGGGGGGCACAGGGGGACAATCCCCCCTCACTCTGCCCACACTGTGGGATGAGCCCAGAGATGCCACCCCACACCCCATGGAGGGCACGGGAAGGTTTTCCATCATCTGGGAAGGAAATCCTCCCCCTGGCAGGGCAGGATGGATCCAGCAGCCACACAGGATGCTCTGGAGCTGTCTCTGCTGTGCCTCTCTCTGCTCAGCCAGCACTGAGCTCCATCCTGGCCCCTCTCCCCCAGCTCAGGGTTATTTGTCAGGGTTTAGTTTCTCTCAGCTTTCCTTTTAAAATAATGGAAGTGTCAACTCCGGTTCATGGGCTGGTCAACGATTTAATTCCGCCCCAACTTTCTAAGGCAATTTCATGAATTATACAGTGTGGAAACAGAAGGAGCTAAATAAAGATGCAGCCCTGGCTGTGTTTGATAAATACACCCTCGCTCTCCCTGGAAGTTATTTGCAAGTCAGAAATGTGGCACACGACCATGGGGGCAGAGCTGGGAGATTCCTGCCAGGTCAGCACTGTTGGATGTTAAAGCCCAGCCACTAAAAATAAAAGGAGGAGGAGTGGAAGGAAGAGGCAGCTCCTCCGTGGGCTCCCCGGGCTGGGAACCTCCCGAGGTAACACCAGCCAGGGACAGAGACTCTGCTGGTCCTTACCCAGCAGGCACTCAGTTATCCCTGGGGAATTCAATCAGCCTGGAGGTGATGCCAGGAGGAATTAATAATACAGGTGACCCTCAGCCATGGCTGGATCCTGGGAGGGGCTGGGCAGCTGCTGGGGCAGGAGCAGGAGGCAGGGCAGGAGCAGGAGCAGGAGCAGGAGCAGGAGGCAGAGCAGGAGCAGGAGCAGGTGCAGGAGCAGGAGCAGGAACAGGAGCAGGAGGCAGGGCAGGAACAGGAGCAGGAGACAGGGCAGGAGCAGGAGCAGGAGCAGGAGCAGGAGCAGGAGCAGGAGTAGGAGCAGGTGCTGGAGCAGGAGCAGGAGCAGGAGGCAGGGCAGGAGCAGGAGGCAGAGCAGGAGCAGGAGCAGGAGTAAGAGCAGGAGCAGGAGCAGGAGTAGGAGCAGGTGCTGGAGCAGGAGCAGGAGCAGGAGCAGGAGCAGGAGGCAGGGTAGGAGCAGGAGGCAGAGCAGGAGGCAGGGCAAGAGGCAGAGCAGGAGCAGGAGGGATGTTCTGGAGCTGCTGTTCACACTCCAGTGGAGGGGACACCCTGGCAGAGGTGGGAGCTGCTCTCCCCACTTTCAGCTGCTCTGGATGGACCAGGAGAGGTTTTGGAGGAGCAGATCCAGTGGCGTGGGAGAGAAGGGAGCTGAGTGCCAGGGGCTGCACTGCAGTCTCTGCAGGATAAGGAGAAGCTGCTGCTTTCTCCTGCCTGCCCTGCACCTCTGATGGACTGGAAAGGGCAAAGGAGAGGGGAGGATTTCTCCTTGGGTGTTTGCAAATCAAGCTCTGCCAGGGGAAATTGAAGTTGGAGATGAGAAAGAAATTCTTTGCAGAGAGAGTGCTCAGGGATTGGAATGGGCTGCCCAGAGAGGGGGTGGATTCCCCATCCCTGGAGGTTTTTCAGCTGAGCTTGGCCATGGCACTGAGTGCCATGATCTGGTAAAGGGACTGGAGTTGGACCAAGGGTTGGACTTGATGATCTTGGAGGTCTTTTCCAACCCAATCCATTCTGTGATTCTATGGATGTGGCACTGAGTGAGAATCCACCACATCTTGATCCAATCCCACTGTGATCACCAGCCCAGGGCACTCTGTGCCCTGGGCTGGTGATCACAGTGGGGTTGGATCAAGACATGTTGGATTCTCTGTCCCTGGAGGTGTTTCAGAGGACACTCAGTGCCACATCCAGTCCCTTCTCCAGCCCCTCAATCTCTTTCCTCAACTGAGGGGCCCAGAACTGAACACAACACTCAAGGTGTGGCCTCCCCAAGGCAGAGTCCAGGGGAAGGATTTCAACTGAAATGGGAATTATCCTTAGGGCAAGGACCACAAAAATACCCCAGAAGGATCTTCATAGAATCATAGAATGGATTGGGTTGGAAAAGACTTCCAAGATCATCAAGTCCAAATCTTGATCCAACCCCACTGTGCTCACCAGCCCATGGCACTCAGTGCCACGTCCAGTGTCACCTTAAACACCTCCAGGGATGGGGAATCCACCCCCTCTCTGGGCAGCCCATTCCAATCCCTGAGCACTCTCTCTGCAAAGAATTTCTTTCTGCTCTCCAACTTCAATTTCCCCTGGCAGAGCTTGAGCCCATCGTGCCCCCTTGTCCTATTGCTGAGTGCCTGGGAGAAGAGACCAACCCCCAGCTGGCCAGAACTTCCCTTCATTGATGTCCAGAAAAAAAAAGCCCTGACCTCAACACTGTCTCTGTGGGGCAACCTGGACCATCCAGATCCAGCTCTCAGATCCAGGCTTTGAGGGTGAACCTGCCTCTCTTCCAACCCCAAAGCCTCCCTTTGGAAATGTCATCCCAGAGAGGCATTTCCCTGCTCAGACCCTCCACACGCAGACAAAAACCAGATTTCCCTGGCAGTGCGTGCTCTGTGGCTGCAAAAATTAAATAAATAAACATCAAACCCAGATGAAATCCCCACACTGGCACACAACTTGACACGAAAGCCTAAATTCAAAACATGTCCATCTCTGGAAAAAATTTGGGAAACCTCAGGCGATGGATCTTCCAGGCAACCCTGTCCCGGGGTCTGCCTGTGCCTCCTTTCCCTGCTGAGGCCTTGCAGGGAGCAAAGGGCTCCCCACTTCAAAGGGCTTCTTTTCAAATGGAAAATCGCAGGAATTAGCCAGGGAATGGCAAATCCTGGGTTCAGGGCTGGCAGGATGCTGGGCAGAGGTGCCAGTGCCAGCTTTGGGGGGTGTGGGCTGAGCTCAGTGGGCTGAACCTCCTGGAGGGAAGCAGAGCTGGGTCACACGAGGGTTTGCTGCCAAACATTCCCAAGGAAAAAGCCAAATGTTTCTTCATTTACAAAATGTGGCCTCTCCATCCCTGGAGTGTCCAAGGTTGGACAGGGCTTGGAGCAACCCGGGCTGGTGGAAGGTGTCTCTGCCACTTGGAATGGGATGAGCAGCCAATTTCAGGATGCATTTTTACCACAAGTAGATAGATAAGTTCTGGAGGGGGTCCAGGGAAGAGCAAAATTCAAAAATTCAAAAGCTGAAGGAAAACAGGATCTGTCTGAGTCATCAAGAGTCAATGCTGCCCATCACCAAGTCCTGAGGGTTTTCCAAAGTTTTTCCTAAGGGACTGTGTATCACCAAACCCCCAGAGAGGGCTCACCTGGAAACCCGGGGCACGAGTTGGATGCAAACTTATTTCTGGCATTGCCATCTCTGGCTTGGAAGGAGCCCGAGCTGAGCCGGTGCCGTTCCTCGAGCTGAGCCGCCGCCGTGCCTCGAGCTGAGCCGGTGCCGTGCCTCGAGCTGAGCCGCCGCCGTGCCTCGCTCGAGCTGAGCCGGTGCCGTGCCTCGAGCTGAGCCGCTGCCGTGCCTCGAGCTGAGCCTCCGCCGTGCCTCGAGCTCAGCCGCTGCCGTTCCTCGAGCTCAGCCGCTGCCGTGCCTCGAGCTGAGCCGCTGCCGTGCCTCGAGCTGAGCCGGTGCCGTGCCTCGAGCTGAGCCGGCGCCGTGCCTCGAGCTGAGCCGGCGCCGTGCCTCGAGCTGAGCCGGTGCCGTGCCTCGAGCTGAGCCGCCGCCGTGCCTCGAGCTCCATCCCTGCCCTGCAAATCCTCGCTGCCCTGGCCAGGGGAGGGTGCGAACATCCCGCTCCTCTGCTCTCTGCCCCGCTATTCCCGGCGCTCCCGGCCCGCGGTAAGCGCTGCTTTGGCAGCTGCCGCCGTGCGATGGAAGCGGGGCTGGCAGGGAGATTCGGAGCTCGTCGCTTCCCGGGGTGTCTGGGCTCGCTTCGCAGCTGTCAGCCCCGCGCCCCTTATTGATGAGAGGCGCTAATCACGCTCCGCATTCCCCACATCAATCAAGAGGCAGGAGAAAATAAAGTTTCTTCACACTGAGGTCATTTGCCCCCCTCCCGAGTGCCAGGGAGAAGAAAAATCCCAACTCTTGCTGCTGCTATTAATAACCTGCCTCCCGCCGGCCCCGGCCAGGGGACGGGGTCAGATGGGAAATTACAGCTTTTGTCACATCCACCGAATTGTGTGTTTATAAAGCTAATTACTGGCTCAGTTCTGCGTGTTCTGGGCTTGATTTGTGGACTGTCACGTGTTTCCATCCCTAGAAAGTGCTTGTTGCTTTCCTTCCCCCCCTCCCTCGGCACCCGGCGAGGTCAAGCGCTGGATGGTGCCTATTGGCAGTGACAGCCTCGAGTGCCTCGAGGGTGTTAATCCACCAGGAAACTTTTTTTCCATCCTATCTTTATTGCGCTGGAAAGGGAAGGCACTTCTGGCTCCTCGTGGCTGTCACTGAGCCCGAGTGTGAACGGCACAAATTTAGCCCTGGTTCAATGTCAGGTGGAACAAACCCAAGCTCTGCTCTGGCTCCCAGCGGTGGCTCCAGGCCAGGGTCACCCTGGGGACCCATGTGGTGACAAGGGGTGGCTCCTGGGCTGGGATCTGTGTGGGACTGGATGCATTTTGGGTCTGAAGGTTTAGACTTTATGTCCCTCCTCCCACAGCAGAAAGGAAGATTTTTACAATGAGGGTGGGCAGGCCCTGGCACAGGTTGGGCAGAGAAGCTGTGGCTGCCCCAGCTCTGGGAGTGCTCAAGGTCAGGCTGGACAGGGCTTGGAGCACCCTGGGCTGTTGGGAGGTGCCCCTGCCCATGGCAGGGGGTGGAACAAGATGATCTTTAACTCCACTTCCAACCCAAAGCATTCCATGACTGTATGACCAGCACTGAACACCCTCCCTGCCTGCACTGCCCTTCCCGTGTGTGCCCACTGAGATCAAACCTTCACAGCTGGGCAATGAGGAGCCAGGATGCTCCCAGCTGCTTCTGAGGGGAGCATCTCCTTCCTGGCACCATCAGTCGAGGACCAGTTCCCACATGGAATAAAGTGGCAGTTTCTTTAGTGGTGACAAACATGGGGCATCCTTCCAGCTGAAGGGTCTGAGCACCGTGGGCTCCTTTTGGATGGATGGAAGGTGGAAGGAAAGGTGAAATCCATCCTCTCAGGGCACTGTGGAGAGCTGTGGAATGGGATGTGCTTTAAGGTCCCTTCCTACCCAAACCATTCCAGGATTCTGGGATTCCAGGATCTCTTCCCACTCATTGGAGTAAATGCAGGCAGGACGGTGTTACTGGGTGGGTGTCAGTTAAAGAGCCAATCCTATTATTGATGTCAAGAGAACAGTTACTCATAATTTATTATTATTATTATCATTAATTTTTATTATTTTTATTATTTTAATTTTTATTTTTATATTTTATTATTATATATTATTATTGTTATTCTCATCCTCATCACTCCCGTTATTTACCGGCAGCTCCCCAGTCCCCACCCTTCCCAATTAACCTCCACAACGACGCCTTTTGTTACCAAAACGGTTCATCCCCTCCCCAACGTGTCTGGTACAAAAGAGGAGCCAGGCTTTGAAGGCAGAGCTTTTATCCTTTTCAAACACGTCCTCAAGTTATCAACTTCAACACAACATCAAGGCCTGCTTTTGTTGGAATAATTTAACACTAATAGTTCGCGAGTGCTGCCACCGCTCCCGTCGGAGCTGTCACCAGACAGTTGGTTCAAAGGCAGTGCCAGCACCGAGCTCGCTGGGCTGAGGGTTTGAAAACCCCTCTTTTCCCACTTTCTGGAAGGCGGTTTGGAGCTCTGGCTCTCTGGTTGGGCAGCACCAGCCTCGGAGCTGCGGCGAGGCCGAGGCCGGAGGGTGATGCTGGAGAGGAGAGATGGTGGGAGGGGACCTTGTTGGTCACACCAGGTCACTGCTTTGGGGGGAAAGTGGCAATTTCCTGGGCACTGGTGTATATTCCATCCCTAGAAGTGTCCAAGGCCAGGCTGGATGGTCCTTGGAGCATCCTGGGCTAGTGGAAGGTTCCTTGCCCATGGCAGGGGGTGGCATTGGATTGAATGTTCCTTCCATCCTCAACCATTCCAGGATTCGATGATCCACCTACCAAAAATCCCACCACTTCCCTGGATTCCTCTGCCCACCAGTCACATTCTAACCTTGTGGGTCCCCAAGGCTGCCCCACACCAGTCACTTCCAGTTGGCAGCAGTTCCAGGAGGGCTGACAGGCTCCCACCCAGACACGGAATGTCTGAGTGGGAAGGTCGGTGTTGGTGCCCTCTGGGGCCTGCCTGTGCCTCCTGCAGGACCTGCCTTGTACCATGTCCCCAAGGGCAGCAGCTCCAGGACCTCCTGGGGGACTGTCCAGCTTGGCACAACCCCTGACCCAGGTCCCAGGCTCAGTTTCCCTGCAGGAGTGGGACAGAGTCCGGCTGGCAGGGGCTGTTCTGGGGGATGTGGGGCTGGTTGTGCCCCACAGGGCATGTAAAGAGCAAAGCCATGTTGGTGCTTCCAAAACACCAGCAGGACCATTTTCTGCCTTCCTAAGGAGCCTGAACCCCCAAACTCTTGCTGTGCACCCACAAACCTGCTGTGAGGGTGGTGGTGCTGGGGCTTGCACCCCTTGGGTGGGATCCCTTCTCCAGGGGCATCTCCAGCTCCCAAAGCTCTGTGGTTGACTCCAAGGTGGAGCAAATCCCTGGATTTCCCACCTCACGGGACTGTAACAAGGGGCATCCAGTGGGATCCCTTCTCCAGGGGCATCTCCTGCTCCCTGAGTTCCCACAGCTGGCTCTGAGGTGGAGCAAATCCCTGGATCTGCTGACCCCAAGGAACTGTTTCCCCTTCTCAGCCCACACCACGTGGATTTTGGGTTTGGCACTTGCCTGGCTGAGTCCCAGCTGTTCCCAGGTGAGCACTTCAATAATTCAGTGCTGTTTGATTTCAGAATTTACTCATTTTATCATTTATTTATAGGCCTAAAGGAGCTCTCAGGCACTCAGGCTATAAATCCCCATTTCCTCCAGCCTCCCCTGCCTTTCCTCACTTGGCTCTCCCATTTCCTGCTCCTGTGCATTATCAAGGGTGACACAATCCCAGGTGATTTCTTTTCCTGCGTTTCCCCCTTTCCTTTTCCCTCAGGGACTGGGAAATAAAAAGGCAGGAAAGACCCAACACCCCAAACCTGAAGATGCTGACACTGAGGGCACTGTTGGCACCATTGGGCATCCCTGATGTGCAATTTACCCCCTCTGTGTGTGCCAGCAGGAGCAAAGGTGCACAGATGAGTTTCTTTATTTTATTTCTCCTCAAAACTGATCTTGAAAAAAAAATTATAGCTTTAATCAGCAAGAAAAGAGCAAAAGTGGCTGGAGAGCAGCCAGGCAGAGGGACCTTGGAGTACTAATTGACAGGAAGCTCAACATGAGCCAACAGTGTGCCCAGGTGGCCAAGAAGGCCAAGGGGATCCTGGCCTGGATCCAAACTAGCGTGGCCAGCAGGCCCAGGGCAGTGACCCTTCCCCTGGACTCTGCCTTGGGGAGGCCACACCTTGAGTGTTGTGTTCAGTTCTGGGCCCCTCAGTTGAGGAAAGAGATTGAGGGGCTGGAGCGGGGCCAGAGAAGAGCAACGAGGCTGGAGAAGGGACTGGATGTGGCACTGAGTGTCCTCTGAAACACCTCCAGGGACAGAGAATCCAACATGTCTTGATCCAACCCTGCTCTGATCAGGGACAGAGAATCCAACATGTCTTGATCCAACCCTGCTCTGATCAGGGACAGAGAATCCAACATGTCTTGATCCAACCCTGCTCTGATCAGGGACAGAGAATCCAACATGTCTTGATCCAACCCTGCTCTGATCAGGGACAGAGAATCCAACATGTCTTGATCCAACCCTGCTCTGATCAGGGACAGAGAATCCAACATGTCTTGATCCAACCCTGCTCTGACCAGGGACAGAGAATCCAACATGTCTTGATCCAACCCTGCTCTGATCAGGGACAGAGAATCCAACATGTCTTGATCCAACCCTGCTCTGACCAGGGACAGAGAATCCAACATGTCTTGATCCAACCCCACTGTGATCACCAGCCCAGGGCACGGAGTGCCCTGGGCTGGTGATCACAGTAGGGTTGGATCAAGGATTGATGATCTCAGAGGTTTCTTCCAACCCAACTGAGAAGAGCAACGAGGCTGGAGAAGGGACTGGAGCACAAGTGCTGTGGGGAGAGGCTGAGGGAGCTGGGGGTGTTCAGCCTGGAGAAGAGGAGGCTCAGAGGTGACCTCAGCACTGTCTGGAACTCCCTGAAGGGAAGTTGTGGCCAGGTGGGGGTTGGTCTCTTCTCCCAGGCACTCAGCAATAGGACAAGGGGGCACGATGGGCTCAAGCTCTGCCAGGGGAAATTGAAGTTGGAGATGAGAAAGAAATTCTTTGCAGAGAGAGTGCTCAGGGATTGGAATGGGCTGCCCAGAGAGGGGGTGGATTCCCCATCCCTGGAGGTTTTTCAGCTGAGCTTGGCCGTGGCACTGAGTGCCATGATCTGGTAAAGGGACTGGAGTTGGACCAAGAGTTGGACTTGATGATCTTGGAGGTCTTTTCCAACCCAATCCATTCTATGATTCTATGAAAACTTTAATCCCCCTTCATCCAGCCCCCAACAATGTCCTGCTGTTGTGGGGCTCAGGGTGTCACCACATTGTCCTCAGAGAAGAAATGATCAGACCCACATCATCCTCTTCAGGTCAAACCAGTAGTTTGGCTTTTGGAAAGAGAGACAAAAAATTAAAAAAAAGAAAAAGAAAAAAAAGAGAAAAAAAAGAAAAAAAAGAGAAAAAAAAGAAAAAAGAGAAAAAAAAGAAAAAAGAGAAAAAAAGAAAAAAGCGAAAAAAGAAAAAAGAGAAAAAAGAGAAAAAAAGAAAAAAGAGAAAAAAGAAAAAAGAGAAAAAAGAAAAAAGAGAAAAAAAGAAAAAAGAGAAAAAAAGAAAAAAAGAGAAAAAAAAGAAAAAGAGAAAAAAGAAAAAAGAGAAAAAAAGAAAAAAAAAGAGAAAAAAGAGAAAAAAAAGAAAAAAGAGAAAAAAAAAGAAAAAAGAGAAAAAAAGAAAAAAGAGAAAAAAGAAAAAAGAGAACAAAAGAGAAAAAAAAGAGGAAAAAAAAAGAAAAAAGAGAAAAAAAAAGAAAAAGAGAAAAAAAAAAGAAAAAAAGAGAAAAAAAGAGAAAAAAAAGAGAAAAAAAAAAAAAGAAAAAAAAGAGGAAAAAAAAGAGAAAAAAAAAAAAAGAAAAAAAGCCACAACACCAAATGTGGAAAAGGCAGAATCATCTCGAGTGAGAAATCGCTACAAAAATGTGCAACGCCGAACGGAACCGACTCTGCAGCTCCAGCATCACGTCATTAGCGAGACGTTTTATCCTGCAATTCCTCTGCCTCCCCACCTGCTCCCCGCCCACAGCGCTCCCCTCCCGGCCCTGCTCCTCTCCCGCGCTCCCCCATAAATTCCACGCTGACAGCTTTAATTTGTGCAGGGCATGCCTGGCTGCTCCTGGCACGAGCAGCCGCCGCTGTAATAAGGTCAATATATATTCATTGTCGCAGGGGTTGATGTGCCAGCACACACAGCCAGGCGGGCCGGGCACCTTCGGGGGCGCTGCAAAGTGGGAGTGATGGAAGGCAGAGCTGCGGCTCATCAGGGCAGCGCAGCCAGTTGGCTCATCACTTATGCATGGCATGAGCAATGTTATGATTTAACTAATCATCATCAGTTATTCATCCCATTGCTGCCAGGGGACCAGGCAACACTTTCATTCCGTGCCAGTTCGGGGTAATTGATGTTCCCTGATCAGTTGAGGCTCTGTGGGTTGGTTTGTTTGCTTCCTTTTTGTTATTGATTATTCTGGGGCTTGTGGTTGACCAGTAGGAGGGGAATTGCTGCTATGAGAAGGATCTGGGGAGACCTCAGAGCCCCTTCAGAGCCTGAAGGGGCTCCAGGAGAGCTGGAGAGAGATTTGGGACAAGGGATGGAGGGACAGGACACAGGGAATGGCTTCCCACTGCCAGAGGGCAGGGATAGATGGGATATTGGGAGGGAATTCCTGGCTGGGAGGGTGGGCAGGCCCTGGCACAGGTTGGGCAGAGCAGCTGTGGCTGCCCCATCCCTGGGAGTGTCCCAGGCCAGGTTGGACAGGGCTTGGAGCACCCTGGGCTGGTGGGAGGTGTCCCTGCCCATGGTGGGACTGGATGGGCTTTAAGTTCCCTTCCCACCCAAACCATTCCAGGATCATGGGATTTATGCCATGAACATTCACAGAGCTCAGAAACCCCCAACAAACACTCCCAGTCCATGGAAATCATAAGGGTGCCCAGTGCCAGGGCAGGGAATGAGTTCCCAGGGACCTGAACACCAGGGAGGAAACCCCTGGGATACACACAGGGATAAACCCAAGGGTTGCTCTGGTGGCAACACAAGCAAGTTTGGATTCCCAATCCAGGTTTCAGGGCATGGACCTGCAGCAGCACCTCCTGTGGGGAGGGAAGAGGGGCAGGAATGGTGGTGGGGCTCAGGAATTTCCCAGCCTTTAAATCAGGAAACAATTATTGGATGACCCATCCCAGCAGCAGCAACACCTCCTGGTTGATTTGAGGGACAACCTTGGGCTTCTGAGCTCCAGGAGGTTGAGCTTGGAATCCACTGGTTCTCCTGGGCTCTGCCCTGGTGCCTCCAGCTGCTGCTGAGGTGTCAACTCAGTCCCAATCCAGGAGGGAATGGACTCCAACTCCCCATGGTGGGGTGGGAAAAGCTCTCAGGGAGCTCTGGCTGCAGAGGTGGCACCACCCCCCCAGTGCTGGGGGTCCAGAGGGGCCACCCCAGAGCCCCAGGACGGGGTTGGCCATCCAGGAGTCTCCCCAGCATCCTGGCATTGGGTTTCCATGGGGATAACTCCACACAGGAACACGAATGTTGCTTTTCATCCCCAGCCATTTCCATGGAGTGTGTGGGGGGGCAGCACATCATCAGCTTTGCCCCAAAATCAGAAGTATTTAAGAAGCAATAAGGCTTAATGCCTGTTTTTCTTCCTTTGTAAGGTGCTTGGGGATGATAAATGATAGGCAATTTCATGGCTGGAATTTCAATTTCCCAAAATATTAGTGCTGTTCTCCAGCACTTCCGAGAGCTCCCTCTTGGCAGTCTCCTCCCCTGCCTCCTCCTTCTCTGTTTCTGAAATCATTTTGGGGTCAGATATCCAGTTTTTGGGTCTGGGAAGGTCTAGGGGAGCTGGTCAGCAACGCTCAGCCCCATCCACATCCCACCAGAAGGGAGTTTGGAAAGGTGGAAGTTTTAATTTTGGCATTTTTTAAATGGTTTTTCTTGGTTTGAAATATGTTTTGATGCAGCCAATGGAATTTAAAAATGAAAAAAAAATCAAAAAGCTTCAGTATTGTGAAATGTTGCTGTTTCAGGGAGATTAGAAATGTCCTTTACTGCAAAGATGTTTTAACTGAGGCTTTTTTTTATGAGTATTTTCACAGGAAAAAAACCCCCACATTCTCTTGAATTGAAAAGGAGGAAAAACCAAGGTGTGTTTTTAGTTTGGGACAAACAATTCCTTGACCCTAAATCAAGAAAATCAGCCACTAAAAAGCCTCAAAGGAGAAAATGCTCAACCCAGAGGTCACCTGGACAGGCCCTTCTGTGAAACCCGAGCTGAGATTTCCAGAATCCTTCTTGGTTTTCCTCCCTCCCTCCCTCCCATTTCCTGCTCCCCCCTGGAGCTGCAAAGGGGTTCCAGGAACCTCCAGCCACAGAGGCACCAGTGAAGGGATTTTTATGTGCCAGCCCCCTGTGCCAGTTCCAGCGTGTCCTCAAGAGGCCTCCGGGGCAGCACCTCCTGTTTGGTGGCTCAGAAACCTGAAGTTCAGTGCTGGGAAGGGGAGGTGGAGTCAGGACCACTGTGCCACCACATGGCCTGGCACTGGGCCTGACCTGGCACTGATGGGCAGACCCTGAGTGGGGGATGCTCTGAAGTAAAGCCCTGAGGATCTGGCACCAAGAAAAGCTGGTACCTGGAAAGCTGGCACCCTGGAAACCTGGCACCCTGGAAACCTGTACCCTGGAAACCTGGACCCTGGAAAGCTGGCATCATGGAAACCTGGCACCCTGGAAACCTGTACCCTGGAAACCTGGACCCTGGAAACCTGGACCCTGGAAAGCTGGCATCATGGAAACCTGGCACCCTGGAAACCTGGACCCTGGAAAGCTGTACCCTGGAAACCTGGACCCTGGAAACCTGGCATCATGGAAACCTGGCACCCTGAAAACCTGGCACCCTGGAAACCTGGTACCCTGAAAACCTGTACCCTGGAAACCTGGCACCCTGGAAACCTGGCACCCTGGAAAGCTGGCACCCTGGAAAGCTGGCACCCTGGAAAACTGGCACCCTGGAAACCTGGCACCCTGGAAAGCTGGCACCCTGGAAAGCTGGCACCCTGGAAACCTGTACCCTGGAAACCTGTACCCTGAAAACCTGGCACCCTGGAAACCTGTACCCTGGAAAGCTGGTACCCTGAAAACCTGGCACCCTGAGAACCTGGCACCCTGGAAACCTGGCACCCTGGAAAGCTGGTACTCTGAAAATCTGCCATCCAGAAAACCTGGCACCTGGAAAATCTGAGACACTGAAAGCCTGGCAACATGGAAAGCTGGTAACCTGAAAACCTGGTACCCTGGAAACCTGGCACCCTGGAAAGCTGGCACCCTGAAAACCTGTACCCTGAGAACCTGGTACCCTGGAAACCTGTACCCTGGAAGCCTGGCATCATGGAAAGCTGGCACCCTGGAAACCTGGCACCCTGAAAACCTGGCACCCTGGAAACCTGTACCCTGGAAACCTGGCATCATGGAAAACTGGCACCCTGGAAACCTGGCACCCTGAAAACCTGGTACCCTGGAAAGCTGGCACCCTGGAAAGCTGGCATCATGGAAAGCTGGTACCCTGAAAACCTGGCATCCAGAAAATCTGAGACACTGGATATCTGGCACCCTGGCAGCCTGGCATCCAGAAAAATCTGAGATGCTGAAAACCTGGCACATGGGAAAGCTGGCATCTAGAAAATGTGATACCCAGAAATTCTTGTGTGCAGAAAAATTTGGCACTTGGGAAATCTGGATCCCTGAAAATCAGATGCCCTCAAAGCTGGCACCCAGAAAAGCTGGCACCCAGAAAAGCTGGCACCCAAAAATTCTGGTACCCAGAAATCTGATCCCATGGAAATCTGGCACCCAGAAAATCTGGCACCCAAAAATTTTGGTGCCCTGAAAATCTGGTGCTTTGAAAATGTGGGACAAAAAAAACCCTGACACCTTGACAATGTGGCATCCAGAAAATTGGTGCCCAGGAAATGTGGCATCCAGAAACACCTGAAACCCTGAACGTTTGGCACCCTGCAAACCTGTCAGGGGAGTTACTGGGGCAACACTGGGCTGGGACTGGCAAAGCAGGCGGGGAGTGGCACAGGCAGGTGGGCACGGGAGGGGGTGCTGGGGGAGGAGAGGAGATGGTGGCACAGCCTGGGCTCAGCCCTGCTGCTTCTCCAGGGCTCCTCAGACTCTTCCTGTGCAGAGATGGAAGGGCTGGGAAGGGGCTGGGACTCTGCCCACGGCAGTTCAGGGGGGCAGATGGGGGGCAGAGCTGGCAGGGGCACCTCCAGCTGGAGAGAAGAGCTGGTTTCTGCCCGTGAGCTCTTCCCCAAAATGCTGGGCTGCTGCATTTGGGGGTTCAGGTGAAGTGTCCCCCCCTTCTCCAGGTTGTGGGCCCTTCGTGGCCCCCCAGGAATGTCAGAGCTGTCTTTGACCCCCCAGGAATGTCAGGGCTGTCTTTGCCCCCCCAGGAATGTCAGGGCTGTCTTTGCACCCCCAGGAATGTCAGGGCTCTCTTTGCCCCTCCCCAGGAATGTCCAGGCTGTCTTTGCCCCCCCAGGAATGTCCAGGCTGTCTTTGCACCCCCAGAAATGTCCGGGCTGTCTTTGACCCCCCAGGAATGTCCAGGTTGTCTTTGCACCCCCAGGAATGTCAGGGCTCTCTTTGCCCCCCCCCAGCCCCCGGAATGTCAGGGCTGTCTTTGCACCCCCAGGAATGTCAGGGGTCTTTGCCCCCCCAGAAATGTCTGGGCTGTCTTTGCCCCCCCAGGAATGTCAGGGCTCTCTTTGCACCCCCAGGAATGTCAGGGCTGTCTTTGCCCCCCCCCACCCCCCGGAATGTCAGGTCTGTCTTTGCCCCCCCAGGAATATCGGGGCTGTCTTTGCCCCCCCCCCCCCCCCCCGGAATGTCAGGGGTCTTTGCCCCCCCAGGAATGTCAGGGCTCTCTTTGCACCCCCAGGAATGTCAGGACTCTCTTTGCACCCCCAGGAATGTCAGGGTTCTCTTTGCACCCCCAGGAATGTCAGGGCTGTCTTTGCCCCCCCCACCCCCCCCAGGAATATCAGGGCTGTCTTTGCCCCCCCAGGAATATCAGGGCTCTCTTTGCCCCCACAACCACGTCCCTCATGGCTCTCAGTGGAGAAAACCCTGGTGGAAGTGGGACCAAAGGGGGGTGGGAACCCCCAGCAGCTGCAGTGGGCCCTGAGGAGGGGCTGAAACGGGGAGAATCCTCCGTTCTCCCCCGAGCTGATGAGTCAGGAGCTGGCAGGGGGAAAGGAGGAAGGAGCCTTTGCTTTGCCACCTGTGCCCTCAGCTCTGAGACAGACGGGATGGGAGAGGAGGAGGCACCACCCACGGGGCCCGTGTGAACCAGGAGCTTTTCCAATCTGCCCAAACCCGCTGCCAGGAGCCCACAGGAATGCTGGGCACCTGCCAGCCCACTTCCCACCTCTGGAAACCACAGCAGGCAGCAGCTGGCACCGAGGAGGGACTCGGGGGAGCCCGAGCCTTTGAGTGGAGCCACATCCACCTGCAGGGCCGTCCCACGCAGCATTCCTGCTCCCTTCCCAGGGGAAACCTCTGCCTTTGGTGTTCCAGAAGCCGTGAGAGCCTCTGGGTGCCCTTTCCTCGGGAGCAGCAGGTCCTTGGTGCTGTCTGGGTGGGCAGGGAAGGCGCTGGCACGGCTGGGCCAGCAAACAGCAAATAAACCAGGATCAGCTGCACAGGCTGTAACCTGCCCTGGCAGCAGGAGCCCAGCTGAGGTGATAACCCAGAGTTCCTCCATGCTGAGGGCAAACTCTGCTCATGAATGAAAAGAAAAACACTCATTAATGATGCAGCACTTGCAGAAGGTCCCGGTGGCCACTGAGAGGGTGGTGCCCATCCCTGTGTCTGTGCCAGGGAAAGCAGCAGGATCCGACCTGTGCCATCACACCGAGGTCTCCCCATCCAGATCCCTCACATCCAGAAGGGTTATCTGAGGGCTGGGAGCTGCTGGAATGCCTGTGGAATGCGCTGTGCTGCTCCAAGAGCTGATAGTTGTCCCAAGCAATGAGGCATTTCCCAAAGGCCGCCGTGAGCTGATCGATCCCAGGGGCTCTGCAGCTCTGCTGGTGCTCCAGGCAATGCTGCTCCAGCCCTGGGGCTGCCCGTGCCAGAGGTGTTTGTCCTTCCAGGAGCTCAGGGGACAGATGGACGTGGCACCTCTGGCCCTGTGGCATCACTCCAGCCCTGAGTGTGTCCATCCCGGCTGTGCAGGGAGAGGGACAATCCAAGCCCCTTGAGATGCCACCAGGAGCATCCCCACAGTGCCAGCACCGTGTCCCCTCCGTGGTGGCACCCCCAGCACCCCCGAGCAGAGGCAGCACCCTCAGTCTGGTCCCTTGGCTTAGGATGATCCCGATTTTGCCCCCAGCTCCCTGTGCTGCCAGGGCAGAGCACCCGCAGCTCCTCCCCCAGCCCTCGCTGTTTATTTTAGTGTCTCTTTGGGAAAAGGGCCATTGGGGGATGTTTAATCAGGCCCGTGTTTACCTTCGGAGCCGCTGTACAAACAACGCAGTGTGGGGAAATTAAACAAACACCGGCTCTAAAGTCGACATAATCAGCTTAAACTCCAAGGATAATTACCCGAGTCCAAATCTCGTATCCCAAAGCCAGGCAGAGCAGGGCTGGCTCCAGCACCTGACAGAAATATGAGTTCCTTTGAAAGATAACCTTGTGAGCTGCAATTAACTCCGGGCTTTGCCAGTCACCGAAGCCGGGCTGAAAATAGCCCAAGGAAAACAAAGCCGAGCTCTGGCGCTGCCCCCGCAGCAATCCCAACCTAAACACACCAATTAAAGGCACCTCGGGAGCAGGGTGGGATTTCATCACAGTGTCTCGCCTTCGCTTGAAAGGAATCGATGCCAAATAAACCCCTTTTCTGGCAGCGCAGGCGGTGGGAAAACCCACGCGTGGCCCTGGAAGTGCAGCCTTTGCAAGGAGAGGGGGTGGTTTGGGTGTTCCCTGCAAAACGTCTGCAGGGAAATGATCCCTGGGGGAACTGGTGACAAAAGTGGGGAGGGGGGACAGCCCGGCCGTGTCAAACTCCCCCAGGAATGGCCTTAATGAGCAGGGGAATGTGCAGAAATGTTGGTGGTTCCGAGGAGAGCCGAGTATTGAGGGAGGGGGGGTCGGGGAGGGCGGCAGGGAGGGCACCGGGGGGCAGCTCCTCGGGACGGGCACACAGACCCCCCCAGGCCCCCTGGGCGGGGCACCAACATGTGGAGGGGTCTCTGTGGGGACAGCGAGGGAGGAGGGACAAGAGGGGTGATGCCACTCACAGGAGGGTGACGTCATGCACAGGTGGAGATGTCACTCACTGGGAAGCGACGTCATATATAGGTGGGTGACGTCATGCACATGTGGGTGACATCATGCACAGGTGGGTGATGCCACTCACGGGTGGGTGACGTCATACACAGGTAGGCAACGTCATGCACAGGTGGGTGACGTCATGTACAGGTGGGTGACGCCACTCGCAGGTGGGTGGCATCATGCACAGGTGGGTGATGCCACTCACAGGTCGGTGACGTCATGCACATGTTGGTGACGTCATATACATGTGAGTGACGTCATGCACAGGTGGGTGATGCCGCTCACGGGTGGGTGACATCATACACAGGTAGGCAACGTCATGCACAGGTGTGTGACGTCATGCACAGGTGGGTGACGTCATGCACAGGTGGGTGATGCCACCTTGGCCCCGCGATCATGGCACCACCCCAATATCCTGCGGCAGTGCCTTTTTACCTCCTGAATCCAATCCCTGCAGCTCCCAGGCAGTTTCCCGGGATAAACAGTTCAGCCCAAACATTTTGGCAGCTCTTTCACTGCTTCCTCTCCCCAATTCCCAGATGGTTCCTCCTCCAAATACAAACACATCCACAAATCAGGGGAAACCTCCCGGCGCTGGCTCTGCCTGCCCCCCTTGGCTGCCAGCCCGGCCGTGCCCGTGTGTTGTCACCGTCTGCCACCCCCGATGGCCGGGCTGGAGGAACATCCCGCTCCATCCCGGCGCTCCTCGGCTCATTGGGATGCTGGAGCAGCCTCAGCTGGGCAGGGAAGGAGAGACCCCGCCACGCTCCCCCCGCCCCGCAGCCCGGGCAGCAGCTGCCCCTCCTCGGGACTGGCACAAAACGCCCGTTCAAAGCGGAGCCGGTCCCGGCGCTGCCCGTCCCGTAAACGCCCCCGGATCCCGCTGGGAGTTCAAAGGCGACAAGGAGCCTAATTAGAAACTCCGCCGTGTTTCTTGCCGGCTGATAAGAGCGCTTTGAAAGCGGCTCCGGGGGAGATCAGGGACTTTCTGGTGCTTTCTCTCCTCAACTATTCCAGGGCACATTTGCTGCGCTTCGCTCTCCCTCCCGGGGAGCGGCGACACTTCCAGGCACGGCTTGTGACATCCCGATTAGCATAATGAGGGCAGGTGGATCTTATCCCGCAGCCTCGTGGCTTTTCTGGCTCGGCTCGTGAGCGAGGAAAGGTGTCAGGAGCTGCCGGCAAGTTTTGCAAATATTAAGGTAATGAAACAACTCGAGGGTGTTGAATTATTAAAGGTTTTTCTGCGCGTTTCTGATATTTTATTCCTTTTATTAAATGTGTAAGTGAGGGATCAGGGAGATGGGCTGCTTTGCTTCTTCCTGCTTTCCCAGAAGGGGCAGAAAGGAGGGAAAGGCAAATCCAGCTGGTGCAGCTGTTGTGGATGGGGCTGGATGGGCTGAGTGGACACAGCATGGAATGGCTGAGCCTGAGCATCCCAAGGCAAAGCAGGAGCATTTCCCAAGGTTTGGAGGAGATGGAGGGACACTCAGCTGCCTTTTCCCGCAGCATTAACATAAATATTCTGCATTAAGCACCCCAAAAGAGCAGCAATATTCCAATCATGGAATCCTGGAATGGCTTGGATTGGAAAGGGCTTAAAGCCCATCCCATTGCCATGGGCAGGGACACCTCCCACCAGCCCAGGCTGCTCCAAGCTGTCCGTGAACACTTCCAGGGATGGGGTATATAATAATCTAAGCTTAATTATCATTCAAATGTGCAAGGAGTGTGATATTTGCACCCCCTGAGCGGTGCCAATCAGGCAGCCTGAGCAGAACATTCCCCAAACAAGCCCTTATTAACTCCCAGATTTTGGAGGCCTGGAGCAGGCTGGAGCCAATCCTAAGTGAAAATTAATGGCAAATTCTTGTAACCACATTAAGAGCCATCTTAGTTCATTTGAAAGCAGTTAAACATGAAAACAATATGAAAGCCATCTTGTGTGCCTGGAATATAAATATTTGTCCTTCTCCTTGCCAGAGCAGCAAGAAAAATGAGGAGCCGTTGGCATGTGAGCTGTGTATAAACACCCTCACAAAAGGCCGACGGTTGATGGATTAAACTATTTGTCAATTTTTCCATTTCCTTCGTCAAAAAGTAATTAAACATTAAGCAGATGTCAGGGTCTAATTGGTTCTGGGGAATATTGCACAATAGGATTTATGGCAATTGGGAAGTTGTAGGAACACGCCTGTAAACAGGCAGGGCTTTGCCAGGAGGGGCTGAGGGCACAGCTTGGCATCTTGTGGGGTCACACCAGCCAGGGTGGAAATCAGGGGGGCATTGGCAGTCTGGGGTGGGTGCCCTCCAGTTGGGGTGCCCTCAGCATCCCAGAGAAGCTGTGGCTGCCCCAGCCCTGGCAGTGTCCCAGGCCAGGCTGGACAGGGTTTGGAGCCCCCTGGGCTGGTGGGAGGTGTCCCTGCCCATGGCAGGGGTGGCACTGGATGATGTTTAAGGTCCCTTCTCACTCAACCCATTCCAGGATTCTCTGATTCCACGATGATTTGGTGCTGCTGCTGCTGAATCCAGCAGTCCCCAGCCACAGTTTCCTGGAATCAGTGAGGTTCAGCCCTGAGCTGTTATTCCCTTGCCATTCCCCTCCCTTATTTCACCAGAGAAATGAAACAGTTCCCTCCATGTCTGAGCAGAGAGCCCCTGGAGCCCCTGGTGCCCTGCCAGTGTGGGTGGCACAGATGGACACCACACATGGAGCTGCCCTGGACTCACTATTGGCTCCTGTCCCTCTCCCAAACCTGCTCCTTTCCCAGCCAAACTCTCCTGTTCATCCAGCAGGATCAGAATGCAGTGTCAGTAAGGCAGGACTTGTGCTGAGCTCGGAGCAGGAGAGGAGCAGGCTGGGCTTTCCTGCCCATCCCAGCCCATCCCTGCCCATCCCTGCCCATTCCAGCCCATCCCTGCCCATTCCAGCCCATCCCTGCCCATCCCTGCCCATCCCTGCCCATCCCTGCCCATCCCTGCCCATCCCTGCCCATTCCAGCCCATCCCTGCCCATCCCAGCCCATCCCTGCCCATCCCAGCCCATCCCTGCCCATCCCAGCCCATCCCTGCCCATCCCAGCCCTTCCCTGCCCTTCCCTGCCCATCCCATCCCTGCCCATCCCAGCCCATCCCTGCCCATCCCAGCCCATCCCTGCCCATCCCAGCCCATCCCAGCCCATCCCTGCCCATCCCAGCCCATTCCAGCCCATTCCAGCCCATCCCAGCCCATCCCCTGCCCATCCCTGCCCATCCCTGCCCATCCCTGCCCATCCCAGCCCATCCCCTGCCCATCCCTGCCCATCCCTGCCCATCCCTGCCCATCCCAGCCCATCCCTGCCCATCCCTGCCCATCCCAGCCCATCCCTGCCCATCCCAGCTCATCCCTGCCCATCCCCTGCCCATCCCAGCCCATCCCCTGCCCATCCCCTGCCCATCCCAGCCCATCCCTGCCCTTCCCTGCCCATCCCAGCTCATCTCTGCCCATCCCCTGCCCGTCCCCTGCCCATCCCCAGCCCATCCCTGCCCATCCCACCCCATCCCTGCCCATCCCACCCCATCCCTGCCCATCCCTGCCCATCCCAGCCCATCCCTGCCCATCCCAGCCCATCCCCTGCCCATCCCTGCCCATCCCAGCCCATCCCCAGCCCATCCCTGCCCATCCCACCCCATCCCTGCCCATCCCTGCCCATCCCCTGCCCATCCCTGCCCATCCCTGCCCATCCCTGCCCATCCCTGCCCATCCCAGCCCATCCCTGCCCCTCCAGCACCTTCCCCAGGGCTTGGGGGAGGCCAAGCTTGCTAAAAATTCCCATTCTAATTTACAATAAAGACATGGGAACAGTGACATTTACTGCAGCCCTTGTGCTCATTAAAACAGTCTCATTGCCTCATTAATTCCATTTTTCAGAAATTATGTTCATTTTTATGCACTGTATTGGCTCCTCATGCATTTCACATGCTGCTATTCCACATTTAAGGAATATGTCTCGGAGAGGTTTCCAAATCAGCAATCCCAGTGCCCTAGAAGCGAAATAATTACTTTTTCCACTGCTAGTTCCTGTTAACCCACTCAAGATAAATAAAATTAATGCGACTACATTTGTCATGTGAATTGAATTATTGCAAACAGCTTTATCTGGGCTGTAATTGCAGAGCAAACGTGCTCTGGGACAGCCACACTCACCAAGTGGGATTCAGTGGCGGGTCCTTGTCCGTCTCCAAAAGCCCCCGGGCAGCAGAGCCAGGAGGGCACAGAGGGAAGGGCTGGCCCAGCCCCACACGTGGCCAAAGGGGCTCCAGGAGAGCTGGAGAGGGACTGGGGACAAGGCAGGGAGGGACAGGACACAGGGAATGGCTTCCCACTGCCAGAGGGCAGGGATAGGTGGGATATTGGGAAGGAATTCCTGGCTGGGAGGGTGGGCAGGCCCTGGCACAGGTGCCCAGAGAAGCTGTGGCTGCCCCATCCCTGGGAGTGTCCAAGGCCAGGTTGGACAGGGCTGGAACGGGATGAGCTTTAGGATCCTTTCCCACACAAACCATTCCCTGATTCTCTCATTCCAATCCAGCAGGAATGCTGCTCTTCCCTGCCCTTCCCTGTGCTCCAGAGGCTCCTGTGGTGTCCCAGGTCCCAGCCATCAGTACCTGCAGGATCACCTTGCACTGCCCTAATTCCCATCTGTCTACCCCAGGACTTCCCACCCTTCCCAGCACCAGCCTCTCCTTCCCTGCTCTTCCCAGGAAGAGGCAGCTCTTCCTCACCCCTGGCTGTCCCTCCTGTTCCAGCTCAGCCAAGCCACTGTGTATATGTCTGTATGTTTATATAGATATTTATTCTCTTGCTGCTCTTCACGGCTCTTCTCCTTCTCCAGAATCAATTATTTAATCCCCCACTGTATTATTTAGTTCTCTGCAGCATCCTGGGCTGGAGATTGCATGGAAAATGCTCTGCAGACTGAACTGGGAATGCAGCACATCCATTTCCAGCTGGGAAAGGGTCCCTGGGAAGGAGGGACTGGCTGCCCCTCAGCTAATCTGGCTTGGCATGGCTATTTATCCATGTTTTCCAGGAGGACAAAGGCCTGGGATGACACTGGCCTCTGCCTGCCCTCCTCAGGATGCATGTTGGGTGTGTGCATTGGGATATCCAATATTGACCAGGGGATGGTGATTGGATTTCTTTCCCAGGGTTTCTCAGAGTGGCACCAGCTCACAGGCAGCAGGTTACAAACAGGGCCACGTGTCCTTTAGAAGGTCACACAGTGGACCTTGAAAAGTGCCAGGAACTTAATGAGAAACAGGGAAATGTAAATGGAATCCAACAGGAAAAGGTGCTGCCATGGACACCCCCTGTCCCAGGGCAGAGGAGCATCCACAGGCATGGAGGGGATCATGGAATGCTGCAATGGTTTGGTTGGGAAGGGACCTTAAAAGTGATTTATTCCACCCTCTGCCACAGGCAGGGACACCTCCCACCAGCCCAGGTTGCTCCAAGCCCCATCCAGCCTGGCCTTGGACCCTTCCAGGGGCAAACAACACTCAGGAGACACCGACTCCTCCAGAAGAGCTGCCTTTTCATGGATAACTTCAGGTCATCTCCTGCTTCAGCACTTGGTGGCTCGGGGGGTTCCCACACCTTTTCTGGTGGATCAAACCCCAGGGATCCCCCAGTGCAGCCCCCACACCCCCAGGGGCCGCCACAGCTCCTCGGGAAGCCACCATGGACCTCAATAAACACCGACTGCTCTCCCCTAAATAAAAAACATTCCCTGCCTCGAAGAAAAAACCAGTTTGGTTTTTTTTTCTTATTATTATTTCCAAGTGCCCTGTTCAGCAGCAGAGCTCACAAATACTCGGAGCTGCGCAAACAGCAACTCTTTATTTGCTCTGTTTGCTCAGCCAATATTGACTCTGCGCCTGACACCGCTGCTTTTGAGCCCGGCTCTTCCCAGCGCTGTTTGAGCGGCGTTCGAGCAGCGCCCGATGTGCCCCCGGCGCGGGGCAGTGCCAGGATGCCCGGGATAAACCCCGGCTGCGCATCCCGCCGGTGCCTCTGGGGATGCGGGGCCGCTCCGGGGCGTTCCCACAGCCCGAGGTCACCGCGGAGTTCTTTGCTCCAGGAACAGCCCCGAGTGGCTCCGCTGCTGCCACTCACCTCGGCTGGCACTCCAAGGGGCTTTTCCATGAATTCTGCCCCGCCTGGCCCTTCCCGGCGTTGTGCTCTGCGGTGGCACAGCAGTGCCAGGGGCAAGGATGGATGTGGAGGATTTTGGCTGGTGGGAACATCAAGGTGGGATTCTGGGAGGGAAATGGGAGTGGCATCTCAGTGCCCTCTGCTCACCCACCCGAGCTGTGGGTCAGGCTGCCCCTCCTCAGGGGTCACACCCATCCCAAGGGTGTTTGGGCTCCTCCCCTGCAGCTCCAGAGCCAGCCTGGTGCCTCCTGCACCTCCATGTTCATCCAATGGTTTGTGTCTCAGCTCCAGAGCCAGCCTGGTGCCTCCTGCACCTCCATGTGCATCCAATGGTTTGTGTCTCAGCTCCAGAGCCAGCCTGGTGCTTCCTGCACCTCCACCTGCATCCAATGGTTTGTGTCTCAGCTCCAGAGCCAGCCTGGTGCCCCCTTTACCTCCACCTGCATCCAGTGGTTTGTGTCTCAGCTCCAGAGCCAGCCTGGTGCCCCCTTTACCTCCACCTGCATCCAGTGGTTTGTGTCTCAGCTCCAGAGCCAGCCTGGTGCTTCCTGCACCTCCATGTTCATCCAATGGTTTGTGTCTCCTCTGCAGCTCCAGAGCCAGCCTGGTGCCTCCTGCACCTCCATGTTCATCCAATGGTTTGTGTCTCAGCTCCAGAGCCAGCCTGGTGCCTCCTGCACCTCCAGGTACATCCAGTGGTTTGTGTGGAATGGCTGTGGGTTGGGTGTGCACAGGGAGCAGCTCCCACCCAGCAAGTGCTCACCAGGCTGTTCCCATCCCAATAAAGCCCAAACTGGTACAGCTGGGTAGGCAGAGATGGCCCTTGGCACCCTCTGCCAGGGGCTGCACTGCTGGGGGAGGACACAGAGGGCACAGACCTCACCCTCCTCACCCTCCTCATCCTCCTCATCCTCCCCACAAAGGCATGGAGAGGGAGCACTTGAGAAGGGATCATGTGAGTAAACAGAAGGCAAATGTTTTGTGCCGTGAAGAATCCAAAAGGAGGAAACAAAGAGGGAATTATCCCTGTTCTGCTGCTGCTGGGCAGGGCAGGGCTGGGCTGGGCAGGGCTGGGCTGGGCTGGGCAGGGCAGGGCAGGGCAGGAGCTTTGGCTGCATCAGGAGGCACCCAGGGATGTGTGCAGGGAGAGGTCACCTCTCAGAGAGCCAGAGCAAGGGCTCAAGGGTCATACAAGCCTGGAAAGTTTTGGCTTGGAAGGGATTTGGAAGACAATCTTGTTCCATGGGCACCTCCCACCAGCCCAGGGTGCTCCAAGCCCTGTCCAACCTGGCCTTGGACACTTCCAGGGATGGGGCAGCCACAGTTTCTCTGCCCAAACTGTGCCAGGGCCTCACCATTCCACAGGGAACTTCTCCCCACTATCCCATCTAAATCTCTCATTTTTTTCTTTTAAAACCATTCCCCTTTGTCCTATCCCTGTTTGCCTGTGTCAAAATTCACTCTCCCTCTTCTTTGTAATCCCCTCAGTGCTCTGGGTGGGTGACAAGGTGGGCATTGGGCACGGGGTGGCCTTGATGACCTTGGAGGGCTTTTCCAGCCCCAGTTTGTTTTCTGTTCCTTTGCTCTTACTGCATTTTGCACCTCAATCCCCTGGGCAGCCCAACGTGCCAAGGCTGTTTGCACCAACCTGCCAGCTTTTATCACCCCCACAGCCACCCAGCTCAGGAGAAAAGGCCAAATCCTGCCCATCCTGGTGCCCAGGGCCCATCCCTGTGGCACTCCAGCTTTGCTTCCCCAGCCCTGCTGGGGATGAGGCAGAGCAGCTGAGCAGGGATGGGTTTCCTGTGACTGCCACAAAAGCAGCAGCTTCATCTCCCTGTGTCCTGAGCTGCTGGTGAACAAAGCAGGCTGAACACAAGGACATATTGTCACAGGTAATTAATGATTTTGGATGAAATCAGCCCTTTGTTCTGGGGATCCATTGGGACTTCAGTGGGGAATCACCAACCAGGAGGTGACAGGTCCCTCCAGCACATGATGGAGCTGGACATTACAGGGACCTTCTGCTCCAGGTGGCCCCACGTGTTGGGGAAGACAAAGGCCTTTTTTGGGATAGAAAAAAAGGAGGAAAGACCCCATTGGGCAGTAAATGACTCCTAACCCCCCTCATTTATCAAGGAAAGCAGGAGGAGAGCAGGAGCTGCTTTCCCTTTTGCAGCTGTTGGTGTCCCAGGGAACTTCTCTGGCTGCACTCGAGCCCTGAGCGGGGCAATGTCAGGGTCTGGAGAGCAATTTGGGTCTGATTATATGAAATTATTCAAACCCAGCTCCCAGACCTGAGCTCTCTGCTCTTTCTGAGCCTGCTCTGGGCGTGCCTGGGCCTTGGGGCTGCTGGGTGACAAATAACAGGCTGTTGTTAATGTCATTATTAGTGTTGTCCAGGCCTTTGTGCAGAGCCCATGGCACAGGCCCTCAATTATGCTCGTGGAGCACCTTCCACTGCAGGTCTCACCCTGCTCCACAAACACTCAGCCAAGGCTGGAATTTCTGCCAAAGGCAAAAATCCCCCAAACTACTCAGGAGGGTTGGGAGGGGAAGAGGAAATCCCAGCCTTGATGCCTCCAGTCCCTGCTGGTCACAAAGGCAGGGATTGTGTGCAGGAAAACCCACCAGTCTGGGGTGTTAATGAACACACTGGCTGGGTGAGGGGAAGGTGGGACAGGGAGGGTCTGGTCCTCCAGGAGCAGTTGGATGGGTGGAATGGTGGGTTTGGGGGCTGGAAACATTTCCCCCCCTCATTGTGGATGGTCTCTAAGGTCCCCTCAAACCCAAACCATCCCCTGATTCTGTCATTTCATGATTCTGTCATTCCCACTGTGTCTTCCACCATCACATTTAATAGTCAGAGCCAATTAAACTCGTTCTCTCCCAGCCCTGAGTGTTTCCTCTCTGCACTGCCCACTGCAGCTTTTGATGTCCCTGCAGAAGGAATTGCTCCAGGTCCTCTGGGCTCATTCCCAGCCACCCCTTGTGCTGAGGTGTCAGCAGGAGCTCCTGCAGCTCTGGGGTCCTGCCCCCACCCCGAGCTTGGGGACAGGGCAGGGACATCGTGTCCCTGCTCGTTATCCAGGTCACAGCTCCGTGCTGGGCTCAGGCAATTACATTTCCTAATTAGTCTTGCTGAGCCTGCTGTGGTTTGGAGCCTCAGCAGGGTTTGGTGCAGGAGAGCCTTGGCAGAGCTCTGGGGGACAGACCACGTGGCCTCACCTTGGGGGGGTTGTGCTGCCCCACAAACCCCCCATCCCTCCCCTCTGCCCGGGCTTGACCTTCCCCTCCTGCCCTGCCCTCTCTGCCCCCTCAGTGCTGCCTGGTGGGTGCCAGCCTTGGCACTTCCATCCAACCCTGGCACAGCCAAGGCCTGTGGGTTGTGGTGCTTTCCCTGTTTCCAGGCTCAGCCACCCACAGAAGAACAGTGAGGTCCTGCCAGTGACCTCCAGGAGCTTTTCCACCCCACAAATCCCCCCCAGCAGGTCCTCACCCCCACCATGGGCTGTCCTTGGGCTTTGGCCAGGCAGGGACCAACTCCTGCAAAAAGCCCTGGCACATCTGGGGCAACGCTGCCCTCTGCACCAACAGCAGGAACTCAGACTGCCCTAAGGGCATGGAAAGGCTGGGAAAGGGCATGGAAAGGCTGGGAAAGCTCATGGATACCCAGACAGACTGGCAATCCAGGGGCACGGGCACGGGACAGGCTCTGCCCCACATTCTGGGGCACCGTGTGCCACCAGCAACACGTCACAGCCTCGGGAGTGGCTTCTGGGCCCTGCCTGGAATGCTGGTGCCAACCAGGATCTGCACAGGGCATCTCCTCCCACCCACCACACTCAGAGCTGGACCCAGCCCAGCCATCCCCCCGGTGCCAACCCCTGCAGTGGGTCCGGGATGGGCTCAGTGGCCATGGGGGTGATGCCCCTCCCTGCGCTGCCCCAGCCTGGACCTCACCCCCATTCCCTGCCAATCCTCCCACCTGCCACTGAACACAAGGCAGGGAGTTCATCTCAGGTCCCCCAAGCCCCAGCCCTGGCAGCTCTCCCATGGTTTGATGTGTCCATCAGGCCGAGGGGCAGCCCTGGCATGGTGCCACTGCCATCTGTGCCATCCGCAGGGCTCGGGCTGCTCCAGGCTTTGGGAGTGCTGGCTCCCTCTGTGTGCCCTTCTGCCAGGCATGGCACGGGTGTGTGCCCACATGGGGGGCCTCTCCGGGGATGGGCAGGCACAGCTCCCACATGGAGCCATCATTCCCGTGCCCAGGGCAGGCACAGCTCCCACATGGAGCCATTCCCATGCCCAGGGCAGGCACAGCTCCCACATGGAGCCATCATTCCCATGCCCAGGGCAGGCACAGCTCCCACATGGAGCCATTCCCATGCCCAGGGCAGGCACAGCTCCCACATGGAGCCATCATTCCCATGCCCAGGGCAGGCACAGCTCCCACATGGAGCCATCATTCCCATGCCCAGGGCAGGCACAGCTCCCACATGGAGCCATCATTCCCATGCCCAGGGCAGGCACAGCTCCCACATGGAGCCATCATTCCCATGCCCAGGGCAGGCACAGCTCCCACATGGAGCCATTCCCATGCCCAGGGCAGGGATCTGGGACCCTCAGCAGCCCCTCGGGTGAGGGTGGGTGGGCACAGGTGTGGCACATACAGGAACCACATCCATGAGAGTTCTGCAGAGGAAGGGATGGGCTCAAACACATGGATGCCCCGAGGCTTCTGCAGCATTTGGGATGTGGTGCTTGTCCAAACCCAGGGGCTTGTCCCACCAGGGGCTGTCCTGGTCCAGTTGGATCCACTCCAAAGGGATTTGGGGAAGGTTTTCATAGAACCATGGAATGGTTTGTGTTGGAGGAGACCTTAAAACTCATCCAATTCCACCCCCTGCCATGGCAGGGACACCTCCCACCAGCCCAGGGTGCTCCAAGCCCTGTCCAACCTGGCCTTGGACTCTCCCAGGGATGGGGCAGCAACAGCTTCTCCTGTGCCAGGGCCTGCCCACCCTCCCAGCCAGGAATTCCTTCCCAATATCCCACCTAGCCCTGCCCTCTGGCAGTGGGAAGCCATTCCCTGTGTCCTGTCCCTCCATCCCTTGTCCCCTTTCTTGTTTTACACCTCCCAGCTCAGAGGGAAGCTGGACCCTTCCCATTTGGTCCATGCCATTCCCATGAATGGGCAGATGCCACCAGAACTGCCAGGCAACTGGTGCTGCAGGAGATGGGCTCGAGGCCCTGCACCTCCTCCTGGCCACCCCTCCTGCCAGGGGGGTGCTCTCTGAGCTGATGGTGCTGCTCCCACTGCTCACCAGGCCTTGCCACGAGCTGATTATCCCTGATCCGAGCAGGGATGGAGGGACCAGGGCAGGGATTTGGGGCAGGAGCTGCTCCCAACCCCTCCCTGGGCTGGAGGAGCTGCCAGCACCCCCTCACCCCCCTCACCCCCATCTCCCTGCCCACCCCCCAGGGTGGGAGCCCCTCTCAGGGACCCTCCTTTCCCCCTCAGGTGTTTCCCCCTCCCAAGGTGTTCCCTGAGTGCCTTTATCCAATATTTACCATCCCTGCACTGAACAAAGTGCTGGAGCTGTGATTACACGTCTCACCCATTGTTCCCCCTGCATTCCAAATGCTCAGGCTGTTAGTTGGGGAAAATATTGTTCTCTGCATCTTTTAGGTGTTTTTTGCTCTTGATCAGAGCCCAATTAAGTTCCTTTTCTGGGGAAAACGGCGCTTTGAGGCAGCAGAGCTGGAGCTTCTCACCTGCAAAGAGGCTTTTAGAATAATTGTCACTTATCACAGGGATATATTTGGTTACCCAAAAGGAAAACTGTGCAGAACATTCTCTGTCCCACTTACTCTCCTTCCACAACACCATGAATTAAAGATGAACAGCACAGTCACAACCAGCCTGGCAGCAGAACCAGCCAGGGGAGCCACCTGGGCAGGGCTGTGGTGGCACTTTTGGGGCAAGAATCAGGAACTGGCATGAAAAAAAGTCACTGTCCCTCCTTTTTGTGAGACCCCCAATACCTAAAGGGGGATTAAAATAAAGAGGGAGAGTGAATTTTGACACAGGCAGACAGGGATAGGACAAAGGGAATGGTTTTAAAAGAAAAAAGGAGAGATTTAGATGGGATAGTGGGGAGAAGTTGTTCCCTGTGGAATGGTGAGGCCCTGGCACAGGTTGGGCAGAGAAACTGTGGCTGCCCCATCCCTGGGAGTGTCCAAGGCCAGGCTGGACAGGGCTTGGGGCACTCTGGGACAGTGGGAGGTGTCCCTGCCCATGGCAGGGGGTGGAACGGGATGGGCTTTACGGTCTCCTCCAACCCCAACCATTCCAGGACTCTCTGCAGGTGTTTCCATCCCAAACCCGGCACGGTTCCCCCTTGGATCCCCACCCCAGGCTGGATGCAGCCCAGCCCCTGGCCCTGCTCCTGCTCAGGGTGTCAGTCCTGGCCTGGCTCCAGCGCTTGGGGCTGCACATGGGAAGCAGCTCCCGGTTTTCTGGCGGCGCCGTGGCCGTTCTGGCTGCCCGTCCCTCCTGGCAGGCTCTGCTCACACATTTGGCCTCTATTGTTCCTCTCTGCTTTAAGCACCGATCCAGCCTGGCCTGGAGTCCTCCCAGCACTTCTTCCCCCCCCTTTTTTTGTTTTGCCTCAGGTGTTTTCCACCCCGATACCATCGCCCTGCTCGCTCCACTCACCTGCCCAAACACAATCCCAGCCCAAGGGGCAAAGTTCAGGAGTTGAACCCTGTGAGGCTCAGCCAAACCCCTCCTCGCTCCCTCCTAATTACCCCGGGCGGGATCACCAGATAATAGCTGTACATTTAAGCAAATTATCTCAAATAAAAAGAGGGCAATAATTACACTGTTTGTTTTTGCTGCTTTCATTGCAGGACTCGTGCTCTGTTTGCCCACAGTTACACATTAGCGGGACCTTTCGGCTGCTCAGGCCCTTTTTACTGTTTAAAACCAGCAAGAGTCAGTAAAAGTTTGGGCAAATATTGGATTTGGCAGAGTTTGCTGTTTGTATCAGGAAACCGATTGGTGCTATTGATTGACAGATGTGACCAAATGTTTAGAAAGTCTGTCCTCGATTGGATTCTGGAAGGTGTTTCAGCAAACAGCCCTAATACAAGGCAAACAGAGCGATGGGGAGAAGTCCCGGGCTGTGTTAGCTCAGCAAAGCGAGGGCTCTGCAAACAGCTCCCAAGAATGTGCCACCTCCGCGTAACCTTTGGCGGAGGGATCGATGGCGGGGGGTTTGCACAGGACGCAGATTGAGTGGGATCAGCGGCGCAGAAACAGCCGCACCAGGTAAATGTTGGCGCTCGGCTCGGCCGGCGCCTCCCCAGGGACCGGCCCTGGAATTTACCGTCTGCCCCCGCCCCAGCGCCGGCGGGGAGGAAAAGGGAAGAGTAACTCGGGGATGGACCGGCTGCCAAGGCACCGGCACCGCCCAAGGGGCAGCGCAGGGGGCACGAGCTGGTGGGCACAGGGGGCTGGTGGGCACAGGGGGCTGGGGTGGCACAGGGGGCTGGGGTGGCACAGGGGGCTGGTGGGCACAGGGGGCTGGGGGTGGTACAGGGGGCTGGGGTGGCACAGGGGGCTGGTGGGCACAGGGGGCTGGGGTGGCACAGGGGGCTGGGGTGGCACAGGGGGCTGGTGGGCACAGGGGGCTGGGGGTGGTACAGGGGGCTGGGGTGGCACAGGGAGCTGGGGGTGGCACAGGGGGCTGAGGGTGGCACAGGGGGCTGGTGGGCACAGGGGGCTGGGGTGGCACAGGGGGCTGGGGTGGCACAGGGGGCTGGTGGGCACAGGGGGCTGGGGGTGGCACAGGGAGCTGGGGGTGGCACAGGGGGCTGGGGGTGGCACAGGGGGCTGGTGGGCACAGGGGGCTGGTGGGCACAGGGGGCTGGGGGTGGCACAGGGGGCTGGGGTGGCACAGGGGGCTGGGGGTGACACAGGGGGCTGGTGGGCACACGGGGTGACACAGGGGGGGAACTGGGAGGCACTAATGAATGCCAGGATCAGCCAGGGTGGAAAAGACCTCCCAGCCCCTGGAGCCCGCCCTGTGCCCAATGCCCACCTTGGCAAAGCCCTGCCAGCCCCTGGAGCCCACCCTGTGCCCGATGCCCACCTTGGCAAAGCCCTACCAGCCCATGGAGCCCACCCTGTGCCCGATGCCCACCTTGTCCCCCAGCCCAGAGCACTCAGTGCCACGGCCAATCCTGCCTTGGGCATCTCCAGGGCTGGGCACTCCAAACCTCCTTTGGCAGCCCCTGCCAGGGCCTGCCCACCCTTTCCATGCAGAAATTCCTGCTGCTGTGCCCCCTGCCCCTGCCCTGGCCCAGCCTGGGGCCGTGCCCTCTCCTCCTGTCCCTGTGCCCTGGGGCAGAGCCAATCCCTCCTCTGCTTCCCCCTTCTGGCAGGGAGTTGTTGAGGTGAAAACATGGATGAGGTGGCACTAATGGGGTGGCACAGGGATGCACTAATGAGGCAACACACTAATGGGGTGGCACAGGGATGTGTTCCAAAGCTGGCACACGGGTGCACTAAGGGAATGGCACATGGGTGCTCTAATGAGGTGGCACATGGATACTCTAATGGGATATCACATGGGTACACTGATAGGGTGGCACAGGGATGTGCAAACAGGTTGGCACAGGGATGCTCTAGGAAGGTGGCACGTGCCTGCACTGAGGGGATGGCACATGGACACACTTCCCAAGGGACAGCCTTGGCAAAGGTCCTTGCAGGGGGATTTGTCCAGTGCAAAAGGGCAGGTGGGGGGACCCCCATCACCAGGGAGGGCACAGTTGGCAGCACCACCCCAGCACCCACCTGCTCCTGGCAGACTGTGGCATTCCCAGGACACCCTCAGCCTCTTCCCTCTCTCCAGGGCTTTTCCCAGAATTCTCAGGTTGTCCTGTGCAGTGCCAGGAGCTGGATTTCCGTGATCCTTGCGGGTCCCTTCCAGCTTGGGACATCCTGGAATCTGGGAATGCTGAAGCCCCACCCTGGCATGGCATTCCCTGCTTCAGCCCCACATCCCAGGGCTCAGGACACTCAGGATCCCTGGGATGTGGGGGCTACACCTTCCCTGGCAAGGGCAGAGCCCAGGGTGGGGTGGGCAGAGGTGCTGCGTGCACAAGTGCCCGTTCATGCATCCCAGCACCATCTGGGGTGCCAATTAGCACCAGCACACACGGCCTCCAGGTAATTAGCAGGCAAATTGGCCGTGTGATTGCATGGGCATCTCCAGGATATTCCAGGCTTGGGCTTTTTTCTAAGTCAGGCTTGTAGAAACTCAAACAGACTCGAAGTTCTGCTTTGAATTATCTGCCCATCTGGCTGGCCCTGCAAACAACCCCAGTTTCTGGGCAGATATTAAACAGACGCTGCTGATCGATGGGATAATCACTGAGGGGAGGGAGGGGGGCTCTGCCCAAGGGTTGACCCACGAGACACAGAGACTGATGTTGGGTTCAATCCAAGCAGGGAACCACCAGCTTTTTCCCTCAGAAGGATCTCCTAAGAAAAATGACACTGCACATCCCAGGGACGGAGCTGATGAATCATCACTTCAGTGCCATGGAGTGGAAGCCTTAAATAAAGCCTGGATTAATTATTAAACCCCAGTAGCCAACATTTCCAATGGCACAAAACCTGGGCAGAGCTGGTGGAGGTCACAGCCTGCCAAGGCCTCGTGTTTTCTGGGGGTTTCCATGCCCAGAGCTTTGCCCACCTCCCTGTGTGCCCTCCTGGGTCACATCCAGCTCCCTGAAACCACCAGGAGACTTCCCAGTGATTCCAGGGAAGAACAGGATAGGCCCAGTGAGATGAAGACCCTGTGAGTGTGACATTTATGGCCTGGATGGAGAAGGGGTGACCCAGCCTTGTTTTCCAAAAATCCCATGGCATCTGCCCCTCAGGTGAGACCCCCCCTGCAGAGCTCTGTCCAGCCCTGGGAACAGCAGGAGGAGCACGTGGAGCTGCTGGAGCAGATCCAGAGGAGGCCACGGAGATGCTCCAAGGGCTGGAGCCCCTTTGGAGCCAGGCTGGGAGAGCTGGGGGGGTCACCTGGAGGACACATTCCCATCCCCACACAGCATCTGGAAGTCCCCAGACAAGATGCTCAATCCTGAAGTTTCATTTTCTTAACAAAGCCCAGAGTGAATAAAAACTGGGAGGGAATAAAAACTGGGAGGGACTTCAGGAACCAATTTACCTCCAAAGAGATTGGAAAATAAAGCAAAACAGCAGAAAATTCATTTAATCCCTCATATATTCTGCAATCGTTGCTCGTAGCTGCCTTCCCAAAGGGGGCTGGTAATTATCTTGTTTTATCATAGAACAATTAGTAGTGGGATAATGAGGGACAAGAAGCAGCAGGAATGTGCTGCTGGATCCACGTCACGTTGTGCCACCTCGGCAGGTTGAAGCTCCAGCTCCACTCCTGGAACAGAGGGATAATTTATGTCTGGGAGAGCTTTATGTTCCTGAAATATCAGCCCTGCATTGATTCACTCCTGTCTCGTCTGGAAAGGGAATAAATCTTTTCCATCTTCATTTTTGCAGGAAAGTGCAGCGAGAGAGAGAGGAAGGGAAACAACAATCTGGGGCAGGAAAAGCCACTGGAACATGGAATTTATATGGACATGGAATGACAGGACACAGGGAATGGCTTCCCAGTGCCAGAGGGCAGGGATAGGTGGGATATTGGGAAGGAATTCCAAGTTGGGAGGGTGGGCAGGCCCTGGCACAGGTGCCCAGAGCAGCTGTGGCTGCCCCATCCCTGGGAGTGTCCCAGGCCAGGCTGGACAGGGCTTGGAGCATCCTGGAATGGCAACCTGGAATAACAACCTTGGGATAGTAACCTGGGACAGCAACGTGGCCAGAGCTTCTCTGGGCCAAGCCTGGGCTGAAGAGTCTCAGCTCAAGTTGTTTGGGGCAAAGACACTCACAGAGGTCACTGAACTCATCACTGGGATGGGATGGGATGGGATGGGATGGGATGGGATGGGATGGGATGGGATGGAGTGGGATGGGATGGGATGGGATGGGGTGGGATGGGATGGGATGGGGTGGGATGGGATGGGATGGGATGGGGTGGGATGGGGTGGGTTGGGATGGGATGGGATGGGGTGGGATGGGGTGGGGTGGGGTGGGTTGGGATGGGATGGGATGGGGTGGGATGGGATGGGGTGGGGTGGGATGGGATGAGATGGGATGGGATGGGGTGGGGTGGGATGGGATGGGGTGGGGTGGGATGGGATGGGATGGGATGGGGTGGGATGGGGTGGGATGGGATGGGGTGGGATGGGATGGGATGGGATGGGATGGGATGGGATGGGATGGGATGGGGTGGGGTGGGATGGGATGGGATGGGATGGGATGGGATGGGATGGGGTGGGGTGGGATGGGGTGGGATGGGACGGGGCGGGGTGGGATGGGGACAGGGACAGGGACAGCTGAAACCCCACCGTGATGTCCCAGGGGCCGACGCTCCTGGTGCTGCCACCAGAACCCAAAGCCCAGCAATCCCCTCAATCCAGGTGATTCCCAGCACTGATCCAGGTCATTCCCAGTGCTGATCCAGGTCATTCCCAGCGCTGATCCAGGTTATTCCCAGCACTGATCCAGGTCATTCCCAGCACTGATCCAGGTCATTCCCAGCGCTGATCCAGGTGATTCCCAGCACTGATCCAGATGACTCCCAGCACTGATCCAGGTGATTCCCAGCACTGATCCAGGTCATTCCCAGCACTGATCCAGATTATTCCCAGCACTGATCCAGGTGATTCCCAGCACTGATCCAGGTGATTCCCAGCACTGATCCAGGTGATTCCCAGTGCTGATCCAGGTGACTCCCAGCACTGATACAGGTCATTCCCAGCACTGATCCAGGTGATTCCCAGCACTGATCCAGGTGATTCCCAGTGCTGATCCAGGTGACTCCCAGCACTGATACAGGTCATTCCCAGCACTGATCCAGATTATTCCCAGCACTGATCCAGGTCATTCCCAGCGCTGATCCAGATCATTCCCAGCACCGATCCAGGTCATTCCCAGCGCTGATCCAGGTGATTCCCAGCGCTGATCCAAGTGATTCCCAGCGCTGATCCAGGTGATTCCCAGCGCTGATCCAGGTGCTGCTCCACCCAGCCCAGCCCAGCTCAGTGAGGGCTCCTGGGGCAGGGCAGGGCCTGCCCCTCCCTCCGCTGTCCCCGCAGGGTCTCGGCTCCCAGGACTCCCCACCTCACCCAGCCAAGTGCCAGGCTGAGCTTTTCAGCCAAATCTCTTCACTTTTGTTACTTCCCTTGTTTGATTTCGTGTCAGAAATTCAAACACTTCACGGCCTTTCTGTGCTCCCTGTTAATGGCAGTGTGGGGTTTGAAGGATTATACAATAATTCATATTTATGAGCCGAGTGTGGCTCCAGAACAAGGAGATTTAAAAGATGCAATTATCTTTCCAAAGTTTGCCTTTATTTGCAGCCTAATGAATACAATGTTTTAAAGCCAACTAATTGGCTTGCCCCTCGTTTGGTGCCGTTGCCTCCTCCTTACAACTCCTGTATTCCCTGATTTTCCATTTAAAAGCAGCCTGTTCCTCCAGCTTGAAGTCGTGGATCTCCAAGGAATTCATGAGGGGGGTTTTGTGGTTCCAGACAATAAAAATAACGCTGCCCAAACATTAGTGGGATCCTCCTGGATGAAACATCCCTTTGTCTGGATGGGAAAATGCTGGATGTGAGATTAGCACTGAAAGGGGAGGAAAGCAGAGGGAGGCTTTGAGAGAAGCTGCTGCCTCAGAAGATAAGAGGGAACACGTTGTGGGCTGGAACACAGGCTGGGTAATTAATATTGGGAATTCAGCCAGAAACTGGACCATTCCTGAGCTGAATCCCAGGGCAGTGGGAGCAGCAGCTCCAGGTCCTGCCCCTGCACACCCCCAGCCCCTCCCATGGGCAGGGAGGGCTCTGAGCCCCCTTTGCTGGCACATCTGGCACCAGGATTGGATGGAGCTCTATCAGAGCACAGATGATTATTGGAGAGATTTTTTGCCCGTTGAGTAATTATGTTCTGCAGAATTAGTTCTCATTAAACTGGAGTCTCGATGACAGGAACAAATATATCTGTAATTTTAAGCCCTGCTGGCTCTTCAGTTCCATTTGCAATATCAAGAAGAGGTTTGTGGTGCAAAAGCAAACATGGGTGGATGGAGGTTTGGCTCAGAGCCCCCCATGGAGTGGTGGGACCTGCAGCCCCCACAGAGGGGACACACTGACACCCTCAAGGGCCACCATCAGGTGCATCTGGAGGACCCAAGTGTGGCCTTTGCTGATGTTGGAGCTGGGCCAGCCAATCTTTTCTGTCCCAAACTGAAATATTGGGAAGGAATTCCTGGCTGGGAGGGTGGGCAGGCCCTGGCACAGGTGCCCAGAGAAGCTGTGGCTGCCCCATCCCTGGGAGTGCCCCAGGCCAGGCTGGACAGGGCTTGGAGCACCCTGGGCTGGTGGGAGGTGTCCCTGGCATGGCAGGGGTGGCACTGGAGGGCTTTGATGTCCCTTCCCACCCAAACCATTCCAGGATTCTCTGCTGATGTTCCTGCTCTGTCTGGAAGTAGAGGAGCCCAAACCATTGCTGCCCTTTGCTTGGGAAGATGATTTTGGTGTTCCTTGAAGCCTTTGCATCCCATCAGGGGTGTCCATCCATGGGCCCCTCCTGAGCCTGAAGGAAGGAAGGTGAAGGTTCCCAGAGGGACCCTGAGAGCACCACAATGGTCAGGCTGGAATTGTTATCCCTCAGGAATTCCATCAGCTGGGGCAGAGACCTCAAAGCCCCCCCTCCATTCCCTGCTGCCCCTCTGAGGGCAGGTCAAAGCCCTCCATGCCAGGACCACCAATCCCACCGGAGCCAGCAGGAACCTCCAAGGGGTGTTGGTGCCCCTGGGTGGGATCAACACCATCCTGAACCATCCCTGAACCCTCGAGCCAAGGGAAAGAGGCACAGAAAGCAGGAGGTTTGCTGCTGGCAGGGGTTGGGCTGGGAAGGGCCAGGATTGCCCAAGGAAGCAGCTCTTTCTCCTCTGGTTTTAAATCCATGCTCTGCTCATCCTTGGCCATCCACCAGCCATGGGGCACCTCAACCCCAACCCGTGGCCAGGAGCATTCCTGGTAAAATCCCCACTCAAACCAAACACCCCAAATCAGGACCCTCCAATTACATATTAATTTGATTTTCCAGGAGGTTACTGGGAAATGTTTTCAATCAAGAAGTACATTCAGATTGTAATAAAAGATTACATAAATATTTACATCAGCCCTGGCTCTGCTTTAAAGGGAGGGAGATTTTCCCCTCCTGCCAAAGCACTTCACTGGCAAGGCCGTGGAAAAACAAGGGCTGGGAGTCACTTTTCCCCCAGGCAGATCCATCCCCGAGCCATCAGAAGGTTGATTTTCCCCTTATCTCCCCCAGATTCCACCATTTCCCCTCCTAAAGGGTTCCATGTGTGCCGTGCCCAGGTAAGGAAGCTCCAGCAGCTCTTTATCCCACCGAGCTGGGGAGGGGGAGGAGGGAAGGGGAGGGAAAACGTCTTCAAAGCTGCAGCACATTAAAAGGAATTTATGAGATGTGTTGTGTGGGCAGGACGCCAAGTAAATTTAATATGGATCTATATACAAAGAAACTGTCTAGTTACACAGAATGAATATTTAATCATGCGTGGATCAAGCAATTTCACAGAAGTAATTAAAAGCAGCCTTTGTTTATTGCTCAGAATTATAGCTCCCCTATTGACCTGGGGCTGGGGCTCTTTTGCCATATTGAACACGTTACCTGCTGATATTCCCTTATTAAAGGGGGATTAGGCTGATTTTCCCCCCTCTCAGATAAGAGCTCCTGAGCTTGTCTTGTCTGTTTGTGCCCAGGGAGGGGGAACCCACAGTGGGAAAAACAAGGCTGGAGGAATGGGAAGGGTTAGGAAAACACTCCCACCTGCAGCAGGAGGAGGGAAATAATGAATCAATTAAATGCTCAGGGGATTAACCCAGGGCTGGGGAGCAATCCTGAGGGATGGGCAGGGCAGAGGGATGGGCAGGGCAGAGGGATGGGCAGGGGCAGAGGATGGGCAGGGCAGAGGGCATGGGCAGGGGCAGAGGGATGGGCAGGGCAGAGGGATGGGCAGGGGCAGAGGATGGGCAGGGACAGAAGGATGGGCAGGGGCAGAGGGATGGGCAGGGGCAGAGGGATGGGCAGGGACAGAGGGATGGGCAGGGACAGAATGATGGGCAGGGGCAGAGGGATGGGCAGGGGCAGAGGAATGGGCGGGGACAGAATGATGGGCAGGGACAGAATGATGGGCAGGGGCAGAGGGGTGGGCAGGGGCAGAATGATGGGCAGGGCAGAGGGATGGGCAGGGCAGAGGGGTGGGCAGGGGCAGAGGGGTGGGCAGGGGCAGAATGATGGGCAGGGGCAGAGGGATGGGCAGGGTCACAGAGGGCATGGCCAGGCCAAAGGGGCTCCCCTGGGAAATCCATCAGAGATAAAAGGTAGGAAAACTGGCACAGAGAGCAGTTGAGCCCTTGGTGCCATCCAGCAGGAATTCCCAGGTTCCTCATCCCAAGGTAGGAATGCCCAGGCTCCTCATGCCAAGGTGCCATCCAGCAGGAATTCCCAGGTTCCTCATCTCAAGGTAGGAATTCCCAGGCTCCTCATGCCAAGGTGCCATCCAGCAGGAATTCCCAGGCTCCTCATGCCAAGGTGCCATCCAGCAGGAATTCCCAGGCTCCTCATGCCAAGGTGCCATCCAGCAGGAATTCCCAGGCTCCTCATGCCAAGGTGCCATCCAGCAGGAATTCCCAGGCTCCTCATCCCAACCAGCAGCTGGTGAGTGATTCCCAGCTGAGGATATTCCAGCTCTCCCCTCCTTTGCATAACCCCAATGCCAGAGCCAGTTGGCACCGTGTGGGCACGGGGGGTGATGGGTTGGAGCCGATGGCATCTCTGTCCCCCAGGGTGATTCCTGGGCCTTGGCACCGGGAGGCTCCGGCTGCGGCTCCGCAGGATCAGCAGCTCCCGACGCGCCCGGCGGCTCCTTGGAACAACATTCCAGCCCCTCTGAGCCTGCCAGAGCTCTGGAACAGCACAAAAGCCAGGGGTGATGACATTTATAAGCACTAAGATCTTACAGACAGAAAAAATACTACTGTGGGTGAAGGCTTTGGTTCAGGCTTTAATAAAAGATGGAATTCTGGCCAAGGGCTGCTTGGCTGCAATATTAAAAAATTCACACCCTTGGCGTGCTCTGTGCTGGATCTGGGACACTCTGAGACACTCCAGTGGCACCTCTGACATGCACAGGTACAGAGATGGGAATGTCATGGAATGGTTTGGGTGGGAGAGCCCTTAAAGTCATCCATGGGCAGGGACACCTCCCACCAGCCCAGGCTGCTCCCAGCCCTGTCCAACCTGGCCTGGGACACTCCCAGGGATGGGGCAGCCACAGCTTCTCTGGGCACCTGTGCCAGGGCCTGCCCACCCTCCCAGCCAGGAATTCCTTCCCAATATCCCATCCAGCCCTGCCCTCTGGCAGTGGGAAGCCATTCCCTGTGTCGTGTCCCTCCATCCCTTGTCCCCAGTCCCTCTCCAGCTCTCCTGGAGCCCCTTCAGGCCCTGCCAGGGGCTCTCAGGTGTCCCTGGATCCTTCTCTTCTCCAGATGACCCCCCCAGCTCTCCCAGCCTGGCTCCAGAGGGGCTCCAGCCCTGGAGCATCTCCCGGGCCTCTTCTGGACTCTCTCCAGCAGCTCCACATCCTCCTGGTGTTGGGAGCCCCAGAGCTGGACACGGAAATCACTCCCAAGGTCCCTTCCAGCCCAAACCACTCTCTGTTCCCTGGGACAGCAGGACTGTCCCTCTCCAGGCTCCCTCCTGAAGGTCTCAAACCAAACCCAGACAGGAATGTTCTCCCAGCTCTTTGCATCATCTGCACATACAATGGAATGGCACCCATGGCTGTCCTCTCCAGGCTGGTGGGATCCCCCTCTGGAATGACACCCATGGCTGTCCTGCCCAGGCTGGTGGGATCTCCCTCTGGAATGTCACCCATGGCTGCCCTGCCCAGGCTGGTGGGATCCCCCTCTGGAATGTCACCCATGGCTGTCCTGCCCAGGCTGGTGGGATCCCCCTCTGGAATGTCACCCATGGCTGTCCTGCCCAGGCTGGTGGGATCCCCCTCTGGAATGTCACCCATGGCTGTCCTGCCCAGGCTGGTGGGATCTCCCTCTGGAATGACACCCATGGCTGTCCTGCCCAGGCTGGTGGGATCCCCCTCTGGAATGTCACCCATGGCTGTCCTGCCCAGGCTGGTGGGATCCCCCTCTGGAATGTCATCCATGGCTGTCCTGCCCAGGCTGGTGGGATCCCCCTCTGGAATGTCACCCATGGCTGTCCTGCCCAGGCTGGTGGGATCCCCCTCCCCTCCTCTCCCCCTCATCACTCCCCCAGGAGCACCCCCAGGGCTGCCCGAGGGGATCCAGCCCCAGGCCCCCTCTCTGCTCCTCAGAGCTGCAGATAAATCTCTTGGCAGGAGCTCGGGAGGCACAAACTGTGAGTCCCCGAGAGGCTCCGACCTCCCTGCACCGATTTGCTTAATTAGGAGCAAAGGATATTTTCCCTAAATTGGGTGGCTGCTGTGGCTCACTCTCAGCTGCCAAGGAAGGGACTCTGCCCTTCTCCCCGTGCCAGGAAGGCAGCAGAATGTTGTATTTACCTAGAAAGGATCCCTGAGCCCCCGGTTAAGGAGGATGAGAGACAAATTATCCCTTCATCTTAATGGCTGATGAGTCTCTCCGAGGCTCTCAGGTCTTACTTCTCCGAGACATAAAGCAATGATTTGTCCCAGGTAGATTTTTCATCAAGCCCATAAAAACTTCCAGTTGATGTTAATGGGGAAGAGTTTATCTCCAATGGGTCCCACACAGGCTCGTTCCAGGGATGTGCCAAGTACCCATTAAACAAGGAGACATAACCGGGCGTGTGTTGGAGCAGGAAAGACACGGAGTCAGTCAGAGGGATGATGGTGCTCCCTGGGAAAGCTCCTGTCAGGCAGCCCTGCCCTGAGGGTGGATCTGGGCAGGGGATCTCCTGTGGGGAGATCTGAGGGAGCTGGGGGGGCTCAGCTGGAGCAAAGGAGGCTCGGGGGGCACCTTCTGGCTCTGCAATCCCTGCCAGGAGGGGGGACTGGGGGGGTCGGGCTCTGCCCCAGGGCACAGGGACAGGAGGAGAGGAAGGCTCAGGCTGGACATCAACAGGAATTTCTCCATGGAAAGGGTGGGCAGGCACTGGCAGGGTCTGCCCAGGGAGGTTTGGAGTGCCCAACCCTGGAGGTGCCCAAGGCAGGACTGGCCGTGGCACTGAGTGCTCTGGGCTGGGGGACAAGGTGGGCATCGGGCACAGGGTGGGCTCCATGGGCTGGGAGGGCTTTGCCAAGGTGGGCATCGGGCACAGGGTGGGCTCCATGGGCTGGCAGGGCTTTGCCAAGGTGGGCATCGGGCACAGGGTGGGCTCCATGGGCTGGGAGGGCTTTGCCAAGGTGGGCATTGGGCACAGGATGGGATCAATGATCCTGGAGGTCTTTGCCAACCTCAGTGACCCTGGGACTGTCCTGTGTGCTCACACAAGAGTTCCCCAAACCCCAGTTCTGCACATACCAAAGCTCCTGCTCACAGCAACACCTTCCCCAAGGAAAATTCCAGCCCAGCTCGGTGCTGCCAGGCTTGGCTCCCCCATGAGGGGGCCTGGGCACCTCGAGGGGCAGCAAACCCCAAGGGGAGGGGTGGGCTGTGCGGGGCTGGCACACCCTGGGCAGCTCCACCCCTGCCAAATTCCCACAAGAATTTGAAATTTGTTGGGCATGGGTTTAATGTTTTTTTGGTTTGGAGAAGGTCCACCAGGCTGGGGAGGTGTTTGGAGGGTGGTTGTGGTGGAGAAGAAAAAACAGAGGTGGGAAAATCATAGACTGGGGAAAAACTGGGGTTTGGATCCGTGGGCTCATTAGTGCAGAGTCACCAGGATGAGCCTCCTGGAGAACATCAAGGAGAAGATCACAGAGAGCACTGGGGAGGCCACTGGGGAGACCATCCTGGAGATGATGGAAAACATCATGGAAAAGATCATGGAGAAGCCCACAGAGAGCACCACAGCAGCTCTGCAGGAGGGACAGAGCCAGGACAAACAGGAGCTGATGGGGGACTCTAATTAGAAGTTCATTCCCATGTTAGAGCCAAACCCTGGTCCCCAAAACTGCTCGTGCCAAACCAGCACGAGGCACCTCAAGTTAAACAACCCCCTCCTGGGTCAGAGCTGTGGTCTGTGGGGTTGTCCCTCATGGCCCATGGCTTGGAGCACTGACTGGTTTTCCCATTTTCTCTCAGCCTGGTTTGTCCCTAATGAATCCCAATCCTTGCTCTGGGCCCAGCCCTGGCTCAGGCTGGGAAGAACTTGGCTCTGAGCACATGGAGTCACCTCCAGCTCTCCCCTCCCTCAGCTCTGCAGGGACAACATCCCCTCAGGGGTAGTCAGGAACTGCCCAGAGACCCCCAACTCCCCACATCAAAGGGGTCCTGCCTCAGTTCCTCGTGGCCCACAGAAGGCAGGGGGGCACCAGCAGCATCACTGGGGGGGGGGGGTTCTGCTCCCAATTTTGGTAACTTCTGGTGCATAAAAATTATCCAAAGTGTTATTACAGCACCACTTCTTCCTGCTTAATGTTTGTAGCACACACAGTGAGGTAAAGAGCATCCCAAGGTGGATTTTTGGGATGTGAGAGAAGCCCAGTGGGGTCAGTGGGGTGGAATTGTGGGACACGCAGGGGCAGGAGGAGCCACAGGGACGGGGTTTCATGTGCAGCCTTTTCATCAAATCCTGCCCCCATCCCTGAGGAAAGGAGCGCTGTGAGCTGGGAATGAGCTGGAGCTGGGGGTGGGCAGGGGATGGTTCAACGTGGTTTGCCAGCTCTGGATTCCTGCTCGGCAGCAAACACGGCTCCAACTCCTGTGCCACGCTGACATCTCATGGAAAAAGCTTTGGTTGCAACTGCAGGGCTGGAGAGGCCCTTCAGGGACATGTCTGTGGGATGAAGGCTTGGAGTTTGGTGTCCCCTTTGGCTTAATAAAGGTGGGTTTGTGGAAAAATCGACATTTCTCTGGAATTAAAGGAACCCACGAGCCCTTCCTTGGCAAACCCCCCTCCCAGCATCATCTTCCTCGGGTACAAGAAGTTTCTCACAACGAGGGTGGGCAGGCCCTGGCACAGGTTGGGCAGAGCAGCTGTGGCTGCCCCAGCCCTGGGAGTGTCCCAGGCCAGGCTGGACAGGGCTTGGGGCACCCTGAGCTGGTGGGAGGTGCCCCTGCCCAGGGCAGGGGTGGCACTGGGTGGGATTTGAGGCCCCTTCCCACCCAAACCATTCAGTGACTCTGTGATCCCACAACAAAAGCTTTGCTAAAATCCTTGACCAGCTCCAACACTAAACAGCAAATAAAATCATTTATTATTATCTATAATAAATATTACTATTGTACAAGGAGGAAAGGCTGCCCCCAAGAGCCCCGAGTTCCCTCCTCGGGCAGCCCCTGCTCTGCCAGCCCTTCTGATCCTCTCTAACCTTCAGCTGGGACACTCCAACCTCTGATTTTAAGCCCCAGGGACAGCAAAAACTGCAGTTCAAGCCCTGGAGCGGCTCAGCCGAGCAAGCCCCGGGTGCATTAACACCTCCCTCAGCCAGCCCACGCTCCGGTGGCAGCAGCTCCCACCCCACCCCAGCCCAGCCCACTCCAAGGGCCACGCTGGGACAGCAGTCCCGGTCCGGGAGATCAGCCCCGGGAATTCGGGAGCACCCCAAGAAGACAAACCTTCCAGCAGGGCAAGGCTCGGCAGAGCATCCCCCAGAGAAGAAACCAACCCAAACACGAGGGCACGGAGCTGGTGCCACCCCAGAGGGTCCCTCGTGCTCCCTGGAGGGGTTTGTAGGATGTGGCCACCCCAATGAGCTCAGGGTTTCCAGGAGCCGCCGCTGCCCCGCCGCCCTCTAAAGCTCTTCCCTCCCGGTTCGGGAGACTCGAAATCAAAATTAAAACTCAAACAAAACCAGTGTCTCCACTTAAAAGCCCTTTAAAGGCTCGGAGATGATTAATGTGTTTAAACTATAAACTGTAGCTGTTTTAAGAGGAGATAAATACAAGATCGAGACTTCTGGCTACACAAACAGTGTGAAAGAGTAAAGTAAACACCGCGACAAGCTCAGCCCCTGCTGCGGCTTTGAAGGAGCGCCGGGACCGCCCCGGGCACAGCCCCGGACACGGCGCTTTGGGGTGGCCCTTCTGCCCCCCCGGGGGGCACAGCGGCTGCACGGGGTGCTGGGGGGAAGGGACCTTAATGCCCCTCCAGTGCCACCCCTGCCATGGGCAGGGACACCTCCCACCAGCCCAGGGTGCTCCAAGCCCTGTCCAGCCTGGCCTGGGACACTCCCAGGGATGGGGCAGCCACAGCTGCTCTGCCCAACCTGTGCCAGGGCCTGCCCACCCTCCCAGCCAGGAATTCCTTCCCAGTATCCCATCTAAATCCCTCCTCCTTTAGTTTAAAACCATCTCCCCTTGTCCTGTCCCTCCATCCCTTGTCCCCAGTCCCTCTCCAGCTCTCCTGGAGCCCCTTCAGGCTCTGGAAGGAGCTCTCAGTTCTTCCTGGAGCCTCTTTAGGCTCTGGAAGATGCTCTCAGATGTCCCTGGAGCCTCTTTAGGCTCTGGAAGGGGCTCCAAATTCTCCCTGGAGCCCCTTTAGGCTCTGGAAGGGGCTCCAAATTCTCCCTGGAGCCCCTTTAGGCTCTGGAAGGGGCTCTCAGTTCTCCCTGGAGCCTCTTTAGGCACTGGAAGGGGCTCCAAGGTCTCCCTGGACCCTCTTTAGCCACTGGAAGGGGCTCCAAGGTCTCCCTGGACCATCTTTAGGCACTGGAAGGGGCTCCAAGGTCTCCCTGGACCCTCTTTAGGCACTGGAAGGGGCTCCAAGATCTCCCTGGAGCCTCCTCTCCTCCAGGTGACCCTCCCAGCTCTCTCTTCCACTCAACCCAAACCGTTCCCAGTAGGAATGTCCATGGGAAGCAGAACTGGCACACACATGGCAGGACCCGGTGCCACTCACTGTGCAGGGACAATTCCAGGAGCAGGATGTGGCTGTTCCTCGGCGGGGGAAGGAGAGGGAAGCAAACTATGGACATCGCTGCTGGAAGATTCCTGGTGGGATCAATGGGACATTTAGCAGGTGACTGTCACTTCCACCAGCCCGGATTAGCCCGACAGGAGGAGAGAGCCGGGAACGCTGCTCATAATCCTGCGTGTGTTCAAACACTCCCAGCCTGGATAAATAGACTATTTAATTAAACCAACAAGTCATCGTTTATTTTCACATCACAATAGGTTAAATGACTTTTTATTCCCATTTTCCATATCAACAGAGCAGACTTTTTGGTAATAAAAGCTAAACTCTAATTAACAGCTGGTGTGGTTGTACTTGGCAGCGTCGTGAGTAATTCAGCACAAAGCAAACACATTTACTAGAAATGGCTTTTGATTGCAGGGCCGGGGAAATGGGGGGAGGCACGTCCTGGGGTTGTTCCAGAGGAGGTGAGAGCAGGAATTGTCCTGCCCAGGAAGGTGGAAGTGGGAAAACATCGAAATAATCGACATTAATAAATAATTCCTTCTAGTGGAAGGACTTGCTCGCTCTGGAGCCAGGCTGGGAGAGCTGGGGGTGCTTTGGGAGCATTTGGGGATGCTCTGGCAGGGCCTGGACCCCCAGTCCAAGGCTCTGGAGCCAGGCTGGGAGAGCTGGGGGTGCTTTGGGAGCATTTGGGGGTGCTTTGGCAGGGCTTGGACCACCAGTCCAAGGCTCTGGAGCCAGGCTGGGAGAGCTGGGGGTGCTTTGGGAGCATTTGGGGATGCTCTGGCAGGGCCTGGACCCCCAGTCCAAGGCTCTGGAGCCAGGCTGGGAGAGCTGGGGGTGGTTTGGGAGCATTTGGGGATGCTCTGACAGAGCTTGGACCCCCAGTCCAAGGCTCTGGAGCCAGGCTGGGAGAGCTGGGGGTGCTTTGGGAGCATTTGGGGATGCTCTGGCAGGGCCTGGACCCCCAGTCCAAGGCTCTGGAGCCAGGCTGGGAGAGCTGGGGGTGGTTTGGGAGCATTTGGGGGTGCTCTGGCAGGGCCTGGACTCCCAGTCCAAGGCTCTGGAGCCAGGCTGGGAGAGCTGGGGGTGCTTTGGGAGCATTTGGGGGTGCTCTGGCAGGGCCTGGACCCCCAGTCCAAGGCTCTGGAGCCAGGCTGGGAGAGCTGGGGGTGCTTTGGGAGCATTTGGGGATGCTCTGGCAGGGCTTGGACCCCCAGTCCAAGGCTCTGGAGCCAGGCTGGGAGAGCTGGGGGTGGTTTGGAAGCATTTGGGGATACTCTGGCAGGGCTTGGACCCCCAGTCCAAGGCTCTGGAGCCAGGCTGGGAGAGCTGGGGGTGCTTTGGGAGCATTTGGGGATGCTCTGGCAGGGCTTGGACCCCCAGTCCAAGGTGTGGGTGTGGAGGAGGGATGGATGTTCCCCAGGGAACATCCCACATGGGATCTGGGAAATGGGGTTTCTGGGCAGAGCAGGAATATCGCTTGGTGTGGATTCCCTTCCTGCTCAAGGATCTCCCGGTCCTCCCGTCCCCTCCCACGAGCCAGGAGAGGAGAAGGAGCCGCATCCCCCGCCCCAACCCCTCGGGGCTGCCAAAGAGCCACATCCATCCCGCTGCATCCCGGCAAACTCCAGCCAGGAATCAGCAGGGAGAGCCCCCCCCCTGCACTGACTCGGGGTGACCTCCAGGCACGGAGAACAAACAGAGGGCAGAGAAAATCACGATGTCCTAAAGCAAACCGGGAGCGGGGCCGGGGCAGCCCTCGGGGCACGGGATGTTTGTTTTCCCAGCACTCAGGAGCCGGCCTGGGAAGGAGAGAACAAAGTGGAGGTGTTCTAAAGTCAATATTGGGACAAGGAGGCTCGTGACAAAGGGCCACCGAGCTGCAGTTCCCTGGAATCGCTCACCAGGGTTTATCCAGCCGGGAGAAGTTTCTGGGATTCCCCTGGATTCCTTCTCCAGGTGTGTAAGGAAAGATCAGGATCACAGTGCCAGGGATTATTTCCACTGATGGCATTAAGGGGTTGGGATTGAGGTTTTTTTTCCCCCAAATCTTAACTAGAAGGTGGATTTTGAGTTGAATTAAAAGTGTGTTTTCAAATGGCTTTCCACCCCCCAAAGCTCTCCCCTCATCCCATCCTATTTTTTTCCCCAATCCTACAAAATCATTCTTTAAATTGAAATTTATCCCATTTATTGTTGCCACAAACCCCACTGGCACCTCCTTCAAGCTTCTGCTTGCCTGACCCCAGCCACTCATGCCAATAAAATGAGATTTTCCAGTGGGAAAAGAAATCCCAATAAAATCATGATCCAAATGGAAGAAATCTGCTCTCCCAGCCTCCAAAGCCCCAGTTGTGCTGAGGCAGCTGAGACTCTCTTTTTACCCACCACCCCAAATAAATCAGCATTTCCTGCTGATCCACCCCTGGATTTTCCATGTTCGGCTCTTCCCTGATGCTGCAGCTCCAGGTTTGTGCCTTCAGGAGGGGATTCTTTGTGTCCTTCTTGGAGCCATTTCCCTCTTCCTGCAAGGACAGGGGAGGGAGAGGAGGAACTTCATTTCCTGGGCAGCCAGAAAACCCCCAGCACTTGCACTGCCATGGAAAGGGATTTTCTTCCCATGCAGGACATGAAACACTTGAGTTTTCCCTTTTATTTTTTAAAGGAACTTCCCAGTTTGTAAATGTTCACCTTTCCAGAAGGTTTGGCCTCCACTCCAGAGCCACATTTCCCAATCCAGAATTTAGTTTTCCTCTTTCTGAAACCAGAGGAGTCAAACTCAGAGCTTGGGAGGAAGGTGGAAGTCCAGGCTGGAATCTTCTCCTGTGTTTTCCAGCTCTGGAAACACCCTCAGCCAGACCTGCTTTAACATTTAAGCACCATTTAGAGCTGGAATGATCTGAAAGCTCCACCCGGAGCAGCACGGGGGGTTTGTGGAGTCGTTCCAGCCCAGAATCCTTGGGCTGTTCCCTCGGGACAATAAACAACGAACCACAGCCCCCCAAAAGGGATAATTTGTCCTTGTTTGGGTTTTCCTGCCTTTTCCAAGGCCCTGGACTCCCCCCAGCTCTGCAAATAGCAGCTCTGCCTTCTTTCCAAAGGCACTGTTGACATTTGGTTCTAAAGGGGAATGTCAGTTTGATAAAGTTAATTACTTATTATTTGGAATCTCATTTGCATGGAAGGGTGGATTCATTAAAAAGCAGGAATTGTGTTTAAAGAAGAGGGGGCAGAGGGGAGGGGGGACAGGGAGCAGCTCCAGCCCCACTGTCAGAGGGTTTATTAACACCACAGCTGAAAGGATGAATGTTCCAGAGCAAAGAATTCCCACTGCAATAACACCTCGGATTGTCCAAGCTCTGCTAAATATTTACTTTGTCTTATTTTCCAACTGAATTTCTCCAAGCAGCTGAGAAATTGCATTTTCCAGCCCTGCTCCGGGTCTAAATCCACAGCAAACCACCCCCCCCCCTGCTCATACTTGTTTTAATCTTGGGATTAGGTTTAAAATATTTTTATTATTGCAATTTTGGGGGCTTTGGGTCGTTCCAAGGGCACTTGTAAACTTTGGGAAGCCAAACCCTTGCAGGGGGCACATCCTGCCAATGGTGATCCTTGATTTTCAGCCACCTCCCATCCCATCCATCCAATATCCCAATCACTTGGTTTTAGGGATCAGTTGCAGAAGGAAAACCCCAGAAAGATCTAGAAAGACCCAGAGCCAAAGTCCCTCCCACTCCCCCTCCTTTCTCCAAACCCAAACCCAGGGAATTTTCCAGAACCCATTTTCCAGGGACACAGTTTCTTCCCAATCCCTCTGTATCCCTCAGGGACCATTCCTGAACTCCTCAGTGCATCCATCTCACCCCATGTGATCATCTGGGAATAATTTGGGGAATTCCACCTGGAAGATGCAACCAAAGCAGAGCAGCAAAGCCCCAAACCCAGCACCAAAATGCTCCAAACTTTTCCAGGCATCCTGCAGGACTCAATCCCTGAATTCCAGCCCCTTCCAGATCCCAGGGAGAGCTGGTCCCCCCGGGCACAGAGTGACACCAAGATCCCTTCATCTCACAGGTTTAGGCTGGACCTTGCTAGAACTGACCCTGAGCTGGGCCTGGAGGATGAGCCAGGGAGATGTTCCACAGCATTTGGAGCCTGGACAGGGCTCCAAGGAGGAGGAGGAGGTTCATCCAGGGATCCTCCAGCTGCCCACTGAAGGTTTTCCCTTTCCCTTCCCTCTCCTTGTTCTGCTCCCACCCCGGGGAAGGTCAGGCTTGGTGGGTGCTCTCCCACACCTGCATCCTGGGGAATTCCTGCATGGAGGGCCTTCCCTGTGTGCTAGGAGAAGGCAGGTGCTCCACAAAGACACTTCTCCAGAGCATCTCCATGAACCATTCCCAGCATTTTTCCAGCTGTCCTCCAGAGGCTGCACCCCCTGGATTCAGGGATGGAGCTGTCCCAGGGAGGAAATGATCCCCAGTATCTGGAGCCTGGACAGGAATCCTGAGGAGGAGGAGGATGATCAGCCAGAGGGCAGAGCTGGCAAGAACAGGACCTGGGACCATCTGCCCCCATGGATGGGGATAATCCCAGAATCAGGGAATCTCCTGAGCTGGAAGAGACCCCGAAGGACCATCAGTCCAACTCCTGGCCCTGCACAGACACCCCAACAATCCCACCTGTGCCTGAGGATCATCCAAAGCCTTGGGGCCATCACCATTCCCTGGGGAGCCTGTTGAGTGCCCCCCACCCTGTGGATCCAGAGCCTTTCCCTGGGATCCATCCCACCCCCACAGCTCCAGCAGTTCCCTCAGGTCCAGGAACCTCAGCCCAGACACCACAAACACTCCCAGCCCATTCCAAGCCCAGCAGGAGGGCCAGTTCCCTTGGAAGCACCGACAGATCCCAGATTTACTGGGCAGAGCTGCAGTTCCTGCTCTCTGCAAAGGTTAAAGCTCCACAGGCCAACAGGATTTAGGCCTTTGCTGTGACCTCCTGCTCCACACACTCATTGAATGGAATTTCTCTGGGTTTTGTCTCCAAAACACCTTCTGCCCCTTTCAGCAGCCCCGAGCTGGAGCCCAAAGCCAATATTTATGCCTCAGATCCCCTTGATGATGCAATCCAGTAACAAATCACTGCTTAAATAATCCAGCCATTTAATCATCCAGAAATGTGTAGAAATAAGAGGATTAGCCTCTATCCCAGGGAATTGTGTTTTACAGGCTCCAGGGTTTCTTTCCTAATAAAACAACAGGAGCAGCTCGTGGTATTTTCAGAATAAATCCAAGTGTCCAAAGCTCCAGGAGAAGGGAGCTGGTGGGGCAGGAGGAGGAATCACCAGCTGGAAGGTCTTGCTCTCTATTTAGTGCTTGTCCAGGGGTCTGTGTTGGGTCCCAGGGGTCTGTGCTGGGTCCAGTCCTGTTTAATTAACATCTTTATTGATGATTTAGATGAGGGGAATTGAGTCCATCAGCAGCAAATTTGCTGATGACACCAAGTTGGGAGGGAGTGTCGAGCTGCTGGAAGGCAGGAGGGCTCTGCAGAGGGATCTGGAGAGACTGGAGAGATGGGGCTGATTCCAATGGGATGGAGTTCAACAAGGCCAAGTGCAGGTCCTGCCCTTTGGCCACCCCAACCCCCTGCAGTGCTCCAGGCTGGGCACAGAGTGGCTGGAGAGGGACAGGCAGAGGGACCTGGGGGGACTGAGGGACAGGAAGCTCAACAGGAGCCACCAGTGTGCCCAGGTGGCCAAGAAGGCCAGTGGGATCCTGGCCTGGATCCAAACTAGCGTGGCCAGCAGGCCCAGGGCAGTGACCCTTCCCCTGGACTCTGCCTTGGGGAGGCCACACCTTGAGTGTTGTGTTCAGTTCTGGGCCCCTCAGTTGAGGAAAGATTGAGGGGCTGGAGAAGGGACTGGATGTGGCTCTGAGTGTCCTCTGAAACACCTCCAGGGACAGAGAATCCACCAGGTCTTGATCCAACCCTGCTCTGACCAGGGACAGAGAATCCAACATGTCTTGATCCAACCCCACTGTGATCACCAGCCCAGGGCACTCTGTGCCCTGGGCTGGTGATCACAGTGGGGTTGGATCAAGGATTGATGATCTCAGAGGTTTCTTCCAACCCAACTGAGAAGAGCAACGAGGCTGGAGAAGGGACTGGAGCACAAGTGCTGTGGGGAGAGGCTGAGGGAGCTGGGGGTGTTTAGCCTGGAGAAGAGGAGGCTCAGAGGTGACCTCAGCACTGTCCAGAACTACCTGAAGGGAAGTTCTGGCCAGCTGGGGGTTGGTCTCTTCTCCCAGGCACTCAGCAATAGGCCAAGGGGGCACGATGGGCTCAAGCTCTGCCAGGGGAAATTGAAGTTGGAGATCAGCAAGAAATTCTTTGCAGAGAGAGTGCTCAGGGATTGGAATGGGCTGCCCAGAGAGGGGGTGGATTCCCCATCCCTGGAGGTTTTTCAGCTGAGCTTGGCCGTGGCACTGAGTGCCATGATCTGGTAAAGGGACTGGAGTTGGACCAAGGGTTGGACTTGACGATCTTGGAGGTCTTTTCCAACCCAATCCATTCTATGATTCTAAGCCACAGGTTAAATGATGAATAAATAATATGAATAAATGATGAATAAAAAGGTGAATTTAACTCTTTTATGCCCAGTCTCATGGATGGCAGGGGGATACATTCCCCTCAGGGAACTGGGCACCAGCCTCCTGCCTTCCCTGGGTGATCCAGCTGTGCCAGTGCTATCCCTGCCCCTGGAAGTGGCTCTGGCCCAGGCAAAGGATGAACTCCCTTTCCACAGAGCACAACTGCAGTTCCCCAACACCCTTTGGCTCCTCTTTTCATGGTCCCCTCGTCCCCAGAGGACTCCACTAGACAATATAATTTTAGCACTGGATTATTTTTAACAGTGTCTGAACTGCACAAAAATCAAGGCAGCCACAGAGACAAACTGTTTCTGGGAATTAGGGAGCAGCTCCTTGGAAAAGCTCCTTGGTTCTCTGTCCCTGAGGCCCTGCCCCAAGGACAGTGGGTACCAGCACCTCCAGGGATGGCTGAGCTCGGGGTCTGCCCTGGCCCCACACTCCTCTTTCCATGGAACCCTGGAATGATTTGGGTGGGAAGGACCTTGGAGACCAACTCACTCCAAAGTACAGATTGTCAATGAAAACTCTTCAGGAGCAGCTTTCAGTTCCTCCCAGCCCAGAGGCCCCACCTGCAGGACATCACCTGGATGTGGCTGTGGGGATGGAGGTTATTCCAGCAGGGACAGCCCCAGGGCAGGAAGTGCTGCCACACCAAACTCGGGCTCTGGAATCATCGGGGTTGGAAATGAAGAGGGGAGACCAGAGAAGGGAGTGGAAAATAAAAGAAGTTCATTGAAAGTGTAGTGAAAGAAAAAATACTGATTAAAAGGTGAGTGTATCCCAGTCAGGCAGCAGTGGCTGTTCTCTGATTCCAGTCTGTGTTTGGGGGAGAGAATTCCTGCATTCCAGAATCCCTGAGGTTGGCAAAGCCCTCCCAGCCCCTGGAGCCCACCCTGTGCCCAATGCCCACCTTGGCAAAGCCCTCCCAGCCCCTGGAGCCCACCCTGTGCCCGATTCCCACCTTGGCAAAGCCCTCCCAGCCCATGGAGCCCACCCTGTGCCCGATGCCCACCTTGTTCCTCAGTCCAGAGCACTGAGTGCCACAGCCAGTCCTGCCTTGGGCACCTCCAGGGCTGGGCACTCCAAACCTCCCAGGGCAGCCCCTGCCAGGGCCTGCCCACCCTTTCCATGCAGCAATTCCTGCTGCTGTGCCCCCTGCCCCTGCCCTGCAGTCCCTGTTGCACTGGGCAGTGCTGGTGGGGACAGGGCAGAGGTCCAGGACCCAGATCCCAGCAGAGCAGCTCCCAGTGCCAGCTCAGCTGCCCTGCCCCGGGTCACAAAGCTCCATGTTCTGCCACCCAACACTCCATTTCCCCTGAGCCAGGGATTTGGGCCATGCTTTGGTCCTCCCCCAGCAGCCTCGAGGCTCCTGGTGCCAGGCTGGGAGCAGCTGGGGCTGGTGGGTCAGTGTGCCAGCACACCAGGGGGAAGCTGCCAGGGCCCAGAGCAACCAGGCTCCTGGGAATGAGCCTTTTCCTGCCTCCTGGAGCACTCCCAGGGTCAGCAGCTCCCCTAACACCTTTCATCCACACAGCCCTTGGCAGGGAGAGCAGGAGCAGTAACATCCCCTTCCCTTCTCTGGGAAGAGCTCAGCAAAGCCAACAGGCTGCTGGGCTTCCCTCCTCAGAAGGTGGAAGGCCTGGGAGAAGATCAGGGTGTTCTGAACTTGATGCCCTTTCTCAGCCTGTTTTCCACAGCAGGCCCTGGAGCAGCCCCTGCTCAGCACCAGCCCCACTCCAGCTCACCCAGCCTGAGATTCCAAGGCCATCCTGCTTGTTATTCTCTTCCTTTTCACTGCTGAGCAGAGCCTGCAGCCAATTAAATGCCAAGAACATCCAAGCAACACAGGGAACAGAATCCAGAGCCATCCCCTTCTGCCAGTAGGAAACTCTGACAGGGCAGAGCTGGCAGGAAGATCCCAGTGCAGATCCAGCCTGTTGGGGGAGGAATTTGTTACCTCAAAAGGTAAACATGGAGTCAGCTCTGTGTTCCTGCCTTGCCAAGGAGCCCAGGGACAAGGAGGCACAACGAGATCCTTCCCTGGCTCCAGCACCCACTGCCCACCTGCCCTTCCAAGGGGGGTCCCCAGTCCTGGAAGTGCTCAAGGCAGGACTGGCCATGGCACTCAGTGCTCTGGGCTGGGGGACAAGGTGGGCATCGGGCACAGGGTGGGCTCCAGGGGCTGGGAGGGCTTTGCCAAGGTGGGCATCGGGCACAGGGTGGGCTCCAGGGGCTGGGAGGGCTTTGCCAACATGGGCATCGGGCACAGGGTGGGCTCCAGGGGCTGGCAGGGCTTTGCCAAGGTGGGCATCGGGCACAGGGTGGGCTCCATGGGCTGGAAGGGCTTTGCCAGCCTCAGGGATTCTGGGATTCCAGAGAAGCAGCTGCCTGGAAGTGCTGAAATTTTGCAGGTTTCCAGCTACATGAACCAGAAACCACAGAAATGGCCTCAGAATAAAAGCAGTGATGGAGCTGCTCTTGCCCATGGGCTACAGGCCTGTGAAATCAGAGAATCCCTGGGGTTGGCAAAGCCCTCCCAGCCCCTGGAGCCCACCCTGTGCCTGATGCCCACCTTGGCAAAGCCCTGCCAGCACCTGGAGCCCACCCTGTGCCCAATGCCCACCTTGGCAAAGTCCTGCCAGCCCATGGAGCCCACCCTGTGCCCGATGCCCACCTTGTCCCCCAGCCCAGAGCACTCAGTGCCACGGCCAGTCCTGCTTTGGGCACCTCCAGGGCTGGGCACGCCAAACCTCCCTGGGAAGGCAATTCCAATGTCTAACAACCCTTTCCATGCAGAAATTCCTGCTGATGTCCAACCTGAACCTCTCCTGGCACAGCCTGAGGCCCTTCCACCTTCTCCTGTTGCAGTGGCTCCTGCTGGATCATGGCATGATCCCCTGGCACGGGAAGGGCTGCCAGGAACATACAGGACCTGCAGTGGGCCCTGTTTAAATGAAGAACAGCACTAATTACATAAATTATCCTGCCTTTACATCCCACTGCTGACTCTGCTTACACGCACAACTGACCTCAGCAGCAGATCCAACATTCCAGCAGGGAGCTGAGGGGGAGCTGCCCCTTCCAGGCAGGACAAACAGCTCCTGAGCAAACATTCCTGCTGTGGCAGCGAGAGCCCAGGGTGCCCTTGGGTTTAGAGCTCCTGCTCTCTAAATTGCTCTAACACAATAAATCACTCTGTTATTGGGCAATAACAGACTCAGGACTAACCTCCCCAAATTCTGCCTGCTGGAAACACAGAGTTATTCCAGAGGGCTCCTTCAATCAGATCCCAGCTCAGGGGCAGCACAAAGGAGAGGTTTGAGGCACTGCAGGCAACAAAAGGCCATTTCCAAAGAGGACAATTTCCCCCCAGAGCCCACTTGCTTCCAAAAGGCCTTTCCATCCTCCCTGACAGCTGAGGTTGGGAGCCTTTCAGAGGGGGGTGGTGCAGGCACCTCCTCCTGAGGGTGCTCCTCATCCCAGAGCTCCCATGGAATGTCAGCAGAGACCAGGGAAGCAGCACATGGAAATACTCCAACAAATGGCAGCCCTTTAATGGGCACACTGGGCTTGGCTGGGCCTTGGAGGAATCTTGGCAGAGCAAACACTGCCAGGGCCACGTGGAGGGGGAATGGGGGAAGGTGGAAAGGTGTGAGGAACAGCTGCAGAGGGACAGGATGGAGCAGCACCAGCCATGGATCTCGTTAGGCCCCCACAGGAGGTAACGATGGCACTGAGTAATTAAAGGTCACAGAATCCTGGAATGGGTTGGGTTGGAAGTGACCTCAAAGTCCACCCAGTGCCACCCCCTGCCATGGGCAGGGACACCTCCCACCAGTCCAGGCTGCTCCAAGCCCTGTCCAATTACATCCTAAAGGTCTAACTAATTAAGAGAGGTGGGAGGTCAGTTGAGCCTCATCCAGAGAAGTTGTGGCTGCCCCATCCCTGGGAGTGTCCCAGACCAGGTTGGACAGGGCTTGGAGCACCCTGGGCTGGTGGGAGGTGTCCTTGCCCATGGCAGGGGGTGGCACTGGATGGGCTTTAAGGTCCTTCCCAACCCCACCCATTCCAGAATTCCATGCAGTGCCAGACTCCAGCCAAGCCATGATCCTGCTGCCACCCTCCTCCCAGGGCTGGCAGGGTGGATCCTCCTCTCCAAGGTCTGTTTGCACTTTGGATTAACCTTTAGGAGGGGACAAAGTGGCTGCAGGAGGTGTTTGCTTTGTTCTTAAACAGCTTTCGCCTTCAAAAGCAGAAATTTCAGAGCAAAGCCCTGGAAAACACCAAGTGTAAAAACAAAACATGGAGCTTGGAAAGGGGTGGGAAAGAAACAGTTTGGCCACACACCAGGGACATAAAAATGGGCATTTTGGGAGCAAATTCAGCACCTCTAGTTGGCTTTGAAACCATGTTCTGTAGGTGAAGCTTTGCTGTGCAAAGTTCTGGGCATCAGTTCCTTGTGTCTCTCCCAGGTTTCCCCTGGAACACTTCCAACTTACACTGGCAGAGTGACTGAATCCAAACCTAAGAGGTAATGCCTGCTCATCACTAATAGATAATTATTTCAGTTAATTGAAATGCCAGCAGTAAGAGCCTGTCTAAGTTCCTTTCACTATTTCCATGGGCTATCCCCATCCCTGTCCCTGCCCTCCCACAGGAAGGTGGGTGGCAGCAGAACTGCCCAGTTTGGGGTATCCCAAGGACAGGAGTTATTCCCAGGCCCAGGCACAGCCTGGATCCCTGCAGGCAGAGGGAGGAGCCCAGTGCAGCCACCGTGGTTATCCCACACCATCTAGTGGCACTCGGCAGAGCTGCTGCCCTCTGCTCCAGAGCCTGTGGAGCTCATGGAATCACTTCAGAGGCTGGAAAACCCCTCACCTGCTCCCCCTCTGCTCTGCCCTCCTGAGACCCCCCTGCAGAGCTGCCTCCAGGAGGATGTGGAGCTGCTGGAGCAGATCCAGAGCTGGCCCTGGAGCTGCTCCAGGGCTGGAGCCCCTTTGGAGCCAGGCTGGGAAAGCTGGGGGGGTCACCTGGAGAAGGATCCAGGGAGACCTGAGAGCCCCTTCCAGTGCCTGAAGGGGCTCCAGGAGAGATGGAGAGGGACTGGGGACAAGGCCTGGAGGGACAGGACACAGGGAATGGCTTCCCACTGCCAGAGGGCAGGGATAGATGGGATATTGGGAAGGAATTCCTGGCTGGGAGGGTGGGCAGGCCCTGGCACAGGTTGGGCAGAGCAGCTGTGGCTGCCCCATCCCTGGGAGTGTCCCAGGCCAGGCTGGACAGGGCTTGGAGCACCCTGGGCTGGTGGAAAGTATCCCTGCTCATGACGGGGATGGAATGGGATGAGCATTAAGGTCCCTTCCAACCCAAACCATTGTGGGATTTGATGACTGCAAAACTTAGTAGGAAAAGCTTTTCCTTATGCTGGAACCCCTTTAACAAACACCCCAAACAGGACCAACTGCCCCCAAAGCAGTTTGCAGACCTGAAGATGGAGGTGTCCAAACCGTATCTCAGTATCCAGGCAGATTCCATGATTTAAACATCAGGATCATCCCACAAAGTGCATCCCTTCCCAGTCTCTGCACAGGACACAGGAAGGTGCTGTGGTGCTCCCTCAGCACTCCCCTGAATAACAAGGACAGGGTTTGTAAGAGCCATGGAATAAAAGGATTTATTCAACATGTTTGCAGGGACACACACAGAGACTTCTCACCATCCACATCTGTGAGGAAATCACCCTTTCCCCCACATCTAGAGATGTAAAACATTTAATTATTGACTGGCACTACAAAACAAAGTGTGTCTGATGGCAAGTGCCCACTACTCACATCAGTGTTTTTGTTACTGTGAAGACTGAAATGTTTTAAGAGCTGATTTGCATATTAAATACTCAGGGGTCATCCTTCCAAGGAGAAATTCATATTGCCAAGCAGTTGTTGGTTATAAAACAGGAAATGGCCTAGAAACACCCTTAAAGTGCAGTACTGGAGCTCAATCAATAGCAGCCTTTGGGCCTCTTCCAACAGAGGCCCTGACGGGAGGGAGAGTGAGCAGGGATGGATTTTGGAAAAAGCTGGGAAAACCTGCAAGGCAGAAGCCTCGTGGCACTAATCTGTAAAGATACAGCTCCATTCATACCAGACAGAAGGTGTCTGAATTCAGAGGCAAAACCACCCTAATCTATGGGAAACAAACACATCCATCCACAGCTTCTTTGGGATCACAGGTGTCCCCCATGTAACCATTTCCTAGCACAGGCCACCCTAAAAACACCAGCCTGGAGTGAGGACAAAGCAGTTCTGGGACATGGAATCCATTGGAGTGGGAGAATCCAGGGGGATGCCAGCAGCAATTCATGGCTTTCTTCGCCTAAAACAGGGAGGGAAAGGACCACAAACAACTTTCAGAGTTCACCCACGGCAGCTTTAAGAGCAGCCAACCCCCAGTTCACCTGTTTGCTACACACCAAAGCCTCACATCCCTCCTGTGCCAAGAAATGCAACATTTAACCCAAGAAAACTTAAGAACTCCCCGTATTTTACTTCTCTTGTGAACACAAACCAAAGTCTTATTTCAATTATGAAATAAGTTACAATAACTCCAACTCAACACCCAGGCAAAGGGGAGGGGTTACTACACCGTTACAAGGCTGTAGTAAGGCTGCAGGCAGCAGGTCCTGCCAGGGCTCCTGGCCCTGAGCTGGGCAGGGGACTCGCACGGCACTGCCAGCACCACCTGCAAGAGGCCACAGCTCCCATCGACCCCTTCCTGCAGCTCCTGCCCCAACAAACTGCCCCACTCCTCACTCAGGGACTGCTGGGGCACAGGTGGGGCCCAGGGGGTGGCACCAGCCACAAGAACTCTGCCATTAGTTGGATTTTTTGCTGGCAATTTGGGAATCCTGTATTTATATCTGTGACTGTCAGTGATCCCACCTCATCCCAGAACAGTCCGAGTTCCCCAGGGCTGTTTCATTATCTAATAATTTGGAAAAGAGGGAAGTTTCCTCCAGCAGGATTAGAGCCCATCATGGCTCTTTAGTGGGTGCCTCAGCAATTACCAGCTGGAATTTTAGCTGTGGTCAGGAACACCACCAGGAATGGCCACCTCAGCTCCCTCCTCTCCAGGCCAAACTGAATTGGAACCTTGGTAAATTTATATTTCTCCAAGGCTAAAATGAGTATTTGTTACTACACCAGCCTCTGATAAAGGCTGAGGGACAGGAGAAGGAATATCTCACTGCCATCCCTAACCCTATTCCAGTCAGGAATCCAAGCCTAAAGTGGGAAGGGCACTGAGGTCAGCAGGGAAAGAGTTCTCAGGAAGGGAATGCAGCTCCCAGAGCACTTACTTGGGCTGAGCATGGTGCTGATATCCAGGTCCAAGGGTTGACCCTGCCCTCATCTCCACTGCCACGGAACACTGGAACACACACAGGGTCAGCCTCTGCTGCTCCCCACCAGCCCCAGCTCACATTACCCCAGATTCCCATCCACACTGGTGCCCAGAGAGGTTTTGGGCTTCCCATCCCTGTAATGGTCCAGGCAAGGCTGGAAGAGGGTTGGAGTAACCTGGGATGGTGGGAGGTGTCCCTGCCTATGGGGAACTGGATGAGCTTTAAGGTCCCTTCCAGCCCAGCCCATTCCAGATTCCAGGATCATGAGATGTTCCCCTTTCCCTCTGTAACTCACTCTGGTTTCCACATCAGTCCATTCCGAGTCTGCAGCATCCTCCAGTGGGTCAGGCTGGGAAGGGGACGAGCGTCGCTTCCTCCTGGGAGAGGCAAATGTGGGAAGAGCACAAACACCCTGTGACCCAGCAGATCCCCGTGCACAGAACCCATTTCACACTGTCTCAACAAAGCTTTGTCCCCAGCAGCAAACCAGCCCTAAAAGCACCTTCAGCAGCCAGAACCCTCTCCAGGTTTTGTTTGTATGATTTCAAGCTGGAGGCAACAACTTCCCGTGGGATCATTCAGACCAGAAGCTGTTCCAGCTGCACTCCTGGAATTCCACAAGCCCAAAACCCAAAAGGAAAGGCCCAGCTCACCCAGTGGGAGATTCCTGCTTCAGAGTCTCGATGTCTGTGAACTGCACAGCCTGGCCACCACCTCTGGTTTTGAACACATCCCCCTGGAACCCAGAGCAGGAACAAGGAACAGTCGGGTCAGCAGCACAAGATTCACTCAAAAGCTTCAAGTGCAAGGAAATGTGGGCACCAATACACCCTTCCCATGACTTGTCTTCTCTTGTTTTACTCAGCACCACAAGGAGTGGGGAGCCTGTTCCTTACTTTCAAGGAATCCCAGAATCCCTGAGGCTGGAAAAGCCCTGACAGCCCCTCGAGTCCACCCTGTGACCAGTGCCCACCTTGGCAAAGCCCTCCCAGCCCATGGAGCCCACCCTGTGCCCGATGCCCACCTTAGCAAAGCCCTCCCAGCCCCTGAAGCCCACCCTGTGCCCAATGCCCACCTTGGCAAAGCCCTGCCAGCACCTGGAGCCCACCCTGTGCCCGATGCCCACCTTGGCAAAGCCCTCCCAGCCCCTGGAGCCCACCCTGTGCTTGATGCCCACCTTGGCAAAGCCCTGCCAGCCCCTGGAGCCCACCCTGTGCCCGATGCCCACCCTGTCCCCCCAGCCCAGAGCACTCAGTGCCACAGCCAGTCCTGCCTTGGGCACCACCAGGGCTGGGCACTCCAAACCTCCCTGGGCAGCCCCTGCCAAGCCTGACCACCCTTTCCAGGGAGAAATCATTCCTGAATTTCTGATGGAAAATGGTGAGACAACCAAGGCTGTAATGGTTTATAAGAAGCAAGAATAAAGCTCAGGAAGAGGATTTTCAGACCCCTTGAATCCAAAAGAAAAGGAGTTTCACACCAAGTCTTACTGGGTTGAGTCAAACATTCCCTTTTCCAAGCCAGGAGAGGTTTTGGCCACATTCCTGAGGCAGGACCTGCTTTACTTACCTTGATGAGTTTGGTCTCTATCTCGCCGTCGGAGGCCAACTCCTGGTGTGTCAACATGTACTTGTCACACTTGGCCAGGGCCTTCTCGCTGGCGGCGGCCACGGTGATGGCGTGGGGCACGTGGGGCTGCATCACCGTCTCCGTGGGCACGTTGGACGGCGGCTTGTGGTCCACCCAGCGCTCCCCGGCCGAGCGCGAGCGCCGGTGCCGCAGCCGCACCGGGGGCGCGTTCTGGGCAGAGGGAGGGACAGTCAGCACCGGGGACAGTGGGGGGACCCGGGGGGCTGCTCTGAGGAACCTGGGGGGCTGCTGGAGGATGGATTGGAGGAGACACACAAGGGAAAACACAGGGACACTCAGAGCTCGAGGAAGAGTCTGGGCAGGTCAGACCCTCAGGATCCAGGAGGATCTGAACATCAAGAGGTCAGAGTGAGTAGCCAGGCTCAGCTTGGGAACAGCACTGCCCTGGGAGAGACAGTTAGGGCAAAGCTCTACTCTATGTTAGCTGTGCTCTAGGTGAGAGAACTTTAAGCCAGACTAACCAACACTACAGTGAGCTTTTGAAGGAGCAGCACTAACCCTGCAGCATTGATCCTCTTCTATTTCTAGCTCCTCTCTATGCCTGGGCACCTCAAGGACTCCAGTCCAGCACATCCCTCGCCTTCTGTGCGAGCTGTTACAGTCTCTACTTGGCTCTTTAGTCCTGGCATTAGAAGTGCTTTGCTTGTGTGAAGGAGTTTTCTGCTCCCACTCCAGGACACAGGAGGCCACAGAAATGCTGCTACAAGAGTTAGAACGCCTGGGCCCCTGCGGGGGGCTCGGGGGCTGCTGGCTGGGCCCCACCTGAGCAGAGTTACTACAGCTCTGCAGAGAAGGAAGGGGAGACAGGTTAGTGACCACACAGCAATCAAACAGTGCACACTGACAACGAGCACAGGGACAACTCAGCCAGGGAGGCTCAGGGACTGTGGCAGTGACAGCAAAGACTCAGGGTCTTTCCCAGTGTAGCGGCAGTAGAAGGTGGGAGCACAAAACAACACAAGAGGAGGTAAAGAATTCAAAGCCAGTTTAAGCTCATACAACTCTCTGCTTGGGAACTACTTTTTAACCTGCACTTCAGCTCATCTTTAAAATATGCTTTCCCCTACACCAGTTGGAGTTTGGAGGCACTTACAGGCACGGGGGGAGGAGACACCGATCTCTGCACGGGCCTGTCCCGGTCCCTCTCCCGCGAGGGCCTCTCTGGCTTCTCAGCCCTGGGCTCAGTGACAATGGCCTTCAGCTGCTTCAGCTTCTCATCCTTCACCCACAGCTTGTTCTGCATCTCCAGCTGCTTCGCTGCCACACGGCGCTCCTGGAGGGAAACAGAATCCCTGAGGTCAGAGGGCACCCTGTGGCCCATCCCCACCACTCCAGCTGCTTCCTGAACACCTCCAGGGATGGGCACTCCAAACCTCCCTGAGCAGCCCCTGCCAATCCCTGACAGCCCATTCCATGAAGGGATTCTTCCCAATATCCAACCTGAACCTCCCGAGGTGCAGTTTGAGGCTGTTCCCTCTCCTCCTGTCCCTTGTTCCCTGGGAGCAGAGCCCGACCCTTCCCAGCTCCCCCCTCCTGTCAGGGAGTTGGAGACAGCAAGAAGGTCCCCCCCTTAAAAGTTTCTCCAGGTTAAAACACAAGTAATTGTGCTGGAATTTTGCAGGGAATTCCCCATGGAATGAAAATCTTGCCCACTGAGCCAAGCTATTGGAAATTCTGCCATATCCAGCTATAAACAGAGTTCCCAGACTATAAGATAATACCACATTTAACACCATAATTATTTTCTCTCCTAAATTAGAGCAATTGGGAACATGTCCAACTAGAGTTCTATCGATGATCCTGAAGCAGCAAACAGTCCTGCAGTAGTAAAAGTTCAACTCCTCAGCTTTCCTTTCCATATTCCTTGTCCAGAGCAGAGCTGAGCAAGAACTTCCATGAGGATAATAAAGGGGAAATCCTGACACTGGGCCTCTACTGCCAGCAGACAGAACAAGAAAACCCCTGCCTGGGAGCAGCCCAAGCCCCAGAGAACAATCCTGGCTGTTGAGATGTGCACATACAACATGTATAGCAGGGAAGTGGGCAGAGCAGAGCACTTACACACTCCTTCTCCCACTTGAGGGAGGTCTCTGTCACCATTCCCTGCAGTCGGGCCTCCAACCTCCGCTTGTCCGACGCCTGACGCTGCAGCTTCTGGGTCTGGCTTTCCAGCTCCTGCTGAAGGTTCCTCTTGTCCTCCTCGTAAATTGTTGCAGTTTTCTCCAAAATCTCAATCTGCAGGAAGACAGGAAGGATTTGGATACACTTCTTAGTAACACAACCATCTAAACCCTGAATTGCCACTTACATTTGACTGGAAATATAATTTTAAATTCTAAATCGCCCGTCTACTAAAACAGCCAAAAGAGTGTTCAGGAAAGTTACCCACAACATTTTTATCTTCATTCCAATATCCAGCAACTTGTGATGCCACAAAACTTGCCAAGTGGTACATGGAAACTGTGGCTTGTGTCTGAAAATGGCCAAACTGACCTTGTATTCCAGAGTTTTAATCTTCTTCTCCAGGCGTTCCAGCTCCGTTTTCTGCCCTGCTATTGTTTTCTCCTTCTCAGACAGTTTTCCTTGGATATAGTGCTCCTTGGATAGAACACTGGAGTCAAATTCCTGCAGCATTGTTTTAAAGGCAAGCACTGTAAGAGAAGTGAGATATTTGACCTTCTCACCTGACTTCCACAATATCCAAAGCAGTTCTGCTTTTCTCCTACCAATTTCATGCCACCAGATATTTAATCAGCCCACAGAAGGTTTAAGTGATCCAAAAAGGTTTAAGTGATCAATCCAGACAAGATAATCACTTCTTGTTGCACAGGAGGGTTCCTTGAGGAGTAATAAGGGTCCAGAACTGGAGCTGGTCTGATTCTTACCATTCTTGGCAAACTCCTCTGCCAGCACCTGCCTCATTCTGTGGCGCTGCTCCAGGGCCTCGATGAGCCTGGGAAGGGTCTGGTCGTCGTGGATGTCCAGGAGCTCACAGGAGGGCAAGGGAGGGAAGCTCTGCAAAAGCATTTCTGCAGCAGATTGTTCTTCTGTGTCTGGGAGATGCAAAGCCAAGGCAGTCTGTCAGCAAGTCACAGGACAGAGTACTCACTCCACAGGATCAAGGAGCAGACAGAGCTGGGAGTAATTAATGAGAGCTCCAAGTCTTCAGAAGAGCTGACAGTGCTGAGCAAAGATTAAATGTGACAGTCTTGATTCATTGCTTTACAAAACCTCCAGGCAACTCTGGATTTCTAAAGGAGGCCCTAAACATGTAGAAACATCAAAGTCTCATGCTCAGCCCAATTTCCTTCCAGGAGCTGCAATAATGGGATTATGGATTCATCACCAGTAACAAAGGATGCCTTTAGACTCACACAGTTACTGTGTTTGCTGTGTTTGTACTACAAGCAGCCCCCACTGCACAGAGGGCTCACAACCAACAGGTCAGGGAAGCTCCTTTTGCATGTTAAAGGCTCAAATAGTCTGTTTTAAAATAGCCTTTAACTCCTAACAGAAAGTTCTGATGTAACCATAGAATCCCAGAATGGATTGGGTTGGAAGGGACCCACTGCCACCCCCACCATGGGCAGGGACACCTCCCACCAGCCCAGGCTGCTCCAAGCCCTGTCCAACCTGGCCTTGGACACTCGCAGGGATGGGGCAGCCACAGCTTCTCTGCCTAACCTGTGCCAGGGCCTGGCCACCCTCCCAGCCAGGAATTCCTTCCCAGTATTCCATCTAACCCTGCCCTCTGGCAGTGGAAAGCCATTCCCTGTGTCCTGCCCCTCCAGCTCTCCTGGAGCCCCTTTAGGCCCTGGAAGGAGCTCACAGCTCTGCCTGGAGCCCTTTTAGACCCTGGAAGGGGCTCACAGCTCTCCCTGGAGCCCCTTTAGGCCCTGGAAGGGGCTCACAGCTCTCCCTGGAGCCCCTTTAGGCCCTGGAAGGGGCTATCAGCTCTCCCTGGAGCCCCTTTAGGCCCTGGAAGGGGCTCTCAGCTTTCCTGGAGCCCCTTTAGGCCCTGGAAGGGGCTCTCAGCTTTCCTGGAGCCCCTTTAGGCCCTGGAAGGGGCTCTCAGCTTTCCTGGAGCCCCTTTAGGCCCTGGAAGGGGCTCAGCTCTCCTTGGAGCCCCTTTAGGCCCTGGAAGGGGCTCTCAGCTCTCCCTGGAGCCCCTTTAGGCCCTGGAAGGGGCTCTCAGCTTTCCTGGAGCCCCTTTGTGCCCTGGAAGGGGCTCTCAGCTCTCCCTGGAGCCCCTTTAGGCCCTGGAAGGGGCTCTCAGCTCTCTCTGGAGGCTCCCCTTCCCCAGGTGCCCCCCCAGCTGTGCCAGGTGACCCCCATTGCCCCCCCGGCTGTGCCAGGTGACCCCCATTGCCCCCCCGGCTGTGCCAGGTGACCCCCCGGCTGTGCCAGGTGCCCCCCCAGCTGTGCCAGGTGCCCCCCATTGCCCCCCCAGCTGTGCCAGGTGCCCCCAGTGCCCCCCCGCCTGCAGCCCCCGTACTCACCGCCCCCCACGGGGCCGCCCCTCAGCTCCAGCCGCCGCGCCAGCTCCTCACGGAACGCCTGGTTGCGCAGGCGCCGGCCCGGGGTGAGCCCGCACAGGGGCCTGTCCACCGGCCGGGCCACCTCCACCTCCTGCGTCATCTCCGCAAAGCGCATCACCTGCTGCAAGCACAGGGCACGGCACCCTCAGCCTCACGTCAGAGGGGTGGGGGGTCCATGAAATGGGAGAGAGACAGTACCCAGCCCTAATCTCCAGTAGTTCCCAGCTTGGGTTCTGATGTGGAGCATCCAGGAGCCTTCCCAGTGCCACCTCCCAGAGCCATGACACCTGGTACAGACAGCTCAAACTGCCACTGAGATCAGCTCAGTTGGTTAGAACTTGGTTGTAATAGTGCCAAGGTCGTGGGTTCAATCCCCTGTGTGGGCCACTGACTTAAGAGTTGAACTCAACGATCCTTGTGGGTCCCTTCCAACTCAGAATAGTCTGTGATTCCTGTAAAATGCTGTCATAGTAGGGATTAAATACCTAAATATGGCTCTTGGGAATTCTGTAAGTAAAACCTTTCCCACTTCACAGGCAAGTAGCAGTTGTAATTTTATGAGGAAAATAAAGATTTGGAGGGCACAGTTACCCTACAATATTACAACTGATTTCCTTAAATGCTCAAATAACAAAAATTACTATTCCTCTTATCTTTTCAAGCACATGAAGAAAAGGGCAGGAGGGACTGAAATAAGACATGCAGAGGGTTACCAGGCTCTCCTCATAGTCCTCAGCTGTGGGGTTGACACACACGATCATTCGCACTTTTCCTTCTCCATCAAAGTAGTTCTTGAAGAGGTGAGTCAGTTTGGAATCTCTGTATGGAACCATCTGAAAATGAAGCAGGGGAAGGATCCAATAAGTTTTCAGCCCTCCAGGTCTCCTTCAAGTTAAAGGATAATGAGATGAGGGGGCACACACCTTGTTTGTTCCATACAGCTGGTTCTCCCGCAGAACTTCGATGCATGTCCTCAGTGTCATTAGTGACTGATTGATATTACCTTAAAAAAAGCAAAGGCAAAGCAAGCCTTGGATCAAGTTCCCAAATTATTTAGCAGTTTATTGGAGAATAAATTGCCTGACTTCAGTTCTGTTTGTTACAGATAACTGCACTAATTAACTGAAGGAGCAGAATAAGTGCTACTAAAAACTTATGGTTTCCAAACTGGAGGATTTAAGGTCATGAAATCAGATAATTGATCATCATAACAGAGCACTTCAGATCTTCCCAGGGTGTCTTTACCAGGAGACAAGATTAATAGGGGCATAATTAGCACAGGTAATTACCAGGGTGCCTAAAGGTGGTTCCCACCTGCTTCTCGCAGCCTGTTCCCTTCTGCTTTTGTCCTGTTGGTTCTCTCACTTCCAGCCAGATCCACCAAGGACAGCTGGCTCAGAGTGATCTGTTCCTTCTCCTGGGACAGGAAACATGGATAAGCACCTCTATATTCCCTCTAAGGGGGTGGAGGGAACACCCTACCCCCAGAGCAGCACGGACACTTCACAGTAACACATGTTGAACCCCTAGATAAGGTCAGAGGACATTTCTGCAGCCCAAGGCCTGGGCACCACCAGCTCTCCTTGGGGAGTTGAGCAGATCCCTTGTGTCTTGGGCCACAAGATTAATACAAGAACTGCTCTCACTCAAATCCTCCAAATTCTAGATTCCTAACAAAGGGAAAGGTGAAACCCAAAGGAATCAGCAGCTCCACCCTCGGTGTGCAGGGCCAGGAGTTGGACTCGATGGTCTCTGTGAGTCCTTTCCAACTCAGCATATTCCCTGATTTTAATGCCTTATTTTCATTACAAAGAGGACTATGGGAATCTAAGCCACAGGAACTGTTTGCAAGGTTCAGTGCCTTTCTGAGGCCCCCCCTGGCCTGGCTGCTCAGGACTCACCTGCAGGACGTTGTCCCCATCAGCATCCAGAGGGGCCTGGGCCAGTTTGATGATGAAGACGCTGTGGGAGCGGCTGGACTCGCGGTTCAGCTGCGTGTTGGCAATGCGCCTCCTCTTCTGCCCTGCAGGCACACCCAGGCACAGAGCCCAAACCAATGCCCTTCAAAATCCTGAATTGTCTAAGGCTGCCACCTGGCAAAGCCAGCCCTGCTCTCAGCAGCAGAGTGGGAAGGATTGCACAACCAAGGCTGAAGGAATGGCCTTAGGGAAAGGAGGGGAGGGCGAGATGGGAGAAGGGAAGGAATTCTTCAATGTGAGGGTGGTGAGGCACCAGCTGCCCAGGGAGGTTGGGGATTCCTCATTCCTGGAAGTGCCCAAAGCCAGGTTGGATGGGATTTAAGTTTGGCCCAGTCCCTCCCAATCCCTCCCCAGTCCCCTCCCAGTCCCTCCCAAGCCCTCTCGGTCCTCCCAGTCCCTCCCAGTATCCCCCAATCCTCTCCCAGTCCCTCCCAATCCCTCTCGGTCCCTCCCAGTCCCTTCTATTCCCTCCCAATCCCTCCCAGTCCCCTCCCAGTCCCCCCCAAAGCCAGGTTGGATGGGATTCAACCTGGCCTTGTTGAAGGTGTCCCTGCCTCTGGCAGGGGGTGGGACTGGACAATGTTTAAGCTCCAACCCAAACCATTCCCGGATTCTGTGACCTGCACTGAATTCTGGAAGATTTACCTCTCCAAAACACTTCAAAAGCTTCCTCTGTGGATTTCACCTCCACTTCTGTGCACCCTGTGACATACATGTTGTGGTTCTGGTCCTCCCGAAGCATTTTGGACTGTGGAGGTCTTTGGGACAGGGGGAATCAATCAAACAAACAAACAAACAAACCAACAAACAAACCCATTAGAGTGGAGCTTTCTGCAAAACACTCAGATTCTGTTCAAGTGCAAAATTCACAGTGAATGTCAATTATCTGTAGAGAGGATGGAAGGGGAAACACAAGTACAGGGACACACACCCAGCCAAGATTAGTGACACTTCAGCTCCTGCTTTAATTGAGCAGCTACGTTTAATTGCAGTTTCTATTGCTTTGGTGGCAGCTATTGCTTTTCTACATGCACACAGAAGCAAGGGGGCTGTGACAGCACTCAGGATTTGCTAGGAAAGCAGGAAGAGACAGGGAATCAATCTAATTTCTGCTTCTACTGAGGGCAAATGGCACTTTTGAATAGTGGGAATAATATGCTGTGCACATACATAAAGTCTCCGTTTCGCACAGGGGTGTTGCAACTGTTCCACCTACCAAAAAAAGGGTTAAAGAGATTAAGTCACTCAGGTTTGTGTCCAAAATCTCTCCAAATATAACACACTGCAGCTTCCAGAGAGAAATAAGCCAAGGTTCTTCCTGGGCTGGTTTCTGGGCATAAGCACAATACTAAACTAATGTAGTTGTTTCAAAAGCCTTCAGACATTCAAACCCTTTTCAAATCAGTACCCTGGAGACAGCTCTGGATGTGTGAGAGACAGAGCCTGCTTTGCTCTGGTTAGTCTTTGTAAATCAGCCAACTCCTTAATTAACACATGTACTGATGGGCTACTTGAATGGTTTAGAATTCAAATAAATGTATTCACTGTCTAATTTGCAGACTTTTTTTCCTGCTGGTGTCAAGATTTACCAGTTTTAGAATCAGCCAAGTCTGCACACCTGTGCAGAAATATCCATCACAGCCTTTTGAGACAATTCACTGTTGGGTGTGTGGAATTACTGCAATCAGGTGGAATCATCTGCAAATCTGAATTAACTATGGGGCAACAAACCAGCATTTTTCACCCAATACACTGTTTCCAGGGAAAAAGGGTCAGGTATGGAAAGGCTTGCTCCAAGCTGCAGTCACCTGCTACAACAGTGCTCAGAACAGCAGGAATAGATTTAGGCTTTCAGTGGGATAAAATACACTGCCCACCAAATCAAATATTTGCTTATTATGTCCCATTCCAAAGAGGAAGGGAGCACCAAGGCTTTGCAGCAGCAGAACAAGCATCAGCACTTGGCACACTCCAATATTCCTGCCTGGACTCCTCTGCCATCACCTCTCCAATATTCCTGCCTGGACTCCTCTGCCATCACCTCTCCAATATTCCTGCCTGGACTCCTCTGCCATCACCATTCCAATATTCCTGCCTGGACTCCTCTGCCATCTCCTTTCCAAAATTCCTGCCTGGACTCCTCTGCCATCTCCTTTCCAAAATTCCTGTCTGGACTCCTCTGCCATCTCCTTTCCAAAATTCCTGTCTGGACTCCTCTGCCATCACCTCTCCTTCCTGCCTGGACTCCTCTGCCATCACCTTTCCAATATTCCTGTCTGGACTCCTCTGCCATCACCTTTCCAATATTCCTGCCTGGACTCCTCTGCCATCACCTTTCCAATATTCCTGCCTGGACTCCTCTGCCATCACCTTTCCAATATTCCTGCCTGGACTCCTCTGCCATCACCTTTCCAATATTCCTGTCTGGACTCCTCTGCCATCACCTTTCCAATATTCCTGTCTGGACTCCTCTGCCATCACCTTTCCAATATTCCTGTCTGGACTCCTCTGCCATCACCTTTCCAATATTCCTGCCTGGACTCCTCTGCCATCACCATTCCAATATTCCTGCCTGGACTCCTCTGCCATCACCATTCCAATATTCCTGCCTGGACTCCTCTGCCATCACCATTCCAATATTCCTGCCTGGACTCCTCTGCCATCACCATTCCAATATTCCTGTCTGGACTCTGCCATCACCTTTCCAATATTCCTGTCTGGATTCTGCCATCACCTTTCCAATATTCCTGCCTGGACTCCTCTGCCATCACCTTTCCAATATTCCTGCCTGGACTCCTCTGCCATCACCTTTCCAATATTCCTGCCTGGACTCCTCTGCCATCACCATTCCAATATTCCTGTGTGGACTCCTCTGCCATCACCATTCCAATATTCCTGCCTGGACTCCTCTGCCATCACCATTCCAATATTCCTGTCTGGATTCTGCCATCACCATTCCAATATTCCTGTCTGGACTCCTCTGCCATCTCCTTTCCAATATTCCTGCCTGGACTCCTCTGCCATCTCCTTTCCAATATTCCTGTCTGGACTCTGCCATCACCTCTCCAATATTCCTGCCTGGACTCCTCTGCCATCACCTCTCCAATATTCCTGCCTGGACTCCTCTGCCATCACCTTTCCAATATCCCTGTCTGGACTCCTCTGCCATCACCTTTCCAATATTCCTGCCTGGACTCCTCTGCCATCACCTTTCCAATATTCCTGCCTGGACTCCTCTGCCATCACCATTCCAATATTCCTGCCTGGACTCCTCTGCCATCTCCTTTCCAATATTCCTGCCTGGTCTCCTCTGCCATCACCTCTCCAATATTCCTGCCTGGACTCCTCTGCCATCACCTTTCCAATATTCCTGCCTGGACTCCTCTGCCATCTCCTTTCCAATATTCCTGCCTGGACTCCTCTGCCATCTCCTTTCCAATATTCCTGCCTGGACTCCTCTGCCATCTCCTTTCCCTGGGATGTTTTAAGGATTCTTGTGAACTGAGCCAGACTCACCAAGACTAAAGCCACAAAGAGCCCTTGGAGCTCCTGTCAAGGCCCAACTGCAGCAGGAATGCTGGGCCTGCCCAACTCACTTGGGTTTGATGGGCTCAAAGGGAGCCTCCTCCAGGAGGTCGTAGATGTAGTTGTTGTAGATCTCGATGTAGGACACAAAGACACTGTAGACATTGTCCTCATCCACCTCCTCCACCTTGCAGTGGTCCTGCACGTTGATCATGTCAGCGAACTCGGGATCGATGTGGCGCCTGTGGGGGACAGGGACAGACTGTGGGGCAGCCCCAGAGCCAGCCCAGGGCAGGAAGGTGCAGGGGAAATGCAGATCTGCAGCACTGCAGGCTGGAAATGCTCAATGTGCTGCAAAACATTGGGATTCCTGGGTGTCCTGGGAGGGGCCAGGAGTTGGACTGCAAAGATCCCTGAGGGTCCCCTCCAGCTCAGGATATTTTGTGATCCTGAGAAAATATCTCCAAGTTTGACTTCACAGTTTTCCTCACCAAAGCCACAGCACTTTATCATGAAAATAAACTTGATTGTCTAATTCTAAGGCTTCTAATCTAAATAATTATGTAACTGCTCAACCCCCATGAAATACACTTGCTCTGCATTAATACTTTATTAATTAACATGAATATCCCTGCCCATGTTGGAACAAGATGGTCTTTAAGGTCCCTCCCAACCCAAAACCACTCCAGGATTCTGATTTTTCTTTCCTTTCTTTAAGGGAAGGATAAAACCACCCAGGAAAGTCAAACCCACATGAACAGAACATCATTTAGAGTAAGTAATTCCCTCAGAGTGTCCCAACAGTCACTCACTTCCCAGCTGGAGTCTTTGGGACAGGCAGGGCATCCCTCCTCTGCCTCTCCAGCAGAGCATCCACCTCGCTCTGCACGTCCACGCCGTTCTTCTCATCCAGCTTGAACACCTGACAGAGGTTGGCACAGGGAAATGGCAAACACTGAGGTGGTGGCCAACAAAACTAACTGTTTGATCAAGCTGGCAATTAATTAATTTGAATTAATGCCATGCCCCTCACTAGTGCTTGATCTGCTGGTTAATGCCAAGTAAGTCTGACAGAAAACAGGTATTTCCAAAATAACAATGTTTCAGAAAAGTCCCCAAGGAAGAGACTTCCAGGATTATTTAAGTCTATTTAGATATTAAAAATTCAGAGCAGTTTGACCCTGAGAAAAGCCTCCTATCTCTATTATTTGCTCTGTGCTCTGGTCCAGCTGACCAGAGGTTGGACTCAGGATCTTGGAGGTCTTTTCCAGCCTCAGGGATTCTGGGATTTTAGACAAAGCTTCCTGTGGCTTTTACATCTTGTGGCTAAACCTCATTTCATAACTCAGAAAGCTTCCTCTTCTTTATTTTATTGTTTTTAAAGAGTTAATTAAAGAATGAGGAGCAGTTTAAAGACAGCCACACCATCAACCATGAGATGCCCATCCCAGCTGCCTCTTGGCCCTGCTCCTCCAACCTCAAGGGTTGGTTTGGGTTGGTTTCTCTGTCAAGCTCTGCAGTCACAGCACAATCTGTTTTGAACAGACCCCTCATCTGGGGCTTTGGGGCTGCCACAGTGAGGACTCTGTGAACCCACTCACAAATCTCTTGGCCTGGAAGGGCCCAATGCTGTTGAAGATCATGTCCAAGCACCGAGGGAGGAGCCCTCCATCCCCAGGAGAGCCCGTCATGGTGTGGGTCTTCCCACTGCCTGTCACTCCATAGGTGAAAAGGAGACCTGGAGGGATGGGAGAGGTGTGGAATCAAAGGAGTGTGGGAAAATAAATTGCTCTTTTTGAACAGTCAATGATTCCAACCCAGCAAAAGCGTTTGCAGCTCTAACTGATCATCCCAACAGCTGGAATTCCCAATTCTCTTCCCCTGAAGCCAAAAAGGGAATGTTGGTGAGGAGTGTGACACACACCAGGCACTGTGGTACCAGTGTGAGGGTGGGCAGGCCCTGGCACAGGTTGGGCAGAGAAGCTGTGGCTGCCCCAACCCTGGGAGTGTCCCAGGCCAGGCTGGACAGGGCTTGGAGCACCCTGGGACAGTGGGAGGTGTCCCTGCCCATGGCAGGGGGTGGCACTGGGTGGGCTTTGAGGCCCCTTCCCACCCAAACCATTCCAGAATTCTGTGCCCAAGCCAAGCCCAGGAGATCAAACCCCACAAACTGATTTCTGCAGTCAGTCCTTAGGTGGACAATCCATCCCTTTCTGCAGAACCAAAAAGCTTCTCCTGCTCATCTTGCACAAAAAGATCAGACCTTGACACAATTAACATGCAAACCACAACAAAAAGGAATAGCTTTAAGGTAAGAGCTCCCAAGGATGTTGTGTGAGGAGCTGAACCACAACTCCAAAGCAAAGGGGTACATTTGCACCTTGAGAAGATGAGAAACCTTGAGAGCCATGAAAGCACAGCCCCAGGACACAGCTGAGGGTGGGCAGGGCACAGGCCAGGCCAGGAGGGGCTCACCGTTCTTGCCCCGGATCAGATCTTCCACCAGGGGCTTGGCCACCACCTCAAAAAGCTCCTTCTGAACCACCAGGGTGCCAAACACTTCCTTAAAGGAATACTGAGTCTGCCAAGAGAGGAGACACCACCCTGAGCCTTCAGAGTCCATGGCCAGGAGTCCATTGCATCCAAACACCCACGGTTTAAACCTGAGAACACTCCCCACAGCTGAGCAGGACAGTTAAACCTGGCTTTTGTGTCTGAGCACAGGTTCAAACTGAGCAGGACAATTAAACTGAGCAGGACAATTAAACTCAGCTCTTGTGTCTGAGCACAGGTTCAAACTGAGCAGGACAGTTAAACTCAGTTTTTGTGTCTGAACACAGGCTCAAACTGAGCAGGACAGTTAAACTCAGCTTTGTGTCTGAGCACAGGTTGCTCCAGTGTAACTGTTTGAGAACAAACACGAAGAGCAGCAACAGCCTCCCATCCCAGAGTTTTAGCCCAGACATGACCAGGAGGAGCCCACTGACCAGAGAAGTCACAATTTCCAGCTCGAATTCCCCCTGAGCTCCCCCCATGGCCCCCCAGGCCCCGGAGCGAAGGCGCAGCGCGGCTGGGAGGGTCGGGCCGCACCTCTCGGTACTCTCCGTTGCGGAACACGCGGTACCCCTCGGGCGGGTGGATCTGCACCGTGGTCTCGTTGATCACCTCGATGCAGCACTCCTGGTCCGAGCGGCACAGCGGCCGCACCCGGCAGTACACCTGGGGCGGGCAGGGCAGGGCAGGGACGGTCGGGAGGGGCGGCGGGACCCGCCGAGCCCCCCGGGCCGCACACACAGAGCCCCCCACACTCACCCCCACTGGGTCCTTCAGCGTCGGGTTCGTGGCTTTCCTCGGCCGACGAGGGGTCTTGGTCCTACTGCGGGAAGGGGGAGAAGCGGGAGGGGCCGGGAACAGTGAGAGGGGCAGAGCCGGGAGGGCAGAGCGGGGGAAACGGGGGAAAGGGGGCAGAGAACCGGGGCAGGGGTGGGAGACACCCGGGAGGGGGGCGAGGGGAGAGAGGGGGATCCCCAGGGAGTTCGGGGGCGGATTCCCAGGGGAGGGGAGGGTGATCCCGAGGGGAATGGGGGGCGATCCCCAGGGAGGGGGAGAAGCCTGAGGGGAGGGGGGGGAATCCCGAGGGGAGGGGGAGAAGCCTGAGGGAAGGGGGGGATCCCGAGGGGAGGGGGGATCCCGAGGAAAGGGGGGGATCCCGAGGGGAGGGGGGATCCCGAGGAAAGGGGGGGATCCCGAGGGGAGGGGGGGATCCCGAGGGGAGGGGGGGATCCCGAGGGGAGGGGGGGATCCCGAGGGGAGGGGGGGATCCCGAGGGGAGGGGGAGAAGCCCGAGGGGAGGGGGAGAAGCCCGAGGGAAGGGGGAGAAGCCCGAGGGAAGGGGGAGAAGCCCGAGGGAAGGGGGAGAAGCCCGAGGGAAGGGGGAGAAGCCCGAGGGAAGGGGGGGATCCCGAGGGAAGGGGGGGATCCCGAGGGAAGGGGGGTATCCCGAGGGAAGGGGGGAGAAGCCTGAGGGGAGGGGGGGATCCCGAGGGGAGGGGGGGATCCCCAGGGAGGGGGAGAAGCCTGAGGGAAGGGGGGGGATCCCAAGGGGAGGGGGAGAAGCCCGAGGGAAGGGGGGGATCCCGAGGGAAGGGGGAGAAGCCCGAGGGGAGGAGAAGCCTGAGGGGAGGGGGGGATCCCGAGGGAAGGGGGGGGATCCCGAGGGAAGGGGGGGGATCCCGAGGGAAGGGGGGGGATCCCGAGGGAAGGGGGGGGATCCCGAGGGAAGGGGGAGAAGCCCGAGGGGAGGGGGAGAAGCCCGAGGGAAGGGGGGCGATCCCGAGGGAAGGGGGGGATCCCGAGGGAAGGGGGGCGATCCCGAGGGAAGGGGGGCGATCCCGAGGGAAGGGGGGGGATCCCGAGGGAAGGGGGGGGATCCCGAGGGAAGGGGGGCGATCCCGAGGGAAGGGGGGCGATCCCGAGGGAAGGGGGAGAAGCCCGAGGGGAGGAGGAGAAGCCTGAGGGAAGGGGGGGATCCCGAGGGAAGGGGGGCGATCCCGAGGGGAGGGGGAGAAGCCTGAGGGAAGGGGGGGATCCCGAGGGGAAGGGGGCGATCCCGAGGGGAGGGGGAGAAGCCTGAGGGAAGGGGGGGGATCCCGAGGGGAGGCCCCGCCGCGCCGACCGCGCCGGTCCCACCCCGGCAGGAACCCCACCCCACCCCATCCCATCCCATCCCATCCCACCCCACCCCGCCCCACGCCGGGCAGGGGCCGTGGAGCGCCTTACGCCGCCTTCATGTTGCGGGGGCTCCGCGGAGGTCGCGACAGGCCCGGGGGTCGCGATCGGGGCCGCGCCGGGTCCGAGCCGCGGCCGCGCGCCCGCCGCCGTTCAAATCTGACCAATCGGCGCCCACGGCCGCGCCGACGTCATCGCGCACCGCGTTGCCATGGCGACCCCGAGGGGCGTGGGCTCCCCCTGCTGGGCCCGGCGGGGAACGCGGAGGCCGCGGGTTCGAATCCCGCCCCGGGATCGAGTCCCGAATTCCCAAAGGAGATCCATCAGCGAATTCCCGAAGGAAATCCATCCCTCAGTCCATTTGCCCAGGCGCACATTCCCGGCTCTCCCGGGCTGAGGAGCATTCCCGGCACTTGGACTCAGAGGGGTCAAACATCACCCATTCCCTGTGCCCGTTCCCAGTGGGATCACGGCATTCCAAAGGTCAGGCTTCTGTTTTAATGCAGTTTTCCTGCAATAAATTCCACCTGCAGAGGACCAGAATCCCTCAGGTCAGAAGTTAAATGACCCAAGAAAGCCATGCAGGATTCCTGTGGATTTTCCAGGCTCTTGGGTCACGTCCTGCAGGCAGAGCCGGATTCCTCCCACTGAACACCTCCCAAAGTAAATAAACATAATTATCAGCAATTATCTCCCGAGAGATTCATTTTCCCAGCCACATTCTTATCAAACTGAACAAACCAGATCAGCACCAATCAGTGATTTATATCAGTTTTCTCTTTTAATGCAATAAACCTCTTGAATAAACAAGTACATTCCAGTGCTTATAAATATTCCCCTAAATCCTGGTCAGCTTTCAAAACAAAGGATTTATTTATTCCATTTTTAACCACATTTCCCCACATTTAATGAGCTGTTGGGTTGTCCCTCCAAAGTGCAGCAGTTCTACCTCGGCAGAGGAATTACAGCATTAATTAACACCCGTATGATTATCAGGGAGCTTGATGATATTCCCTAGAAGTGTTGCTTGTTCCCGAAGGAAAATCCAAGGAGATTTTCCCTGGATTCCTGGGGCCACCAGCTGAGATCTCCCTCACCCAGACCAGGCTGAGACTTCCTGGAAATTGCAGGAGCAGCAGGAAAGGAAAGCAAAGAGCAACAGCAGGAGCAGAGGGAAAACTCTGGGAATGCCTTAAAATCCCAGGGTCTGATCCCTCTTTATTGAATCCATCAGCTGTCCCAAATCCTGCCTTTCTCCCAACATCTCTGTGCTGCTCAGATCCCACTCCCTCTGCTGGTGGCTCATCCTCCTGGACACCCCCATCCCAATCCCTCATCCAAGGAAACATCACAAACTTCATCCCACACCGGAGAGGTTTGGAGGTTTGGCCCTCCCTGAGTCCCAGGGGCCATCCAGGCCCATATCCCAACTCCAGACACACCAGGAGAGGGGGAATTGCAGCACCCTGGGAAAGTCTGTTTTCCCATGGGAATCCATCTCCTGGGTGCCAGAACGAGACCCAAAACCAGCTATCCTGGAGGAACATTCCATGGAAGCTGTTCTGGGGGAACATTCCATGAAAGCCCTTCTGGGGGAATATTCCATGGAAACTGTTCTGGAGGAACATCCCATGGAAGCTGTTCTGGAGAAACACCCCATGGAAACTGTTCTGGGGAACACCCCATGGAAGCTGTTCTGGGGGAACATTCCATGGAAGCTGCTCTGGAGGACACCCCATGGAAGCCCTTCTGGGGGAACATTCCATGGAAACTGTTCTGGAGGAGCACCCCATGGAAGCTGTTCTGGAGGACACCCCATGGAAGCTGTTCTGGAGGAACTCCCCATGGAAGCTGTTCTGGGGAACACCCCATGGAAGCTGTTCTGGGGGAACATTCCATGGAAACTGTTCTGGAGGACACCCCATGGAAGCTGTTCTGGAGGAACATTCCATGGAAGCCCTTCTGGATGAACACCCCATGGAAACTGTTCTGGAGGACGCCCCATGGAAGCTGTTCTGGAGGAACATTCCATGAAAGCCCTTCTGGGGGAACATTCCATGGAAACTGTTCTGGAGGAGCACCCCATGGAAGCTGTTCTGGAGGACACCCCATGGAAGCTGTTCTGGAGGAACTCCCCATGGAAGCTGTTCTGGGGAACACCCCATGGAAGCTGTTCTGGGGGAACATTCCATGGAAACTGTTCTGGAGGACACCCCATGGAAGCTGTTCTGGAGGAACATTCCATGGAAGCCCTTCTGGATGAACACCCCATGGAAACTGTTCTGGAGGACGCCCCATGGAAGCTGTTCTGGAGGAACATTCCATGGAAGCTGTTCTGGAGCACACCCCATGGAAGCTGTTCTGGGGAACACCCCATGGATACTGTTCTGGAGGACACCCCATGGAAGCTGCTCTGGAATCACTTTTTCCAGGTCATGAGTAGAAGTAGCTGGATTTAAACGGAGGCAAACTCCGGTCCCTCAGTCCCACGTCTCTCAGGCACTTGGGTTGGGTGCAGGGCTGTGTAAGGCAGATATTTAAGGCTTTAAATTCCCAAATGATGCCCCCTGGAAGGCGGGAACAGGAGGGCAGGAGCCCTTGTGCCTTCCCACGAGTCGTGCCCGTCGGTGGCACCACGTTCCCCCCTAAGGCAGGCCTGGTGAATCCCTGTTGCTTTGGGAAGTGGGAGCACTCCCGTCCCTTTTTCCCGATAAAATTAAGGCTTTTTTACCCCCATGCTGGGAACACCCACTCGTTTTAAAGCGTCTCCAAACCCGTTTGTGGCACTAAAGCTCAGCAGGTCAGGCAGTGCAGCTTTGAGAGCCTCGAGGAGATCCTGAAGAAACCTTGGAGCAAACCAGCTCCCCTGGAGCAGCGGGAATGCCAAGCAACTGCCCCTGGAGCAGTGGGAATGCCGAGCAGCTTCCCCTGGAGCAGAGGGAATGCCGAGCAACTGCCCCTGGAGCAGCGGGAATGCCGAGCAGCTTCCCCTGGAGCAGCGGGAATGCCGAGCAGCGGGAATGCCGAGAATCTTCCCCTGGAGCAGTGGGAATGCTGATCATCTTCCCCTGGAGCAGCGAGAATGCCGAGCAGCTCCCCTGGAGCAGCGGCAATGCCGATCAGCTTCCCCTGGAGCAGCGGGAATGCCGAGCAGTGGGAATGCCAATCAGCTTCCCCTGGAGCAGTGGGAATGCCAAGCAGCTCCCCTGGAGCAGCGGGAATGCTGAGCAGCTTCCCCTGGAGCAGCAGGAATGCTAAGCAGCTGCCCCTGGAGCAGTGGGAATGCCGAGCAGCTCCCCTGGAGCAGTGGGAATGCCGAGCAGCGGGAATGCCAAGCAGCTCCCCTGGAGCAGCGGGAATGCCAAGCAGCTTCCCCTGGAGCAGCGGGAATGCCGAGCAGCTCCCCTGGAGCAGCGGGAATGCCGAGCAGCTCCCCTGGAGCAGCGGGAATGCCAAGCAGCGGGAATGCCGAGCATCTTCCCCTGGAGCAGCGGGAATGCCAAGCAGCGGGAATGCCGAGCATCTTCCCCTGGAGCAGCGGGAATGCCGAGCAGCTCCCCTGGAGCAGTGGGAATGCCGAGCAGCTCCCCTGGAGCAGTGGGAATGCCGAGCAGTGGGAATGCCAAGCAGCTTCCCCTGGAGCAGCGGGAATGCCGAGCAGCTCCCCTGGAGCAGCGGGAATGCCGAGCAGATCCAGCCTAGAGCCCGTGGGGCTTGTCCCTGTGCGGAGGCTCCGGGATGCGGCGCAGGGACACGGAGCAGAGCCCGATGACAGCCAGGCTGGAGGCCACACACACCCCCAGGGAGCTCAGGGGGTGCAGCCACGAGGGCAGCAGCACCTGGCCCTGCCTCTCTGCCATGTCCACCATGATGGCTTCCATCTGGAAGTGCGTCCCCAGGATCCCACAGACATGGAACACTTGGTGGCTGTGCCCTGTGGGGAATTACGGGATGATGGGACAGGAGACACGTGCCAAAGGGCAGCCCCAGGCCAAAGACACCCCAACGTGCAAAGGTGACCCAAAAAGGCAAAGAAACCCAAAATAAAAAAAGAACCCAAAATGCAAAGACCCCAAAATACAAAGACCCAAAACACAAAGACCCCAAAATACAAAGACCCAAAATGCAAAGACCCAAAACACAAAGACCCCAAAACACAAAGACCCAAAACACAAAGACCCCAAAATACAAAGACCCAAAATGCAAAGGCCCCAAAACACAAAGACCAAAAATACACAGACCCGAAACACAAAGACCCTGAAATACAAAGACCCCAAAATACAAAGACCCCAAAATACAAAGACCCCAAAATACAAAGACCCAAAACACAAAGACCCAAAACAAAAAGACCCCAAAATACAGAGATGCCCCAAAACAGAAGGAAGGGATAAAGCACTCAAGGAACTCCTTGGAAGTTCAGCTTGTGCAGAGAAGCTCTGGCTGCTCCACCCCTGGAGTGCCCAAGGCCAGGTTGGATGGAGTTTGGAGTAACCTGGGCCAGTGGGAGGTGTCCCTGCCCATGGCAGGGGTTGGAATGGGAAGAGCTTTCAGGTCCCTTCCCACCCAAACCATTCCAGGATTTCATGATTCATTCGAACTCTCTCCACTCACTCCATCCATCACCTTTAAATATTTATTCTACTCATTCCTGTGGTTTTTACCATCAGGCACAGAGCTCTTCCTTCCCAAAGTGCAGCTGGCTGGGATGGGCAGGAGGGATGTGTTTGTGCTGCAGTCCTGGCACAGGGATGTGCTCAGAGCTCTGTGCTTGTCCAGAACTGGGAAAACCTCAACGTGTCCATCCCATCCCATCCCATCCCATCCCATCCCATCCCATCCCATCCCATCCCAGCTCCTTGTGGCCTCTCCTGCTGCCTCAGCTGGGGGTATTCCATGAGAAATGAGCATTTTATGGCCGTGAAACCCCCCGTGGAAGGTTCGGGAAGCAGGACACTTCCACACAGGACATCTCCCAAAATATCCCCCAGTATACCTGGGACAGTGCTGGGACATCCCCGGGAATCCCTCCCAAAGAAGGAGCTTTGAGCCCGGAATTCCCGAGGGAGGGGCACTCACCGATGTAGTCGAAGTGCCCCGGGGCCCAGCGCTCGGGCAGGTGGGTGGCGAAGATGAAGCAGGTGAGGAAGGCCCAGCCCGTGTGGCTGCAGTGGAGGAGGATGGAGCCATCTGGGCAGCCCCCCCGGGCACAGCAGAGCAGCTGCAGCACCACCAGGGAGAAGGGGAGAGATCATTCCCTGAACCCCCAATCCCTCGGGCAAACCCCAGGGAGAAGGGGAGAGATCATTCCCTGAATCCCCAATCCAACCAAGCAGTCCCCCCAGGGAGAACGGGAGAAATCATTCCCTGAATCCCCAATCCCTCAGGCAAACCCCAGGGACAAGGGGAGAGATCATTCCCTGAACCCCCAATCCCTCGGGCAAACCCCAGGGACAAGGGGAGAGATCATTCCCTGAACCCCCAATCCCTCAGGCAAACCCCAGGGAAAACAGAAGTCACTCCCTGAATCCCCAATCCAACCAAGCAGTCTCCCCAGGGAGAACATGAGAAATCATTCCCTGAACCTCCAATCCCTCAGGCAAACCCCAGGGAGAACAGGAGAGATCACTCCCTGAGCCCCCAGTCCCTCTGGCTACACCTCAGGGAGAAATCATTCCCTAAATCCCCAATCCCTTGGGCAAACCCCAGGGAGAAGGGGAGAAATCATTTCCTGAGCCCCCAATCCCTCTGGCTGCCCCCCTGGGCACGGCAGAGCAGCTGCAGCACCAGAGAAATCATTCCCTGAATCCCCAATTCCTCAGGCAAACCCCATGGACAAGAGGAGAAATCATTCCCTGAACCCCCAATCCCTCTGGCTGCCCCCCTGGGCACGGCAGAGCAGCTGCAGCACCAGAGAAATCATTCCCTAAATCCCCAATTCCTCAGACAAACCCCAGGGAGAAGGGGAGAGATCATTCCCTCAGCCCCCAATCCCTCGGGCTGCCCCGCAGGGTGTAGGACCCCCCACTCAATCCCATCACCTCCATCCATGCAGATCCCAGCCCTGCATCCCTGTCCTTACACTCCAAATTCCCACCCTGCTCCAGCTTAGCCTGGAAAAGGTACTTTGCTGCTTCCAAAGGCAGGAATTTTCCATACAAATCCCAGCCCTGCATCTCTGTCCTTGTACCCACTCCCTGCGACCAAGTTCCCACCCTGCTCCAGCCGAGCTGCTGGAAAAGACACCGTGCAGCTTCCAAAGGCAGGAATTTTCCAGCCTGGATGCTTTGAAGTGGAAGGCTCTGCCTGTCAATGGGTGCAGGAAAAAACACCCAGGACTCTTTTCCTGCTGGAGTTTGTTTGCCTTTCAGAACTCAAGGCTGGGCTGTTTTCCCCAGGATTCCCAGGCTCAGGGGACATTCCCAGGCTGTGGCTCCTGTGGATACACACCCTGTAGAAGAGGGGGATGCTGTCGAACAGGTAGGGGTACACGAAGGCCAGAGTGCGGGAGGCCTTGCTGAGCCGCGGCCGCTCCAGCTCCAGGAACCTGGAGGGGAACAGAGTGGGAATTCCACATGGCACAGGCATGGGAATTGTGTGCTGGGGGTGCACACACAGCTCCACATGGATGTGGGAATTCCACATGGCACAGGCATGGGAATTGTGTGCTGGGGGTGCACACACAGCTCCCCATGGATGTGGGAATTCCACATGGGGGGCTGTGGGTGCACACACAGCTCCCCATGGATGTGGGAATTCCACATGGCACAGGCATGGGAATTGTGTGCTGGGGATGCACACACAGCTCCACAGTGGGAATTCCATATGGCACTGACATGGGAATTATGTGCTGTGGGTGCACACACAGCTCCCCATGGATGTGGGAATTCCATATGGCACTGACATGGGAATTATGTGCTGTGGGTGCACACACAGCTCCACATGGATGTGGGAATTCCATATGGCACTGACATGGGAATTGTGTGCTGTGGGTGCACACACAGCTCCCCATGGATGTGGGAATTCCATATGGCACTGGCATGGGAATTGTGTGCTGGGGCTGGGGGTGCACACACAGCTCCACAGTGGGAATTCCATATGGCACTGACATGGGAATTGTGTGCTGTGGGTGCACACACAGCTCCCCATGGATGTGGGAATTCCATATGGCACTGACATGGGAATTGTGTGCTGGGGCTGGGGGTGCACACACAGCTCCCCATGGATGTGGGAATTCCACATGGCACTGGCAAGGGAATTGTGTGCTGGGGCTGTGAGTGCACACACAGCTCCTCATGGATGTGGGAATTCCATAAGGCACTGACATGGGAATTATGTGCTGTGGGTGCACACACAGCTCCACATGGATGTGGGAATTCCATATGGCACTGACATGGGAATTGTGTGCTGTGGGTGCACACACAGCTCCCCATGGATGTGGGAATTCCATATGGCACTGGCATGGGAATTGTGTGCTGGGGCTGGGGGTGCACACACAGCTCCCCATGGATGTGGGAATTCCACATGGCACCGGCATGGGAATCATGTGCTGGGGTTGTGGATGCACACACAGCTCCATAGTGGGAATTCCATATGGCACCAGCAGGGGAATTGTGTGCTGGGGCTGTGGGTGCACACACAGCTCCACAGTGGGAATTCCACATGGCACAGGCATGGGAATTGTGTGCTGTGGGTGCACACACAGCTCCACATGGATGTGGAAATTCCACACGGCACCAGCAGGGGCTCACCTGGAGCAGCAGGGGCTCACCTGGGGTGGCAGGGGCTCACCTGGCACAGCAGGGGCTCACCTGGGGTGGCAGGGGCTCACCTGGGGTGGCAGGGGCTCACCTGGCACAGCAGGGGCTCACCTGGGGTGGCAGGGGCTCACCTGGAGCAGCAGGGGCTCACCTGGGGTGGCAGGGGCTCACCTGGAGTAGCAGGGGCTCACCTGGGGTGGCAGGGGCTCACCTGGAGCAGCAGGGGCTCACCTGGAGTGGCAGGGGCTCACCTGGGGTGGCAGGGGCTCACCTGGGGCGGCAGGGGCTCACCTGGAGTAGCAGGGGCTCACCTGGGGTGGCAGGGGCTCACCTGGAGCGGCAGGGGCTCACCTGGGGTGGCAGGGGTTCACCTGGAGCGGCAGGGGCTCACCTGGGGTGGCAGGGGCTCACCTGGAGCAGCAAGGGCTCACCTGGAGCAGCAGGGGCTCACCTGGAGTGGCAGGGGCTCACCTGGGGTGGCAGGGGCTCATCTGGAGCAGCAGGGGCTCACCTGGGGTGGCAGGGGCTCACCTGGAGTGGCAGGGGCTCACCTGGAGCAGCAGGGGCTCACCTGGAGTAGCAGGACAGGCTGGTGCTGAGGATGGAGTTGAGCACGGCCACGGGGACGTAGCAGTGGTGGAAGGTGGTGCCCACCCATTCCAGGGGGAACACGTAGGCTGAGTAGGCCAGAGCAGACCCTGGGGGCACAGGAGGAGCCTGGTTAGTTCAGGTCCTGCCAGACCCTCCTCATCCTCCTGGGCACAGCTGGGAGCCTTTGGATTGGAGCTTGGCATTGGGAACTCTCCAATGGGAGGGAGAATGGGGGTGGGAGAGGGGAGCAGCAGACACAGCTCCTGCAGACAATATTCCAGAGGGAAAGGGGGGTGTGGAGCCATGGGATGGTGCTCTGCTCAATCTGGGCTTGCCCCCAGAGAGGCACCACCAACCTCACTGACACCATTTGCCCTAAACCTGGGGGGTTTTCCTTAATTTACTTCCCCAAAGCCCAATGAGTGTCACAGGGCCAGAGTGGCCCCACAGCATTGTCCGTGGTGGTGAAGCCTCTGAGATGCTCCACAGTCCCTCCCAGGCTCGAGGGGGAGGCACAGGAGCAGTGGGACCTCCACACAAGCCTGGCCATGGCCCTGGGGAGGGGGACTGGGGCTGATTTTGGTGCTGCTGGTGGGTGCTGGACACGATGACCCTGAAGGTCCCTCCCACCCTGAAGGTCCCTCCCATCCTGATGTCAGTGGGTTTGATGACCCTGAAGGTCTCTCCCATCCTGATGTCAGTGGGTTTGATGACCCTGAAGGTCTCTCCCATCCTGATGTCAGTGGGTTTGATGACCCTGAAGGTCTCTCCCATCCTGATGTCAGTGGGTTTGATGACCCTGAAGGTCTCTCCCATCCTGATGTCAGTGGGTTTGATGACCCTGAAGGTCCCTCCCATCCTGATGTCAGTGGGTACAACGACCCTGAAGGTCTTCCCCAGCCTGATGTCAGTGGGTTTGATGACCCTGAAGGTCCCTCCCATCCTGATGTCAGTGGGTTTGATGACCCTGAAGGTCTCTCCCATCCTGATGTCAGTGGGTACAACGACCCTGAAGGTCTTTCCCAGCCTGATGTCTGCCTGTCCCACAGCTGAGCCTGATGTCTGCCTATGCCACAGAGAAGCTGTGGGGGCTCAGCCCATGCCCAGGGCAGCCCTGGCAGTGCCCCCAGTGTCCCCCGTGCCCCTCTCACCCAGGCTGTACATGCTGAGGGCGGCGTAGTCGAAGAAGTAGCAGATGTGGCGGGCACGGCTGGACATGGTGCTGAAGGTGTGGGCACAGCTGGATGCCAGGGGGTAGATGCAGCAGGTCAGCAGATATGCCAGCAGGGGCCAGGCCTGGGGGTCGTCCCAGCCCTGCAGCCGCCCCAGCAGCGTCCACACAAAGTACCTGCGGGAGGGAGGGAGAGAGGGATGGAGGGATGGAGGGAGGGGGGAGGACCCCCGGGGGGCACCCACGCCCCCAGCGCCGCGCATGGCACCCACCAGGCAGGCAGGAAGTGTGTCCAGATGTTGAGGGTCTCGTTGGTCATCTGGAAGACGCTGAGCAGACAGTCGGTGGCCGAGCTGCGCGGGGGGCGGTACCCGAAGAGGATTCCCTGCTCCTGATACCCCTGCGAGGAGGGAGCGGCCCCGGGGGCGCTCAGAGGGGCACGGCGGGGGGGGGGCAGCACGGACTGGGGGTGCCCCACACCCAGGAGGGTGCCCCACACCCAGGAGGGTGCCCGGCGTTCAGCGCCCAGGACAGAGCCGTGCCCCTCGCCCCATCCCGGGGTGACCACCCGGGCTGTCCCCTCCCCAGAGCCCCCCGGGGTTCGGGAGGCAAAGCCCCGGGCTGACCTTGGGCACCTGGTGGGCGCTGAGCAGCCGGGGCAGTTTGAGGCTCAGCATGGCTCGGCTCGGCTCGGCTCCTGCTCCCGGGGATGTTCCCGATCTGCTGCCCTGGGCTGAGCCCTCACATCGCTCCTGGCACAGCTCACAGCCCGCGGCGCCGAGGCTGCCCTGGCACGGCCCAAGTGCTGCCCCCGGGCTCAGGGTGGGTGGCCTGGGGGGCACAGGCATTCCTGGAGATGTGGCACGGGGGTGCCAGCAGGGTCCCAAAGGGCAAAGTGGATTCCCAGGGGATGGGGAGGGGAGAGGGCACCCATCCCTTCGGGGTGCTGGGATCCCTCCCTGCCCCCTGTACCCAAAAGGAGCAGGGGGAGAAGCTCAGAACATCCCAGTGCCCGTTCCCACAGGGACAGGAACTCCCCGTTATCCCAACAGAACCAGGGGAGAGGTGGGAACAGCACCCACATCCCTGGAGCAACTCGAGGTCCTACTGAGAGCCCTGGGCAGGGGCTGGGGGTGCACAGGGAAGGGGCTGGGGGTGCAGGACATCCCCCGGGGAGGGGGCTGGGGGGGCAGGACATCCCCCGGGGAGGGGGCTGGGGGGGCAGGACCTCCCTCGGGGAGGGGGCTGGGGGGGCAGGACCTCCCTCGGGGAGGGGGCTGGGGGGGCAGGACATCCCTCGGGGAGGGGGCTGGGGGGGCAGGACATCCCCCGGGGAGGGGGCTGGGGGGGCAGGACATCCCCCGGGGAGGGGGCTGGGGGGGCAGGACATCCCTCGGGGAGGGGGCACAACATCCTGGGCAGCTCCCGGGCTGGGGCACCTTTCCCACTCCCCAGGGAACATCCCAGCACACAGAGCAGCTCCAGCCCTTACCCACTGCTGGCTTTGGCAGTGCCACCCCTCCTGCCTCTGCCTCCAGTCTGTGAAATAAAGGTGAAAACTCTCAATTCTCTCTTGTTCCCCATTCCAGGGACTGCCCAGAGTGAGCAAAGGGGTAGAAAGGACCCCACAGCTCCCGGTGCCCCCTCAGGTTGGTCCCACAGTTATCCCAGGGATCCAATGCAATCCAACCCTCTGCTCCCCCAGGATTCTGAGAGGTGTCCAAGCCCTCCAGCCCCTGGAGGAAGAACCTCCAAGGAGCAGCTCCTGGGCTGGCATTCCTGGCACCTCAGCCATCCAGAGCTTCCCACTGGCACACGCCGGGATCAGTCTTGGCACACATCGCCCGTGCTGCAGAGCCAGCCCCAAAGAACCCCCTCTGCTGCCCTTTGCCAGCCCCTGGCATTTCCCTTTGGCTTCCCCTGCTCTTCCTCCCCTCCCCTGCTCTTCCTCCCCTCCCATACTCTACCTCTGCCTTCAGCCCAGCAGCTCCTGGGAGAACTGGCACCAGGAAAACGCCGTGGGCAGCGGGAGGGGCAGCAGAGGGAGGTGGCCGGAGGTGGTGAAGGGAGGGAAAAAATTAACGAGGCAAGAGAGCAATAAACTGACATAAAATAAAACTGGCAATGCCTTTGGTTAAAGATTAGACTTAAAACAGGAGCTTTTTCTGGGCTGTTGAACTCCAAACGTGCTGCCTCAAAGCTCCACAGACTCTGCATTCCCCTGAGATCCCACTGGAAACAGGACCTGAATCCCACAGTGGCTCCAGAGCGGATCACAGGCTGAGGGAGCTCAGCCTGGGAAAGAGGAGCTTCCAGGGAGACCTTGGATGCCCTTCCAGAGCCTAAAGGGCTCCAGGAGAGCTGGAGAGGGACCTGGGACACCCCCAAGGGTGGCCTGGAGGGACAGGACACAGGGAATGGTTTCCCACTGCCAGAGGGCAGGTTAGATGGGATATTGGGAAGGAATTCCTGGCTGGGAGGGTGGGCAGGCCCTGGCACAGTTTGGGCAGAGAAGCTGTGGCTGCCCCATCCCTGGGAGTGTCCCAGGCCAGGCTGGACAGGGTTGGAGCACCCTGGGTTGGTGGGAGGGGGTGGAACAAGATGGGTTTTAAGATCCCTCCCAACCCAAACTATTCTGGAATTCTGGGACACTGTGGCCCAGATGGAGGGCAGGGGGGAAGGTTGCCCTTGGATATTTGGGATGTGTGTACCTCCAGCCCAGCCCTGGCACAGGGCTCTGCCTGTGCCTGTCCCCACATGACTGGTACAAACACAAATGAGGGTGACGATGGGACGGAACGAAAATAATGTCAATAATGTCCCTTATCTGGGTGAAGCCACAAAAGCCTTTCCAAAGGCACGAGCTCTTCCAGGGGCACAGTGTGAGAATGGGAGCCTGGAGTGCACTGAGCCCTGGGGTGGGCCCTGGAGAGGAACCCTGGGATGGGAGCCCCGAGATGGGAGCCCTGGGATGGGGTGGGAGCCCCGAGATGGGAGCCCCGGGATGGGAGCCCTGGAATGGGAGCCCTGGGGTGGGATGGGAGCCCCGAGATGGGAGCCCTGGGATGGGAGCCCCGGGGTGGGAGCCCTGGGGTGGGGTGGGAGCCCTGGGATGGGGTGGGAGCCCTGAGGTGGGGTGGAAGCCCTGGGATGGGATGGGAGCCCTGGGATGGGATGGGACTCCTGGAATGGGAGCCCTGGGGTGGGGTGGGAGCCCCGGGATGGGATGGGAGCCCTGGGATGGGATGGGAGCCCCGAGCTGGCAGCCCCCGGTGCCCCCAGCCGAGCCCCTCCAAGGGGCTCCAGCCCCTCGCCCGTCCCGCTCGGCTGCTCCGGGAAGCTCCGGGAGCTCCGGCCCAGCCTTACCGAAGAATTTTGTGTTTTTTAACAGCAAAATGAGTCACCGGAGCCGCGGGCGCAGCAGCAGCACCGGGCACACCCTGCAGGGCCGTGTTTGCCTCCTCCTTCGGCTCGTTCTCCCTCCTCCTTTGGCTCGCTCTTCCCACCGGGATGAGGGACGGGGGCGCGGCGGGGCCGGGACCTCTGCGAGTCACCTGCTTGCCAAGGGCGGGTGACAAACGCTGCAGGCTCACCCAGCTGGTGCAACACACCTCCTCCTCCTCCTCCTCCTCCTTCTCTTCCTCATTCTCCCTTTTCTTCCCCTCCTTCTCCTCCTCCCTGTTGTTCCTTCTCCTCCTCCCCCAGCCCCACACGGAGCCCCAGGGGGATGTCCCGGCTCTGCCGCTGCAGGTCCAGCCCGGGAGCCTTTGGTTTGTGCCAGTTCCACCTGGGCAATTTTCCCACCTGGCACCACTTCCACTCTCCCTGGTGAGAGTAGCCCTGACATGTCCCTGTCACCCTCCCTTTGCCTCATGCACAGGGCCTGGAGCGTGGTTGGGACAGCTTTGGCACAGCCTTTCCCATGGCACAGCCTCTCCCATGGCACAGCCTTTCCCATGGCACAGCCTTTCCCATGGCACAGCTCTCCCCATGGCACAGCTCCCCATGGCACAGCTCTCCCCATGGCACAGCTCCCCATGGCACATCTCCACATGGCACAGCTCCCCATGGCACAGCCTTTCCCATGGCACAGCTCCCCATGGCACAGCCTTTCCCATGGCACAGCTCTCCCCATGGCACAGCTCTCCCCATGGCACAGCTCCCCATGGCACAGCCCTTCCCGCCAGTCCCGACCGGTGCCTTTCGGTGCAAGGGAATATTTTAGCAGTTAATAATTAGCTGTCCTGACTTTGTGGCTCTCTGAAGGAGAGCGAGAGGAGCCGCTCTGGGAATGCCCGGCCGTGCCCCGGGCCCGGGGACAGCGCGGGACACGCCAGGACCTTTCCCAGCAGGACAACAGCGGCTTTGTCAGAGGGTGTTGTCGCTGCGGGGCCCCGGACGAGCCGCGGGAGCAGCTCCAGCCCTTCCAAACCCCGCGTAGCTCCCGCACTTTGCCAGAGCTGGCGCTCCCACCGCTCCCCGAGGGCACGGACGAGTCGCACCCAGCGCCCCATCCCGCTGCCAGGGGGCACGGACGTGTCCCAGCGCCCCATCCCGCTCCCAAGGGGCACAGACGTGTCCCAGCGCCCCATCCCGCTGTCTGGGGGGACATGGAGGTGTCCCAGCGCCCCATCCCGCTGCCAGGGGGCACGGACGTGTCCCAGCGCCCCATCCCACTGTCCGGGGGCACATGGAGGTGTCCCAGCGCCCCATCCCGCTCCCCGGGGAGTCCCAGCGCCCCATCCCTCTCCTGAAACGCTGCGGAGTGAAACTCCCCTGCATCCCGGGAGCCACGAGCAGCTGGAGCTGTGGGAGCGCAGGGAACGCTCAGCCCGTGTCCAGCCCCGCCAGCTCCTGCCCGTGACACCTTCGCGTAGGTCTGGGACACATTCCCGGCCTCTCAGCACGGGGCCGGGGGTGCCAGCCCCGGGCATCCCGCGGGAGAACGGGGCGGGATGTGCGGGGAGCCGGGCGGTACTCACGGCGCGGGGGAGCCGCGGGGCGGGTGCGGAGCGAGCCGCGGGGTCCGGCGCCGGCTGCGCTCGCCCGGAGCGCTCATGTGTGTACAAACACAGCCCACATGGCCCGGCCGGGGCGGTGGCAGCAGCGCCCGAGCAGCTTTTCCAAGGGCAGGATCCCGCGGGAAGCGCAGGCGGCACCGCCGGGACGGGGCAAACCCCGCGCTCGGGTCAGGAGCGAATTAATTCGGGCTCGTCTTGGAGTGGAACAGGAAAAAGGCAACAAAATCAAACCGGAAATAACTGTGGCCAAACGCTCGGCGATGGCTCGGGATCAGTTCGGCCGCGCTGCAAGGAAGTGGAATAAGGGCAGGAAAAAGTATTAACTCCCGGCTCTCCCTGTGCATCCATCCCCTGCTCCCGCGGCCGCCGGAAAATCCCGGGGCTCGCTGAGTGTCCCCGAGGACACGGGCAAGTTCAAACCCTCCCAGAGGGACATGCTCCTTCCCAGATTATTCCCAGCTGGATGGAGGACCCTGGCCAGCCACGGTGGGAGCCCTCGGCTCTCCCCACACCGCTGGAAAAGCCAGGACTTTTCCTCTTCTGCTCCCAAAATCCACAGTTTCTACCGGAGCGGCTGGAAACGGGTTTCACAGGAGCGGGAGATTGCGCAGGGATGGAGAGGGATCCTGGGCACGGCTCATCCACTGCAAAGGAGCTGGAAGAACCGGAGCAATGAGCTGCTGGAGGGTCATCCCATCAGGGCTGGGGGATGCTCAGCAGGTCCTGCACTTTAATCCCACAGGAAAGTCTCTTCCATCCATTTCTGGGGTTTATCCCTCCCCTGCCGGCACTGGGGGCACAGATTCCCCTCGGCCACAGCTTCCCATTCCCCCATTCCCACCGTGGGGGATACTCCAGAGCCGGGATCCTGCCCAATTCCCAGGGCCAGAGCTCACCCACCATCAGGAAACAGCCACAGGGCAGACACAGGGATCAGGAATGGGTTCCTGAAGGAAGTGACCCCCTGGAGAGAGAGAGATCCCACCAGCACAACCAAAATCCCACAGACTCAAACTCCCACCAAACTCATCCCTGGCAGCAAACCCGGGGGGGGGTCTGAGCCAGGGATGAGGCAGGGATGAGGCAGGGATGAGGCAGGGATGCAGGGATGAGGCAGGGATGAGGCAGGGATGAGGCAGGGATGAGGCAGGGATGAGGCAGGGATGCAGGGATGAGGCAGGGATGAGGCAGGGATGAGGCAGGGATGAGGCAGGGATGAGGCAGGGATGAGGCAGGGATGCAGGGATGAAGCAGGGATGAAGCAGGGATGAGGCAGGGATGAGGCAGGGATGAGGCAGGGATGAGGCAGGGATGAGGCAGGGATGAGGCAGGGATGAGGCAGGGATGAGGCAGGGATGAGCCAGGGATGAGGCAGGGATGAGGCAGGGATGAGGCAGGGATGAGGCAGGGATGCAGGGATGAGCCAGGGATGGATGATGCCACTGCTGCCAATGTTTCCAGCTGGGTTTATGAACAGCCCTTTTACTGGGCTGAGGAAAGCCAGGCTGTCCCAGGCACCACAAGGAGAACAATTCCATCACAGTTCCTCCTCTGCTTGGAGCTGCATTGTGGATAACTGGGAGCCTCTGGATCATCCTCAGCTCCTGCAGTGCTGGCAAATGGGCACAGATTTAGGATCTGCTGTGCTGTGCCACAGCCTGGCACGTCAGTCCCTGGGGGAATTGTCACTGCCTGACCCCCCCGTGGTCCCCATCCCACAGGATCACCAGCCAGGGCAGGGAGAGCAGGAGGAAAACACTCTCTCTCTGCCCACCCCACACTTCTGGCACCGAGTGTGTGTTCTGAACCATCTCCAGGCTCTTTTCCCCCCAAAGCAGAGCCCAGGATGTGGGTTGACTCCAGGTCCCCCTCACCTGCCTGGGTTTATGGGCTGCAGCCAGGGCTGGAAAGGCTGGAATTCTGCTGCTGCAGCAGGAAAAGCTTTGAAATGACTCTGGATTGTTTGATATGATCCCAGACACAATCCCAGCAATAATCCCTGCGGGCTCTGCCCAGCAGCAGCTCTGCCTGGAGCTGGAGAGGGTTTATCCCGAGTCCTGTGACCTCCCACCCGAGGCAGGACATTTTCCCAGCCCTGGGAAACCTCCTGATTCCCAAACCAGCATTTTCAGTGCTAGGAAAGGCTGTGCCAGCCCCGTGGTGCCTCCCAGGGAATCATGGAATCCCTAAGGTTGCAAAAGCCCCCTCAGAGCAGAGTCCAAGCATCCCCAGCACTCCCAAGGCCACCACTGAGCATGTCCCCAAGTGCCACCCCCACATGTCCCTTCAAAGACTTTGTGCAACGAGTTACAAACCAGTTTCAAACCAGTTCCAAACCGGTGGAAACTCCCAGCACCAACAGCTGAAGCCCAGTGGGAAATCCGATTTTTTGCAGGAAAACAGGCCTGGAGCTGCAGCCCAGCCATGGGAGCAGGATGGCCAGGGGGGCTGGACAGCAGCAGCCAGCACGGAGCAGCCAAGAGCTTCTGCTGGGAACTGTCCCCGGGGTCAATGCCCTGGGAAGGGGCCCTGGAGGGGGGACGCTCCCAGGGGCCCAGTTCAGCTCCCGAGGGACTGATGGAACAGCCACACCTTTGGGAAGGTCAGTACAGCTCAAAATCCGTGGCAGCAACGTGGGATTGGACACTGCTCCGAGTCCTGGGCAGCTCCACATCCCCCCGGGCTCTCCAGGGAGCTGGTCCCGCCCTGGTTCCCCTCTGGGCTCCAGAGGTGACATTTCCCAGCTGGAAGGACCCTGGAATGACTGTGGCATTTGCTGAGCTGTGGCCAAACAGGACTCAGCAGGAGCTGTGGAGCCCACGCTGGATCAGGAAGGCTCTGCCAGCCCGGGAGAGCCTGGGAAGAGATTAAGGAGAGAAGCAGCTCTTTAACATTCCAGGAGCACAAGGTACCATGGGATGATCAGTCACTCCAGGCAGATGGGAAATGTGGCTCCTTCCAGCACGAACTGAGCAGCAAACACCCAAATCCATCACCAAGACAACGCAGCTAAATCCACTCCTGTTTTCAATCTCTACATTTTAACAAACTGCTGAGAACTGGAAATCAATATTCTTACCCAAGCAGTTGGGAGAGTCCTGGAATGGTTTGTTTTGGAAGGGATCTTAAAGGTGATCTTAATCCCTTCCACCCCTGCCATGGGCAGGGACACATCCCACCAGCCCAGGGTGCTCCAAGCCCTGTCCAACCTGGCCTGGGACACTCCCAGGGATGGGGCAGCCACAGCTTCTCTGCCCAACCTGTGCCAGGGCCTGCCCACCCTCCCAGCCAGGAATCCCTTCCCAATATCCCACCTATCCCTGCCCTCTGGCAGTGGGAAGCCATTCCCTGTGTCCTGTCCCTCCAGGCCTTGTTCCCAGTCCCTCTCCAGCTCTCCTGGAGCCCCTTCAGGTCCTGCCAGGGGCTCTCAGGTGTCTCTGGAGCCTTCTCTTCTCCAGGTGACCCCCCCAGCTGTCCCAGCCTGGCTCCAAAGGGGCTCCAGAATCATGGAATGGTTTGGGTTGGGAGGGACCTTAAATCCCACCTAGTCCCACCATGGGCAGGGACACCTCCCACTGTCCCAGGCTGCTCCAAGCCCTGTCCAGCCTGGCCTGGGACACTCCCAGGGATGGGGCAGCCACAGCTGCTCTGCCCAACCTGTGCCAGGGCCTGCCCACCCTCCCAGCCAGGAATTCCTTCCCAATATCCCATCTATCCCTGCCCTCTGGCAGTGGGAAGCCATTCCCTGTGTCCTGTCCCTCCAGGCCTTGTCCCCAGTCCCTCTCCAGCTCTCCTGGAGCCCCTTCAGGCCCTGGAAGGGGCTCTGAGTCTCTCTGGAGCTTTAGAAGAGCTGCCACTTCTTACATGCCCAACCATCTCTGTGCAGGGAGTTAAAATTATTATCAACAAAACACACAAAACTCCAAACAAGGCGGATTCAGCAGAAATAACTCACCCCAGGAACCCACCCCGTGAACTTTGGCCAGGCAGACAGAGAGCACCAGTTTGTGCTTCTTACCTGAAATCAGCAAATTAGTGAAAAAAAATGAGAATTTTCCACCTTACTTTGAATAAGAAGCTCCCAGAACCCCCCAAAGCCACCACAGGGGGCGCTGAAACCTCCTGAAATAGCAAAGACTCCCCGTGGGTGCCTTAAGATAAAAAAATTTATTTTACAGTCTTATAAAGCAGCTTTACATGAAGCACAAACGTTGACCCATTTCACGTATAGAAACATAGAGGAACCTCTTCCTGCTGCAAAAAACTCAGGTTTGGCTGAATAGAAAACTAAGTGTGCACATTGTGCTTAAACTGCAGCGCCTGTACAGCTCTACAAAGGACAGCCCTGCCCAGAGCATCCTGTAAACAACTTATTGCATATTGCCCACCCACGGGGCACCCAGGGCACCAGCCAGTGAGAGCCCTGCAGGAGGGAGGGCACAGCAGCCCCCAGGGAGGGCACAGCAGCCCCCAGAGTGGGCACAGCAGCCCCCAGGGGTGGGCACAGCAGTCCCCAGGGAGGGCACAGCAGCTCCCAGGGTGTGCACAGCAGCCCCCAGGCTGGGCACAGCAGCCCCCAGGGGTGGTCTGCTCACCAGTGAGAGCCCTGCAGGAGGGAGGGCACAGCAGCCCCCAGAGTGGGCACAGCAGTCCCCAGGGGTGGGCACAGCAGCCCCCAGGGTGGGCACAGCAGTCCCCAGGGGTGGCCTGCTCACCAGTGAGAGCCCTGCAGGAGGGTGGGCACAGCAGCTCCCAGGGTGGGCACAGCAGCTCCCAGGGATGGCCTGCCCACCAATGAGAGCCCTGCAGGAGAGTGGGCACAGCAGCTCCCAGGGATGGGCACAGCAGCTCCCAGGGATGCCCTGCCCACTAGTGAGAGCCCTGCAGGAGGGTGGGCACAGCAGTTCCCAGGGGTGGGCACAGCGGTTCCCAGAGATGGGCACAGCAGCTCCCAGGGATGGGCACAGCAGCTCCCAGGGATGCCCTGCCCACCAATGAGAGCCCCATGAGGAGGGATGGGCACAGCAGCTCCCAGGGATGGGCACAGCAGTTCCCAGGGATGGGCACAGCAGCTCCCAGGGATGCCCTGCCCACCAGGAGGGTTGTTGTGCTTGTGCCACCGGGTGGGGATCCCCGTGTGTGACGCCACCGGTGACGCCCAAGGGTGGGAAATCTCATGGGATGGTTCAGCAGATCTGAGGGGATCCAAGAGCTTGGAGGCAAGTTTGCTCTCCAAGGTCTTAGTGCCAAAGATCTGTGTCAGTTTGAAGAGTGGAAACCAACACAAAGCCTCGGTGGAAATGGGTGTGATGAAGGGTTGGGCACTGCTGGCGTGGGCACTGCGACCAATAGTCCTCTTCCACTGCACAACTCCATTAAGGGAATAGCAGGAGAAACTCCACACGGGTTCTCCAGTTCTACAACCTCTGCTGGGGCATCCTTGAAGCTTCACCTGTGCTAAGGCCAAGAAAACACAACGGGATGTCAAGGACCAGGTGGTGTGACAAGACTGATGGTGTTGGCCAACCCTCAGGATCAGCCATGCCCCAATCCTGCAATTGGCATTAATTAAAAACAGCAACAAAGGGGAAATTGTGGCCTCCATAAGGCACCAAAACCATCTCTTGAGCAGCACCCAAAGGGTCTCTCCAGATTCTCCAGCTCCCTAAGGGGGCAAAGATGGAGGGAAAAGAAGCAGGGGGAAGATGTGGCAGGAAGGACCAGTTCTGGGGGAGGAAGCACGTTTTGAGGGGGGGTTTGTGTGTGCACAGACATGGAAAAAAATCACCTCTGCTACCTTTGGTATCAAAACTCCTCCTCCAGCCCGGCCCACACGGAGTGGGCTGAGACATCAAGGAACTCAAAAGTCGCTTCACATCTCTGTGAGAAATTCAAAAAGCATCAAAGCAATAGAAGATGGAGATGGATGTTGTCCTTCTGCCCGGCCTGTCTGGGGTTTGGATGAGCTCTGTGCTTGGGATGAACACCTGCAACCCATGGACAGCATGGAATGGGGGCAGTGGGAACCCCAAAGTCCATCCGTGTCCTCGCCAGGAGTTTGGGGGTTGGAGCAAAGCCCAGCACGTCCCAACAGAGCTGAGAACAAGCCCAAGGTGTGCCACATCTGCAAAGCAAGGCCCTGATCTAACGATGCCATGGGTTGGTTGGACTCTGCTGGATCACCCAGGATGCCTCAGAGCAACGTGGGTGGGAAGGACTGGAAACCAGGGGAAAGAATCCACCTGGTGTCTGCTACATCCCAGTTTGGGTTGGGATGGGTGTGCTGGGAGGTGCACAGGGACCACTTGTCACTTGGCAGAGCCACGAAGGCAAATCACACCCAAGAAGCCACTGCTGGAGGTGTAACAACCCCTCCCACTAAGGCAGTAGGTACAGTCATGGAATCCTGGAATGGTTTGGGCTGGAAGGACCTTAAAGCTCATCCAGTTCCAACCAAGGGACACCTCCCACCAGCCCAGGCTGCTCCAAGCCCTGTCCAACCTGGCCTTGGACACCTCCAGGGATGGGGCAGCCAAATCCTCTCAGGTGTTAAAGCACCAGCAGAGCTGCAAAGCCCTCTGGGGTCACTTTAATTTTTAAAATGCTTGATGGACTCGAGCAGGTTAAAAATTAAAATCACCACAGGAAAACCTTCATTAACTCCAACTGAATTTGCTGAGCGACTCCAGACGAGCTCCACGTCCCACTCAGGAATTCATGACAAGTCTCCCCAAAACGAAGCGCCCAAAGCTCAGAGAAACCTCTGAGGTGGAATAACAAAATCCAGTCCAACACATCAGGCTCCAGAGGAGGGATCCCAGCTCCAGGTGACACCAGTGAGGGGTGATGGTGAATTTGGGGGTGATGAGGTTCAGGCTCCGGGTGCTCCGGGAGCCCCACGGGTTGTGCTTATCCGGCGCCGGCCGCGCGTCCTCCGTCCGCAGCTCTGGGAGGAACCCACCCCAAGCTGAAGGATCTCCAGCAGAGAACTGGGAAAAACTTAAAAATGTCTATTTTTCACCCCAAAAAAGAATCCCTGTTAACCCCCCCCACCTTTCAAAGACACACTGTGCACTCCCCAGGCTACGAGTGACTCACGTGGATGGTGTTCCACCACAGGAGCTGCTCCAGCACAGACACACAAACTCCCTGTGAGAGGCCACGGATGAACTCCTCAGGCAAGACCTGGACTTTTGAGACCTCTATGGCTTCTGCAAGTGTTTTCCTATAAAAAGGAAAACTAAAACCCAACAAACCCCATCCTGAAGCTCAGGAGCACGGAGGGGCTTTGCTTCGTGCAGACAGTGGAGCACAAGCACAGGTGACGCTCCCCGATCCCGCCCCTCAGACCCAAAGGTTTGCACACTGGAATGCAATGATTTCAGGAGAGCAGTTCTAAGGATCACTTCTTTGAAAGGTCCGTAGAAAGGTGGGGATGTCACCCTGGGAGGTGTCCCTGTGGTTTGGTTGGGAGCTCAGTTGTGCTTCGCCCGCCCGCCCCGCAGGTAACTCTTCCACCTCTTGACGAACTCCTTGAAGATGGGCGAGTCGTCGATGGTGCTGAGGAGCTGCAGCTGGTTGATGTGGGTGGTGTGGTAGTCCCAGCGTGCCAGGTTGGGGGCCGTACCCAGCATGAAGTGGCGCAGGTCGTAGATGGTGCCCGAGCCGGTGTCGTAGAGGGGCAGCATGGCCTTGAGGGACTCCATGCCGCGCTCGTAGAGCAGCCGCGCCTCGCGGCCCAGCTTCTCGCCTGCCGTCTCCTTCAGGTCGTACAGCCCGATGAGGGAGTACATGAAGCCGTTGAGCACGAAGGAGCTGGGCGAGGTGGGGTACTCCTCGTACCAGTCGTGCCGGTTCATGAACACGGCCTTGACCCCGCGCTGCTCCGCCGGCAGCTTGTAGGGCGCGGTGGCCCTGAGCGCCGCCCCCAGGAAGGCGGGGTCCCGCGTCAGCAGGTACGCCCGCACCAGCGTGGACATGGCCTGGCCCTGCGCCATGGCCGAGTACCAGCCCGGCTCCAGCGACTTGAAGCCCTCCCCAAGCTTCCTGGTGACCATGATGGGCCACCCGCCGCGCTCGTCCTGGTTGCGCAGCAGCCAATCGCTGGCGGCGAAGAACGCCGCCATGTGCGCCGTGGCCGAGATGGTGACGTTGTCCAGGAAGCCCCTGCCCTTGGCCACCAGCCTGACCACGCGCTTGGGCATGATCTTGGTCTGCTTCACGGCCTTGGTGTTGGAGAGCCCCACGCCCTTGCGCAGGTCGGTGAGCAGGTCGCGGGTCAGGGTGCTCCAGCTGGTGCGGGCGCCGATGCCGTAGTAGATGTCGCGGTCGCGGAAGGCGATGAGTTGGGTGTTGGTCACGTAGTGCACCGTGAACAGCTGGTTCTTCTCCGTCGTCTCCAGCACCACCGAGATGCTCCCGTTGGTCACGAACTTGAGGTCGAAGGAGATGATGAAGTCGCGGGCGTTGCCGAGCTGAAGGGACACGCCCTCGGTGGTGTCTGCAACACAGAGCACAAACCCCAGGACTGCAGGAGCAGGAATGGAGGATCCTCCTGGGATCAATATTTCTGGGAGTCTTTTCTTTCCCAATCTGACTGTGCCAAAACCTGATTAATGTAATGGGGGGAAACCCACGGAATAAAGAAAAACGTGTTCAAGTGTTTCTTAACCTCTGCACGGGCAAAACTCGGCTTAATTTTAAGCTATAAATTAAATAAAGCTCCCAGGCACTGCCACAGGATAAAATCCAGTGTTCTCTGGATTTGAAAATATAAAATAAACCTCTCCCCAAAAACCTACAGCGGGAGATCAAAGGGATAATTAAATTGGAAGGCTGAGAGCAAATCCGGGAGGTTTGAATGCACAGAGGGATGATGAACACTTAAAAGACTGTCACATTAAATTAAGGGCTTTCCATGGGATAAAATTCTCCTGGAAAAGGCCATTGTTTCCTTATTTCTGCTTCGGGATGTGGGAAATACCCTGGGCATGTTTCTCTCTGCAACCAGCACACCACGGGCAGCTTTTCCTGCCTCCCAAACTAAGCCAGGGAATTTTAAACACCTCTGCTGCCCAATCCCAATTTTTTGGACTGGATGTCACGTTTTCCAAGCTTTTCAAGGACAAGCTGGGAGTTTTGGAGCTCAGCATCTGCTTCAGGAGGAGGAACTGAGAGCTCTGGGCCACAACACTTTTTGCTCCTACGGAAAAATCCCAATTAAACCCCCCCTCAACTCCTGTCAAGTGAGTTTTATGGTTCCTTGTAAATAAATGATAACAAAGGGAATTACAAAAGAGGGAGGAAAAAAGAGTTTGGAGAAGCAAAGAACTAAAGGCTGCTCGTGCATGCCCTGCCTTAAGCATCCATAAATCCATTACTTAGGGCCAGCTCAGAGGGGTGGATGCAAATCCACATCCATGGATTACTCGGCCATCAATAAAGGATGAGGAGAGAACGGCCCAGACCTTTTATCCTCCCCTCTCCCTGTATTTATCCACTACAAAGACACAGAAGTGTTGGACCACCTTTTCCCTGGAGCCCCAGGGCTGAGGTGCCAACAGAAAATCAGGTCATTGTCCTTGGAAGTAATGGATTCATTAATTCCAGCGGGTATTGATTGAAGGAAAATACATTAGGGCCTTATTAATGAGCCTGGCCTGGCACTGAGGGAACTCTTGGATTAAATAATGGATTTCCCTCCTAAAGACCAAACAGAACAGGGGGAATCAGGGAGGTGGCAGCAAAATGCTGGGAACAACTGGGAGAGCCCAAACCCTCCTGTTCCTTCTTTAAGGCAGCTTTAACTGCTGAGAGATGTCTCAGGGAGGTCTGGGATGGATATTGGGAAAAGGTTCTTCTCCCAGAGGCTGCTTGGAACAGGCTCCCCAGGGAAGTGGTGACAGCACGGGGATTTTGGGATGTCCTCAGGGCCAGGAGTTGGGCTCAGACCTTGTGGGTGCTTTCCAGCTCAGGATAGTCCCTTGTTCTGGCTGAGTTTAAATTGTCCAAAAATAGCTGTACCCCCCTGAAGGGCGAGAGATCTCACAGGTCCTGCACGAGCTCTGGGCCCAAAATAGCCCTGAGCTGTCACTGTCACCATCTGCTCTCACCCCCGTGCCCCTCCCGTGCCCACCGCGGCTCCACCTCCCACCGCAGCTCCCATTCCCAGACAGGAGCTGGAGGGCTCAGGGAATGCCCCTCCTCATCCCCTCCATGAACACAGCCAGCCTTTTGGGGATTGGAATAGGGCTGGAAGTCAGGGATGGGGAGGAAACAGGAGGAAACCTCCAGAGGGACAGGAATTGGGGCTTGGAATAGGGCTGGAAGTCAGGGATGGGGAGGAAACAGGAGGAAACCTCCAGAGGGACAGGAATCAGGGGTGATGTCCAGAGGATCCGAATGGTCTGTGATGTGGGCTGGGATTCTCAGGGGAGATGGGGAATGAGGGCTGGGAATGAGGGCTGGGAATGAGGGCTGGGAATGAAGGCTGGGAATGAAGGCTGGGAAGGAAGGCTGGGGAAGAAAGGCTGGGGAAGAAAGGCTGGGGAAGAAAGGCTGGGGAAGAAAGGCTGGGGAATGAAGGCTGGGAAGGCTGGGAAGGAAGGACAGGAATGAAGGCTGGGAAGGAAGGCTGGGGAATGAAGGCTGGGGAAGGAAGGCTGGGGAATGAAGGCTGGGAAGGAAGGGCAGGAATGAAGGCTGGGAAGGAAGGCTGGGGAATGAAGGCTGGGGAAGGAAGGCCAGGAATGAAGGCTGGGAATGAAGGCTGGGAATGAAGGCTGGGGAAGGAAGGCTGGGAATGAAGGCTGAGAATGAAAGATGGGAATGAAAGATGGGAATGAAGGCTGAGGAATGAAGGCTGGGAATGAAGGCTGAGGAATGAAGGCTGGAGAATGAAGGCTGGGAATGAAGGCTGGAGAATGAAGGCTGGAGAATGAAGGCTGGGAATGAAAGATGGGAATGAAGGCTGGAGAATGAAGGCTGGGGAAGGAAGGCTGGGAATGAAAGATGGAAATGAAGGCTGAGGAATGAAGTCTGGGAATGAAGGCTGGAGAATGAAGGCTGGGAATGAAAGATGGGAATGAAGCCTGGGGAATGAAGGATAGGAATGAAGGCCAAGGAATGAAAGATGGGAATGAAGCCTGGGGAATGAAGGATAGGAATGAAGGCCAAGGAATGAAGGCTGGGCATGAAGGCTGGGAATGAAGGCTGGGAATGAAGGCCAAATAAAAACACATGAATCCCAAGAAGCCAGGGCTCCTCTGCTGCAGGGTGTGCAAAGGAACAGGGCTCGTTTCCTGCAGCCCAGGCAGAGGACCCACCTGGGGCACTGAAGTGCCTGACCCCGCTGAGCCGGGCCCTGTCCCACACGGTGGCCAGGGAGCAGCCCCTGGGCACGCTCCACTCGGCGGCGCGGCCGCGCTCCGTGTCCTCGCCCGTCTCGTACACCTCCACGTGCGGAGCCTTCTCCGTCAGGTTCTTGCTGTAGTGGCTCAGCCCGTACTGCGCGATCTGGATGGGGTAGAAGTAGCCCTGGGGCCCCCACTGGGTGGAGAGGGGCACTCCTGCAGGGGAAGGAGAGGAGCAGAGATCAGCACCTGGTCACAGGCCACACTGGGGAGCTCTGCCAGCTCCTCCACACCCAGCACTGCTTCATCTCCAGCAAAGGGAGTTGTGAGGTGTCACCACTGGAGGAAAGTCCTGGTCAAGGACTCAACTGTTCCCTTTTCCACCAAGATCCACAACTACTGACAACAACTTCCTGAGAGTGACACAGGAATCCTTGTCATGGACCTATCTGCATTCACAGAATCCCAGAATGGTTTGGGTTGGGTGGGACCTCAAAGCCCATCCAATCCCACCCCAGCCATGGGCAGGGACACCTCCCACCAGCCCAGGGTGCTCCAACCCTGTCCAGCCTGGCCTGGGACACTCCCAGGGATGGGGCAGCCACAGCTTCTCTGCCCAACCTGTGCCAGGGCCTGCCCACCCTCACAGGGAAGGATTTCTTCCCAATATCCCATCTATCCCTGCCCTCTGGCAGTGGGAAGCCATTCCCTGTGATCTGTCCCTCCATGCCTTGCCCCCAGTCCCTCTCCAGCTCTCCTGGAGCCCCTTTAGGCCCTGGAAGGAGCTCTGAGGTGTCCCTGGAGCCTTCTCTTCCCCAGGTGAACACTCTCCCAGCCTGTCTCCATCCTCATTTCATTGTCACTGGAGCTTCCCACTTATCTTAAAGCACATTTTCAATGCCTGAACAGATTTCCCCCCTACTCCAGAGACCAGTTAATCCCCAACGGCTTTTCCATCCCACACAATCCCTTTAACGTCACCTAAATCTCTGCAAATTAAGTGCATCTGTTCTGGGGAGATTTTTCTAAGAGTTATTTGCTGCTCACAAAGCCATTTCCCCACAGCCACAAACCCCTCCCATTACCCAGCTCCCCTGGGAGCACTCCTGCCTGCAGAGGTGCCTGCAGGAACCAGCAGCCTCTCCAAGAAGGATCTGCCCTAATTCCACCACCCAGAGCTGTCCCTTGTCCCCAGAGCTGCTCCAGCCAAGCCCTGCCCAGGACTGTCCCCAGAGCCAGTGGCCTCACAAAAAGGTGTCACCCTTAATTGAGGCTTTGGGTGATTTTAGATCTCAAACACTCCCTGGAGGCCCCTCTGAGGAATCCATCAGGAAGGTCTCAGAGTCCACCATTTGCAGCCTCATTTACAGGGTTTTATGGCTTTTTAATGGCATTTTATGGGTTTTCACATGTAAAACCTTGGAAGGAGCTGAGTGACACATAAAACTTCCACCCTCCATCAGGATCCTTGGGATGCACCTGCAGAAAACCCTGCTGAGCTCCACCTGCCCTTCCCAGATCCCAAGATTTGGGTGGAAAACCACAGTTGCTGTGTAGGAAATGGGAAGAAACTGTGTGGAAGAGACTCATTTCCACATGTCCCTTCAGAAGCAAACAGAAGTTATTTAAAATAGACTTAAACCCAGGCTTCTCCTAAAGCCCTGAACTTTCCTTGGAACAAATTCCCAACCTCTAAATACACATCCAAAGTAGGAATAGATCCCTAATCCTTCCTGCAGGAAATCAAGGATGTTTAGTGCTGAAAGGTGAAATAACCAAGTTGGCATTTGCACCATTTCCCCCTTGGCAACATCAAGCTCAGAAGCCAAATTGTTCTTCAGGCTGGAACAATGAAAAGATTACTTAAATTAAATATAAAAAGATGTATTTTCTTTCTTTTCACACATATTTTGGTGCTACAAATATTACTGATGGGAGGGTTTGGTGCTGCCTATGGAGAAAACCATCCCAGGAAGGTGTGAATGCTCCACATTCTGAGAGTTCCTGGAAGGTCATTAATGCTGAGCATTTCCAGTTAAAGGGGCATTCACTGGGAATGAAAGATGGGGGGAAAAAAGAAGGAAATTTGCTATAAAAGCTTTAGTTGATATTCATCCAAAGTGACAGGATGAAATTCTGCAGGTCACAGGATAGAACTTCATGTTAACCTTGAGAGAGAGAGAGAAAGGGGAAGACAGAACACCATGGAATGGGATGGGTGGGAAGGGACCTAAAAGCCCCTCCAGTGCCACCCCTGCCATGGGCAGGGACACCTCCCACCAGCCCAGGGTGCTCCAAGCCCTGTCCAACCTGGCCTGGGACACTCCCAGGGATGGGGCAGCCACAGCTTCTGGAATGAGGAGAGAGCTAAAGGAATAATCCTGCAGGACTGAGAAGCTCCAGGGCTGGGATGGGGAAAAGCAACAGCCTAGAAGTGTCTGAGAACCTGCTGGAACATTCAAATCCTTTCCCTACAGAACTGGTAAAAGAACTGGGATTATTAGCCCGGAAAAGAGGAGGCTCCAGGGAAACCTGAGAGCCCCTTCCAGGGCCTAAAGGGGCTCCAGGAGAGCTGGAGAGGGACTGGGGACAAGGGATGGAGGGACAGGACACAGGGAATGGCTTCCCACTGCCAGAGGGCAGGGATAGATGGGATATTGGGAAGGAATTCCTGGCTGGGTGGGTGGACAGGCCCTGGCACAGGTTGGGCAGAGAAGCTGTGGCTGCCCCATCGGACAGGGCTGGGAGCACCCTGGGCTGGTGGGAGGTGTCCCTGCCCATGGCAGGGGTGAAATGGGATGACCTTTAAGGTCCCACCCAACCCACACCAGCCTGGGATTCTGTGATTGTTTCCCAATCTGTTTTCTGGGTTTCCTGAACTCTGCTGCCTTCACAAACCAGGCTTTGGCACCACAATTGGTGGCCCTTAAATGACAGGCTGCAAACCTCAAGATCCATTGAGAAACAGTCCTGATGCCTGGTGTGAACCCTCAAGGTTTGAGCAGAGACCACTCCCAGAGCTCCTGCTGCTCCCAAGGCTGCTGAATATCCATCCCAGCTCTCCATCCCTTCCTTCACAGGAACGAGGATGAGAGTTAAAAAGCAATACTAAAATAACCTTAAAAACCCCACAGAATTCCATATCCTACACATTTCCCTGTGTGGATCTTTCCAGCCAATGAAGTCCCAGCCCCAGCAGCTCCCGCCGTGTCCGTGTGATGGGAAGAGCAGAGTCCACACCCCTGAGCACCACGAGATGCATGAAAATTAATGGCTTTTATTCCTTAAGTGAAAGTTGCTCTTTAATTTATGAGGGGTCACAGTGTCACCCTCTGTAAGTGCTTTTTAAAGCCATTAATTTTTTAATCTAAAGCCAAAGAGAATTTTCTGCCATCAAATCTCCGCCGAGCCGCGGGGAGACCCCGAGGGTTAATTAGTGACTGCACAAATTGGGGAGGTTCCACTGCATCTTCCACATATCCAGGGATAATCCAGTGGCTGGAGAGCTGCTGGAGCCTTGGGCTGTTCTCCAGAACCTCCTCTCTGGGACTGAACCCCCAAGATTAAGGTGCCAAGAGGCACATCTGGACCAGCCCATGGATTTCTGGGTGTCCAGGAGCCTCCTCAGGCTTGCTGGCCTTCTAACATCATTTCAAAATTTAATTTTTTAATTTAAATTCTAAAATGATTGATTTTTAAAAATTTTGGAGTTCTACTTTTTAAGTTAATATTTTATGTTATGAAATAATTGTGGCTCCCTGACAATTGTGGCTCCTCCTCAATGCCAACAGTGGTGCCCAACCCTGGCAGCAGCACCTCTGGAGTTCACTGCAACTGGTAAAACTGGGAATCATCATGGAATCTTGGAATGGTTGGGTTGGAAGGGGCCTCAAAGCTCATCTCATTCCACCCCCTGCCATGGGCAGGGACACCTCCCACCATCCCAGATTGCTCCAAGCCCCATCCAACCTGGGCTTGAACACTTGCAGGGATAGGCACCCACCCTATGGAGCTGGGAAAACTTGGCATGAGGTTTCCCAGGGAAGCTGTGGCTGCCCCATCCCTGGAAGTGTCCCAGGCCAGGCTGGACAGGGCTTGGAGCAGCCTGGGCCAGTGGAAGATGTCCCTGCCGTGGCAGGAGGTGGAATGGGATGAGCTTTAAGGTCTCTCCCACTCAAGTATTCCCATGATGGATTCTCCGATTCACCTCCATCCTGTTTGCTGGACACCAACTTTGGTCAGGCATTGGAATGGGCTGCCCAGACAGGTGGTGGATTCACCATCCCTGGAGGTTTTTAAGGTGAGACTGGACGTGCCACTCTGGTAATCAAAGTGGGGTTGGATTAAGGGTTGGACTTGATGATCTCAGAGGTCTCTTCCAACCCAACTGATTCTCTGATTCTGTGATTCCCTCACCACCTTTCCATTCTCAGGCCTCTCCTTCCCCACCAACCTGTGCACCGAATTTCCCCGTGTTTCCCTTCCATCAACCCAAACCAAGACCATTTGCAGAGGGAATCCCAAGCCCCAGAGGAGGCCAGAGCGAGCACGAACCTTCAACGCCGCTGATGCACTTGACCCTGTCTCGGACCTCGACGTTGTAGCCCTCGAAGGACATGAAGACCCCGTCGGGGTGGTAGGGGGCTCTCTGTGTGTAAACTTTGGAGTAGCTATGAGAGAATTCAAACCTGTCATAACCATCGTACTGAGCAATTTTCCCATAAACCTCAAAGTATTTCTCTACCCAGCTGAAGGGCAGGAAGACCTCGCTGCCTTCCCTCCTGCCTTTCACGGTGTGCTCCTCATTGATCACACAGTCAATCTCCTCGTACTTCGGCGCGGCCGCCCTGCCGGCCCCGGCCACCACGGGAGGGGCCTTCTGCTGCTCCTGGGGGGCCGTGTCCTCCCGGCGCTGTGCCGGCTCGGCGTCGGCGCTGCCGCGGCGCTCCGTGCCCCGTGGGTTGGCGCCGGCTCCCTGCGGCGAGCAGCGGTTCCACAGCAGCACCGTGGCCAGCGCCAGCAGCGCCATGGCCACCAGTAGAGTCTTGTGGTTGACCCGGGCCGCCAAGCACCGCATATTCACACCATACCTGCAACACAGGGGGACACGGGTCAGGACGGGCACGGTGCGGCTCCGGCCGGCGCCCGCCGCGGCTCCGGCACCCACCGCGGCTCCGGCGCCCGCCGCGGCTCCGGCACCCACCGCGGCTCCGGCACCCACCGCGGCTCCGGCGCCCGCCGCGGCTCCGGCACCCACCGCGGCTCCGGCGCCCGCCGCGCCCACAACGGCACCTGCAAGAGAACTGGGGTTGGTCCAGGTGGCCATAAAGCAACGAGAGCAAAGGTTTCATGGTCTTAAGGTGCACCAGGGGAGGGTGAGGTGGGACAGCAGGAAGAAGGTCCTTACAGAGAGGGTGGTCAGCAGTGGAAGGGACCGACCCTGGAGGGGTTGGAGGAGGTGGATGTGGCACTCAGTGCCATGGGCTGGGAGACACCTGCAAGAGAACTGGGGTTGGTCCAGTTGGCCATAAAGCAACGAGAGCGAAGGTTTCATGGTCTTAAGGTGGACCAGGGGAGGGTGAGGTGGGACAGCAGGAAGAAGGTCCTTACAGAGAGGGTGGTCAGCACTGGAAGGGGCTGCCCAGGGGTGGTGGAGTCACCATCCCTAGAGGGGTTGGAGGAGGTGGATGTGGCACTCAGTGCCATGGGCTGGGAGACACCTGCAAGAGAACTGGGGTTGGTCCAGGTGGCCATAAAGCAACGAGAGCGAAGGTTTCATGGTCTTAAGGTGCACCAGGGGAGGGTAAGGTGGGACAGCAGGAAGAAGGTCCTTACAAAGAGGGTGGTCAGCACTGGAAGGGGCTGCCCAGGGGTGGTGGAGTCACCATCCCTGGAGGGGTTGGAGGAGGTGGATGTGGCACTCAGTGCCATGGGCTGGGAGACACCTGCAAGAGAACTGGGGTTGGTCCAGGTGGCCATAAAGCAACAAGAGCGAAGGTTTCATGGTCTTAAGGTGCACCAGGGGAGGGTGAGGTGGGACAGCAGGAAGAAGGTCCTTACAGAGAGGGTGGTCAGCACTGGAAGGGGCTGCCCAGGGGTGGTGGAGTCACCATCCCTGGAGGGGTTGGAGGAGGTGGATGTGGCACTCAGTGCCATGGGCTGGGAGACAATGTGGGGTTGGGTCAAAGGTTGGACTTGATGATCTCAGAGGTCTTTCCCAGCCCAGCTGATTCTGGGATCCTGGGAAGTTGTGACCCACCAAACTGTAAAGGGTGCAAAGAAATGGTGGCAAGGTCAGGGAAGCACCTTGGAGGCATCAGGACTTTCAGGTGTTGGAATTTCAAGCATTGCAAGGGATGGAGGGTCAGGTTGGACATCAGCAGGAATTTCCTCCTGGAAAAGGGGATCAGGCCCTGGCAGGGGCTGCCCAGGGAGGTTTGGAGTGCCCAGCCCTGGAGGTGCCCAAGGCAGGACTGGCCATGGCAAGAAGTGCTCTGGGCTGGGGGACAAGGTGGGCATCAGGCACAGGGTGGGCTCCAGGGGCTGGGAGGGCTTTGCCAAGGTGGGCATCGAGCACAGGGTGGGCTCCAGGGGCTGGGAGGGCTTTGCCAAGGTGGGCATCGGGCACAGGGTGGGCTCCAGGGGCTGGGAGGGCTTTGCCAAGGTGGGCATCGGGCACAGGGTGGGCTCCAGGGGCTGGGAGGGCTTTGCCAACCTCAGGGCCCTATTCCAAAGAGATGGTTCCATCATCTTCTTCCTTCCCTGTGCAAAGAGTAACAGAGCACAGGAATAAAACTCCAGTGAAATCAGGAACTGGCCAAACATGCCCCACTTTTCCTGCTTAGAAATCCCTCCAGCTGGTTTTCCAGAATGACCAGTGGCAGTTTCTCCACTGCAGAATTCACATTTTTAGTGGAATTTTGCAGCTTCCACAAGTGATTATTTCTAAAGAGAAAGTCCTGGGTGAGGGATTTTTTCCAGGGAATTTGGGAGCTTGGATTAAGTTGCTTTCCCAGGGATTTTCTCAGGTGTTCACTGAGGAAAACCCACTGAAAATACCACACTGAAACAATATATTCCTATATTACTAATAAATCCTGGATTGCAGAGCACAGAGAGGGTGGAGGGCACGGAATGGGCACCTCTGGGAGCCTGAGTGTGACTCCACTTTGGAAACATCCCGTTCTAAGGATCAGGACATCCAAAATTCCCACCAGGGGAGGGTGTCCGAGTGCAGGAATGGAACAGGGTGGAGCCAGAGGAGAGGCAGATCCCTGATCCAGGACATCCCTATTCCTGTGCTTCCCTCTGCCACTCCCAGCCCTGCCTGGCACCTCCTGCTCCAAATGCCACTCTGTCCCAGCAGAGCTGATGTCCAGACTCTGGAATTAACCCTGGAAAATGTGTTTGGAGCCTCCTGCTCCTGGATTTTCTGCTGTTCAGGGATCACTGAGGACACCAAGGAAACCCACAAATCCTGGGCTTGAAATTCAAGTCCAGCCCAAAGGCTGAGCTGGATTTCACACCAGGAACTTAAAACTGGTTCTTAGGACACAGCCAGGAATGCAGAGAGGCCTGGAATAAAGACTTTCCTCTTTTTTATCCCCATTTTTTCACCTTTTTTATCCCAATTTCCGGAGCTGGGGAAAAGGAGGAGCAGAACAGAATGGGAAGTGACATAAAAGCTCCTTGATAACAAACTGTCACTATTTTTGCAGCCAGGAAAGCAAATGATTGAGGTCCAGGAGGGGATTAAAATTAAATATCCAACAAACAACCAAAAATCACCAGGCAAAGGGCACAACAACTGCTGAGAAGGGAAAATGCTGCCAGGGAATTCTCTCTTCAGGCCAGGGGACAGGCAAGATGGGAAAAGATGGAATTCTGTCCATGGCTCCTGTGTTCTGATCTCCCAGATCCTTTGGGTCCTGGCTCCCAATAAAAGTGGGATCAACCCCTGCAATCCTGGATGTCCAGCACAGACCTGAGAAACTTGTGGCCAATAAAACAGAATTTGAGCAGCTTTTCTTTGGAAGGAACAGATTTCCAGAATATTCCATTTTTTCTCCAGGCTCAGGTGAACATGCAGGGACTTGAGTGGAGGATCCACATGTTCCTTTGGGAAGGCCACACCCAAGCTGGAATGTTGGGCCAATAAATCCATCAAACTTCACCCCTGCAGTCAGCAGGAAATTCCAGGCACTGAAATCCTCCTGCAGGGCCAAATTCCTCATGTTTGTCCCTTTTTTAAGGATCAGGGACCACTCCAGGTCTGGAGGATCCCAAGAGCAGCAGCAGGGACAGATCCACACCATTCCCAGGTGTCCCTTTTCCAGGCCATTCACATCCCTATGGACACACTCTCTGCTCCAGGGCTTGGGGACCAAACCCAGGTGGTAAAATCCAACAATGTTGATATTTTTGCTTGTTTTGTTCTTTTTTAATGGATATTTGTGTCCTTTGTGATTTAATTCCAGCCCAGTTTCATGATCTGCAGCAGGTTGAAGTGGTTTATCCTTAGAAAGGGGATCCAGGAACCCCCTGCAGGAATTCCTTTTATCCAGAGGCAATAATTCCATTGAAATAAGACAACCCACATTTCTTTGTGCTTTACAACCAGCAAATGGAGGGTGGGGGTCCAGAAATGGCTCTGCTCAGTTTGGCCAAGAGCTGAATTTGGAAGCTTTAAAGTCCCTTTTGCTGTGGCAAAAAAAAACCCCTCTGGATCCATCCAGTGGCTGCAGCTCCCCAGGTGGGTTTGGGAACTGAGGGGGAACCACAATGATGGAAAAAAAACCCTCCAACCCTCTGCCAAGGGAAGTTTCCCTTCTCCAGCTCCACCTCAAGACACGGGAACTCAACCCTGAGGAAGGACAGAGCCTCAGAACCAAGGGGGGGAAGGTTTCACTCCATCTGGACATCCTGGAATGCAACAAATGGGAGCGAGGAGGCTGTTCCCAAAGTGCCAGACACTTCCCACAGGTCCATCCCTGCCCACCAAACCTCTTCTGGCTCTTCCTTCCAGGCTGGAGGTGCCACAAATCCCAGTTTTGGTTTTTGGGGAGCACAAGGTCTGGCTCTGCTGCCTCCTCCCAGCTCCTCAGAACCGGGATGGGGATCCCTGTGGGCTGGGCTGGGTTGGGATGTGGGGCTGCTGGTGCCCTCCTGGCAGTGCTGGTGCCCAGGGCACGATGCCCCATCCCGCCCACGCTCCGGCGCGATCCCTCGGAGCCATCCGGAGGCACAGCTGCTCCCGGGCTGCAGAGGGAGCTGAGCTGCCTCCAGACTCCCTGGAATCACTGCACAGTTCCAGGGAGAGGCTTGTGCAGCTTTCCCTTGGACAGCAAAGGCCCTGGATAACGCTGCCGGGCAGGTGCCAACGTGCCAACTCCTCAGTTTCTTATGGAAGCCCAGCAGCTTCCCGAGGTTTGCAATCCCTCCCTCCCACCTCCCCCTGCCAGGAGCTGCTGCACAGCCCAGAGCCAGCAACAAATCCAGCTCCTAAACCCACCCCCAAATCCCAAACCTCCCCAAACCCCCCCCAGGCCACACAACTGTTCCTCCTGTCCCAGAATCCCGGGATGCTCTGGGTGGGAAGGACCTTGGAGCTGATCCCACTGCCCCCCCTGCCATGGGGTGCTCCAAGCCCTGCCCAACATACTGGCAATAATTCCCTTGAATTCTCCCCAAAAATCCTGGCATTCCCAGGACTGGGAACCTGGTGCTGAGCCTCCTCTGCCTTTGAAATCCCATTTCCAAGCAGCTGAGTGATGTGGGATGACACTTCCTGGCTCTCCAGCCCCCAGGGCTGCTCTGCCCTTTTTCCCAGGCAAGCAGCAGTTTATTTTAGGAAAATCCTTCCAGCAGCACAAAGTCTCCAGGAAATCAGCAGGGATTTCTTAATCCTTGACTCTTCAGCTCCATTTACTGCAGACTTTTCCTTGGCTCCCAACTTGCCACAAGTTCATCCGACGGAGACGTGGCTGTGGAATGGGCCAAATTCCTCCAATTCCTGCCAAAGCACCTTTGCTTCCTGACTTTCCTCTGCTCCATCTCCCAAAGCCAAAGAGTTTTTCCTTCTCTTTTCCTCTATTCTCTTCTTGCATCTTGTTTTACAGGAATGAACCCACAGGAATTTTCCTGTGGATTCAGAGCACTCTGAGCAGTCCCATTTCAATCAGCAAAGCACCATCCAGTGTCCTTGGAAAACAGGGATATTGTCCCAGGAGCTCCATCCGGTGTCCTTGGAAAACAGGGATATTGTCCCAGGAGCTCCATCCGGTGTCCTTGGAAAACAGGGATATTGTCCCAGGAGCTCCATCCAGTGTCCTTGGAAAACAGGGATATTGTCCCAGGAGCTCCATCCAGTGTCCTTGGAAAACAGGGATATTGTCCCAGGAGCTCCATCCAGTGTCCTTGGAAAACAGGGATATTGTCCCAGGAGCTCCATCCGGTGTCCTTGGAAAACAGGGATAGTGTCCCAGGAGCTCCATCCGGTGTCCTTGGAAAACAGGGATATTGTCCCAGGAGCTCCATCCGGTGTCCTTGGAAAACAGGGATATTGTCCCAGGAGCTCCATCCGGTGTCCTTGGAAAACAGGGATATTGTCCCAGGAGCTCCATCCGGTGTCCTTGGAAAACAGGGATATTGTCCCAGGAGCTCCATCCAGTGTCCTTGGAAAACAGGGATATTGTCCCAGGAGCTCCATCCGGTGTCCTTGGAAAACAGGGATATTGTCCCAGGAGCTCCATCCGGTGTCCTTGGAAAACAGGGATATTGTCCCAGGAGCTCCATCCGGTGTCCTTGGAAAACAGGGATATTGTCCCAGGAGCTCCATCCGGTGTCCTTGGAAAACAGGGATATTGTCCCAGGAGCTCCATCCGGTGTCCTTGGAAAACAGGGATATTGTCCCAGGAGCTCCATCCAGTGTCCTTGGAAAACAGGGATATTGTCCCAGGAGCTCCATCCAGTGTCCTTGGAAAACAGGGATATTGTCCCAGGAGCTCCATCCGGTGTCCTTGGAAAACAGGGATATTGTGCCAGGAGCTCCATCCGGTGTCCTTGGAAAACAGGGATATTGTCCCAGGAGCTCCATCCAGTGTCCTTGGAAAACAGGGATATTGTCCCTGGAGCTCCATCCGGTGTCCTTGGAAAACAGGGATATTGTCCCAGGAGCTCCATCCAGTGTCCTTGGAAAACAGGGATATTGTCCCTGGAGCTCCATCCAGTGTCCTTGGAAAACAGGGATATTGTCCCAGGAGCTCCATCCGGTGTCCTTGGAAAACAGGGATATTGTCCCAGGAGCTCCATCCGGTGTCCTTGGAAAACAGGGATATTGTCCCAGGAGCTCCATCCGGTGTCCTTGGAAAACAGGGATATTGTCCCAGGAGCTCCATCCAGTGTCCTTGGAAAACAGGGATATTGTCCCAGGAGCTCCATCCAGTGTCCTTGGAAAACAGGGATATTGTCCCAGGAGCTCCATCCGGTGTCCTTGGAAAACAGGGATATTGTCCCAGGAGCTCCATCCGGTGTCCTTGGAAAACAGGGATAGTGTCCCAGGAGCTCCATCCGGTGTCCTTGGAAAACAGGGATATTGTCCCAGGAGCTCCATCCGGTGTCCTTGGAAAACAGGGATATTGTCCCAGGAGCTCCATCCGGTGTCCTTGGAAAACAGGGATATTGTCCCAGGAGCTCCATCCGGTGTCCTTGGAAAACAGGGATATTGTCCCAGGAGCTCCATCCAGTGTCCTTGGAAAACAGGGATATTGTCCCAGGAGCTCCATCCGGTGTCCTTGGAAAACAGGGATATTGTCCCAGGAGCTCCATCCGGTGTCCTTGGAAAACAGGGATATTGTCCCAGGAGCTCCATCCGGTGTCCTTGGAAAACAGGGATATTGTCCCAGGAGCTCCATCCGGTGTCCTTGGAAAACAGGGATATTGTCCCAGGAGCTCCATCCGGTGTCCTTGGAAAACAGGGATATTGTCCCAGGAGCTCCATCCAGTGTCCTTGGAAAACAGGGATATTGTCCCAGGAGCTCCATCCAGTGTCCTTGGAAAACAGGGATATTGTCCCAGGAGCTCCATCCGGTGTCCTTGGAAAACAGGGATATTGTGCCAGGAGCTCCATCCGGTGTCCTTGGAAAACAGGGATATTGTCCCAGGAGCTCCATCCAGTGTCCTTGGAAAACAGGGATATTGTCCCTGGAGCTCCATCCGGTGTCCTTGGAAAACAGGGATATTGTCCCAGGAGCTCCATCCAGTGTCCTTGGAAAACAGGGATATTGTCCCTGGAGCTCCATCCAGTGTCCTTGGAAAACAGGGATATTGTCCCAGGAGCTCCATCCGGTGTCCTTGGAAAACAGGGATATTGTCCCAGGAGCTCCATCCGGTGTCCTTGGAAAACAGGGATATTGTCCCAGGAGCTCCATCCGGTGTCCTTGGAAAACAGGGATATTGTCCCAGGAGCTCCATCCAGTGTCCTTGGAAAACAGGGATATTGTCCCAGGAGCTCCAACCAGTGTCCTTGGAAAACAGGGATATTGTCCCAGGAGCTCCATCCAGTGTCCTTGGAAAACAGGGATATTGTCCCAGGAGCTCCAACCGGTGTCCTTGGAAAACAGGGATATTGTCCCAGGAGCTCCATCCGGTGTCCTTGGAAAACAGGGATATTGTCCCAGGAGCTCCACAATCTGAATCCTCAGGATCCCAAGATTTACCTACTAATTCCCACGGAATTCCATTTAGGAGAAACCAGCAGTTAATGGGAACAAGCAGGAGGAAAGTTCTCTTCTTTGGTTGTTTTCCTGCACAAACTGGCCACGATTCCCTCTGTCTTCCCTGGTTTCAGGGAACAGGGAATGATTTGTGAGGGATGGGGGGTCTTTGATCACTGCTGGGAGCTGAATTTAATGGACTATGAACTGCCAGCTCTCCCATGCCAATAAATAATGGATAAATATGGAGATGCATTCACACAAACACACGGATAAAGCACTGGGAGAGCCAGGCAGATCCAGCAGGAAAACATCCTCGGATTTCCCAAAGCAGGTTAAATTGTTCCTAATTTATCCATCAATTCCTGCTGCCAAACCCCCTCTGGTTTGTGGCTTCCCTGTTTTCCCTCTGCAGGAGCAGGAGAGGATTTTCCTGGGCAGGTAAATCTCAACTCCAGCGTTGCCTCCTGCTCTTCCCCACACCCGGAGGGAGCAGGGAGGGGATGGCACAGCCTGGAATGTCCCTGCCAGCCCCTCCCGGGCACCTGGGGCTGAATTCCCAGGAAAAGCCTCTCCCGAGGGATCTCCCAGCCCCTCCCTCTGCCAGGGGCACATTCCCAGACCGGGGCAGGTTAATGGGCACCCTCTGATGGTTAATCCTAAACCCTCACTGGGGTTTGTTTGGCTGCAGAACCTGCCCCAGCTGGAGTTGGGAATCCTGGAATCCAACCTGGAATTCTCGGGGTTTGTTTGGCTGCAGAACCTGCCCCAGCTGGAGTTGGGAATCCTGGAATCCAACCTGGAATTCTCGGGGTTTGTTTGGCTGCAGAACCTGCCCCAGCTGGAGTTGGGAATCCTGGAATCCAACCTGGAATTCTCGGGGTTTGTTTGGCTGCAGAACCTGCCCCAGCTGGAGTTGGGAATCCTGGAATCCAACCTGGAATTCTCGGGGTGTGTTTGGCTGCAGAACCTGCCCCAGCTGGAGCTGGGAATCCTGGAATCCAACCTGGAATTCTCGGGGTTTGTTTGGCTGCAGAACCTGCCCCAGCTGGAGTTGGGAATCCTGGAATCCAACCTGGAATTCTCGGGGTTTGTTTGGCTGCAGAACCTGCCCCAGCTGGAGTTGGGAATCCTGGAATCCAACCTGGAATTCTCGGGGTTTGTTTGGCTGCAGAACCTGCCCCAGCTGGAGTTGGGAATCCTGGAATCCAGCCTGGAATTCTCGGGGTTTGTTTGGCTGCAGAACCTGCCCCAGCTGGAGTTGGGAATCCTGGAATCCAACCTGGAATTCTCGGGGTTTGTTTGGCTGCAGAACCTGCCCCAGCTGGAGTTGGGAATCCTGGAATCCAACCTGGAATTCTCGGGGTTTGTTTGGCTACAGAACCTGCCCCAGCTGGAGTTGGGAATCCTGGAATCCAACCTGGAATTCTCGGGGTTTGTTTGGCTGCAGAACCTGCCCCAGCTGGAGTTGGGAATACTGGAATCCAGCCTGGAATTCTCGGGGTTTGTTTGGCTGCAGAACCTGCCCCAGCTGGAGTTGGGAATCCTGGAATCCAACCTGGAATTCTCGGGGTTTGTTTGGCTGCAGAAACTGCCCCAGCTGGAGTTGGGAATCCTGGAATCCAGCCTGGAATTCTCGGGGTTTGTTTGGCTGCAGAACCTGCCTCAGCTGGAGTTGGGAATCCTGGAATCCAGCCTGGAATTCTCAGGGTTTGTTTGGCTGCAGAACCTGCCCCAGCTGGAGTTGGGAATCCTGGAATCCAGCCTGGAATTCTCGGGGGTTGTTTGGCTGCAGAACCTGCCCCAGCTGGAGTTGGGAATCCTGGAATCCAACCTGGAATTCTCGGGGTTTGTTTGGCTGCAGAACCTGCCTCAGCTGGAGTTGGGAATCCTGGAATCCAACCTGGAATTCTCGGGGTTTCTTTGGCTGCAGAACCTGCCCCAGCTGGAGTTGGGAATCCTGGAATCCAACCTGGAATTCTCGGGGTTTGTTTGCCTACAGAACCTGCCCCAGCTGGAGTTGGGAATCCTGGAATCCAGCCTGGAATTCTCGGGGTTTGTTTGGCTGCAGAACCTGCCCCAGCTGGAGTTGGGAATCCTGGAATCCAGCCTGGAATTCTCGGGGTTTGTTTGGCTGCAGAACCTGCCCCAGCTGGAGTTGGGAATCCTGGAATCCAGCCTGGAATTCAGCAGGAACAGGCTCGGCACTCAGAAAGCCCATTTAGTGACTTCCTGGGGGAGTTTCCCTTTCATTTGGGGGGTTCAAAGCCCCCCAGGGCCTCTCTCAGGGCACCCAAAGGTGCTCCATCCTGTGCTGGCAGAGCCCCCTCGGGGAGGTGCTGAAACCTCCTTCTCTATCAAATATAAAGGAAATAATCCATAAATTCGATCTCAAATAACATATTAAATGTTGCATATTATTGTGTGTGTGTGTCTATATATATATATATAAAAAATAAATATATGTTATATATACATATATACAGTATATATAAATAAAAATATATTATCTATATACACATATACAGTATATATGTAAATTAAAATATATTATATATTCATATATACAGTATATATATAAATAAAAATACATTATTTATATACACATATACACTATATATATAAATTAAAATATATTATATATTCATATATACCGTATATATAAAAATAAAAATATATTATATATATAAATATATACAGTATATATAACTAAAAATATATATACATATATACAGTATATATATAAATAAAAGTATATTATATAGATATACACATATATACAGTATATATATAAAATATATTATACATACACATATACAGTATATATATAAATTAAATATATTATATACATATATACAGAATATATATAAATAAAAATATATTACATATATACAGTATATAAATAAAAATATATTATATATCCATATATACAGTATATATATAAATAAAAATATATTATACATATACATATATACAGTTTATATATAAATAAACAAATATATACATATATACAGTATATATAAATAAAATATTTTATATATATACAGTACATATATAAATAAAAATATATTATATATACACATATACAGTATATATATTAAAAAAATATATTATATATACAGTATATATATAAAAATATATAACATATATACAGTATATATATAAATAAAAATCTATTATATATACATATATACAGTATATATATTATTAATATATTAAATATGTAATACATAATATAAACTGTTTTATATTTTAAATGCTATATAAAATGTATATTGTATATTCCTTTTAGTGTGTGTATAAAATATAAACCTAAGCACATAAAATGTATCTAAAACATCTAAAAAGAGGTTAAAAATACCTAAAATATGTAAGAATATAAAATAGATTAAAAATATAGAAATAGAGAAAAATATCTGTAAAAGAGATAAAATATATAGAAATATAAAAAATCTATAAAATGGATAAAAAATATATAGAAATATAGAAAAATATCTATAAAATACATATAGAAATATATTAAAAAATCTATAAATTCCCAGGAAAAGCATCACAATCCCTCCACTTGGAACACAAAAATTCCCAGGAAAAGCATCACAATCCCTCCACTTGGAACACAAAAATTCCCAGGAAAAGCATCACAATCCCTTCACTTGGAGCACAAAAATTCCCAGGAAAAGCATCACAATCCCTCAACATGGAGCACAAAAATTCCCAGGAAAAGCAACAAAATCCCTCAACATGGAACACAAAAATTCCCAGGAAAAGCATCAAAATTCCTTCACTTGGAACACAAAAATTCCCAGGAAAAGCATCACAATCCCTCCACTTGGAACACAAAAATTCCCAGGAAAAGCATCACAATCCCTCAACATGGAGCACAAAAATTCCCAGGAACAGATTGCTGGGAATGTTCAAGGGGATTATGGATTGAAAACCCTGCAGGAAAACTTTATTCCCAATAATCAGGAGTTCCCCAAACCCACATTCCCAGGGCAGTTGAGCCTGGAAAAGCCTGGGAAGGATGAGGAGTTTGCCAGGCCCACCAATTCCAGAGTGGGAGCAGGAGGTGGGAGAGGCTGAAATCCCCAAATCCCAAGGGATTCCAGGGGGTTGTTTCCCACTCCAGCTCCCACCAATTCCAGAGTGGGAGCAGGAGGTGGGAGAGGCTGAAATTCCCAAATCCCAAGGGATTCCAGGGGGTTGTTTCCCACTCCAGCTGCTCAGAGCACAAGATGGAGCTTCCCAAGGAAACTCCACCTTCATTCCCAAACTGCTTCCCTGGCCACTTCCCAATCCACTTCCTGAAGGTTTTAATTGCTGCCACAGATGCTGTGGCTGCTCATTCCAAAGGATTTCCAGTGTTCCCAGCACGGAGAGCTTGGGAATGGCAGCTCAGCCCAGCCTCGGGAATTCTGCCTGGATTCAGCAGGAAAAGCCTGGAAAATAAAACTTCCCAGCCCAGATCAGGCCCCACCAGCCTGGACTAATTATGGGAAGAAGTTTGGAGTTGCTTTTAATCCTGGAAAAATGTTTTGGAATTACTTGGCTGGTTCAGCAGCTCCTCAAAAGCTTTTATGTCTCAGCCGAACCACTGGATTTTCCAGCTTTCTTTGGGCATTTCCCCTTTGGAATGAGGATTTTCCTTAAGTGGGATAAACCCCCGAGTACCAAAGAAACCAGTGAAATAATCCCAAAATTTCACATATTGGAAAATTGGAGTCATAGAATCATAAAATCAGGGAATTTGGCTGCAAAGGAGCTTAAGGATCATCCAGTTCCAACCCCCCCTGTGGAAAACCAAGCTCCAGTTTAATCCCTGGATTTTCCAGCATGCCAAAACCTCCCTGCAAGAACAACAGGCTCAATCCAGCCCTTTCCATGCTAATCATGGATAATGAGATCCCACATGCAAATGAGGGGAATTACCATCCTTCCCACATAAACAACCCCGGAGCTGCTCTCCCACATCCAGGATAATTCCCAGGGATGCTCCCGAGCCCTCCTCCCCCCCCCCCGCCCGGAGTCACTCATGGATACCATGGAAACAGGGAATTCCGCACCTCCCACCTCTCCAAGGTGAGCTTTTCCCTCCTTCCCAGCCTGGAATGCTGCGGGAGTTACTCACAGTCGGAGCAGGGCGAAGGGAACCCTCTGGAAAAGGGGATTTGGGCCGGGAAGAGCCAACCCCCCCCCCGAGCTGGAGCAGCTCCTGCTTCCCGTTCTCCAGCGGCTCTGGAAGCAGAGCCATGTGCAGCTGCAGCTGGGGCTTCACCGTTTCGGGAAAGGCTTGGAATGACACCCGGCCAGGAATTCCAGCCCAGCGACACACAGGGATGGGGCTGGGAATGAGGAGAGGCAGCTCCGGTCTTACCTTAGGGAAGGAGGGCTGGGAATTCTAACACATCTCCGCCTTTCCAACTTCCACAGCAGATCCCTTGGAGGTTTCAGGAGGTTTCTCTCTCCGGGTTCCTGCAGGGATGTGGAGAGAGGAACAAACAGGGAAGGTTGGAGGGCTCAAGGATGTGCCACAGCCCCAGAGCAGGGGGGGGTTTCCTCCGTTATCCCTAAAATCCTCTTATCGGGGCTCTGCTTCCCAAGATTCCTGCTGGGGCATCCCAAGGCTCGGCTGCTGCCAGGGCAGATCCCGGCAGGAACAGGGACAGGGGCAGGGAAAGGGAGAGGGAAAGGGAGAGGGAAAGGGGCAGGGAAAGGGAAAGGGGCAGGGAAAGGGAAAGGGGCAGGGAAAGGGAAAGGGGCAGGGAAAGGGAAAGGGGCAGGGAAAGGGAGAGGGAAAGGGAGAGGGAAAGGGAGAGGGAAAGGGAGAGGGAGAGGGAGAGGGAGAGGGAAAGGGAGAGGGAAAGGGAGAGGGAGAGGGAAAGGGAGAGGGAAAGGGAGAGGGAGAGGGAGAGGGAGAGGGAGAGGGAGAGGGAGAGGGAGAGGGAAAGGGGCAGGGAGAGGGAAAGGGAGAGGGAGAGGGAAAGGGAGAGGGAGAGGGAAAGGGAGAGGGGCAGGGAGAGGGAAAGGGAGAGGGAGAGGGAGAGGGAAAGGGAGAGGGAAAGGGAGAGGGAAAGGGGCAGGGAGAGGGGCAGGGAGAGGGAAAGGGAGAGGGAAAGGGAGAGGGAAAGGGAGAGGGAAAGGGAGAGGGAAAGGGACAGGGAAAGGGACAGGGAAAGGGACAGGGAGAGGGAAAGGGACAGGGAGAGGGACAGGGAGAGGGACAGGGAGAGGGACAGGGACAGGGACAGGGACAGGGACAGGGAGAGGAAGAGGGACAGGGACAGAGGACAGGGACAGGGGACAAGGGCAGGGGACAGGGGACAGGGACAGGGGACAGGGACAGGGATGTCACCTCCTCCCCCAGCACACCCAACTCACCCTCCCCATCCCGCCCCACTCCAGAACAAATCCCGGGCTCTGCCTCGGCACAGCTTCCAGGGGAACATTCCCAGCTGGAGCTCCAGGGACTGGAGCCCAGCCCAGCCCAGCCCTGGTGCTGCTGGAGCTGCAGGGGGAGAATTCCAAGGGAAAAGGGGGATAAAGCAGAGACTGGAAACAAATTACAGCTGGAATTATGGACTGAGTTCCAGAGATTTAACCCTCCCAGTTCCACAGCTCTGGAATTATGGACTGAGATCCAGAGATTTAACTCAGTGCCACATCCAGTCCCTTCTCCAGCCCCTCAATCTCTTGCCTCAACTGAGGGGCCCAGAACTGAACACAACACTCAAGGTGTGGCCTCCCCAAGGCAGAGTCCAGGGGAAGGGTCACTGCCCTGGGCCTGCTGGCCACGCTAGTTTGGATCCAGGCCAGGATCCCCTTGGCCTTCTTGGCCACCTGGGCACACTGGTGGCTCCTGTTGAGCTTCCTGTCCCTCAGTCCCCCCAGGTCACTCTGCCTGTCCCTCTCCAGCCACTCTGTGCCCAGCCTGGAGCTGCAGGGCTTGGGGTGGCCAAAGGGCAGGACCTGCACTTGGCCTTGTTGAACTCCATCCCATTGGGATCAGCCCATCTCTCCAGTCTCTCCAGACCCCTCTGCAGAGCCCTCCTGCCCTTCAGCCTGTCCATATCCCTTTCCAGATCCCTCCAGCCTGTCCAGATCCTTCTCCAGGTCTTTCCAGCCTGTCCAGATCCCTTTCCAGATCCCTTCAGCCTGTCCAGATCTTTCTCCAGATCCCTTCAGCCTGTCCAGATCCTTCTCCAGGTCTCTCCAGCCTGTCCAGATCCCTCTGCAGAGCCCTCCTGCCTTCCAGCAGCTCGACACTCCCTCCCAGCTTGGTGTCATCAGCAAATTTGCTGTTGATGGACTCAATCCCCTCATCTAAATCATCACTAAAGATGTTAATTAAACAGGACTGGACCCAGCACAGACCCCTGGGACCCAGCACAGACCCCTGGGGACACCACTGGTGACCAGCTGGATGCAGCTCCACTCACCAGCACCCTCTGGGCCTGACCCTCCAGCCAGCTCCTAATCCAGGAGAGGGGACACCTGTCCAGGCCATATTCTGCACATTATCCCAAGCACTCCAAGTGTTATTTTTCCCTTGTTTTTCCCTTTTCCAGGGAAAACTCCCCCTTTAAATCCCCCATTCCGGGGAGGGTTCATGTGAACATTCCCGAGTGCTGCTCATCCCGAAATCCAATCCAGGCTCTGAACAGCTCCAGCTCTCTGTGTTTGGAAACAAAGCTCCCCCTCTGCCAAGGCACTGGAAGTGTCACATTCCAGGCTGGATTTGCTCCTCTAAACCCACTTCATGTTCAAGGAGAAGCTCCAGAAGGCTTCGGAATAATCCTCTCCCTCCCTCCCTCTGGCTCCTGGTTTTCCTGGGAAGCTGCTCTTGGCAGTGGGAGGAGAAGGAGCCCTTGGAGCCACCACCTGGCTCTGCTTTTCCTCCGGGAAATTCTGGCATTTTATCAATTCATCCCAACATTCCCAAAGAACTGACCTACTTTGCTTGGCCCTCAGGGATTCTCTGCATTGGGAATGACCCCAGGGAGGTGGGAGGGATTTCCTGGAATACAGAAATTCCCCAGGGGGGAATGAAGGTCCAGGCACCTCCAGGGGTGTCCCCAAGGAGAATCCCCCCAATCCTGCCCATCCCAGCCCTGGGATTTGCACGGAGGGAGCCCCAAACCCACCCCAGGGTTGGTCCAACCCCATTCCATGGTTGTCCCTCCCCTCCTGAAGGGACATTCCCAGCCCCTCAGGCACACTGGGAGTGCTGGAATTTCACCCCATTCCATGGTTGTCCCTCCCCTCCTGAAGGGACATTCCCAAGGGAGCCTCTGGAAGAGCAGGACAGTGGGATTGGGACACTGGGATCAGCCTCCAGGGGCCAAGGGAGCATTCCAAGGTCAAGCCCAACCCCAGGGAACACCCAGAGGAATTTCTGCAGCCTGAGGGACACCAGGACATTCCCGACATTCCCAACATTCCATGCTGGCCATCCTGCTCTCTCCAGGCAGGATGGGATGGAATTGTGACCTTCCTAAGCCCCTCCTGGCCTTCCCTTCCCACCCCCAAATCAGGAGCTTTTCCCAGAGATCCGGCTGGCCCAGGGCCCCTTCCCAGCCCCTTTTCCAGGGAATTCCAAGTGGAATCACCGGATCCTGCCAGACCTGGGATCAGCTGAGCCTCATCCAGCACTTTGCTCCTGATCCAACCTCTCAATCCCAATCCAAACATTCCAACATTCCAAGGCCAGGCTGGACAGTGGGAGGTGCCCCTGGATCAGCTCCAAGTCCCTTCCCACCCAAACCATTCCAGGATTCCAGGGAACCACACAGAGACTTCCTGAGCTTCCAGACTCTTCCCTGCCACTTCCCACATTCCTGAATTTCCCAAATCAGCTGAGCTTGAACTCCAAACCCACGAGGGGCAGGAAAAGGTGCCCACCTGGGATCAGGGACCAAGGAAAACTCCTTCCCTCTGGAATCAGCAGGGAGCCTCCTTTCCAAGGATCTCATTCCCAGGAATTTCCTCTGTCCCCTCCAGCCCTTCCCACCCCAACATTCCCATTTCAAACCCAGCTCAGGAGGGAATTCCGTGGGATCATCACAAGGTTTTCCCACTTTGCTCCTTGTTTTAAGCCCCAAATTCCACTTGGGAGTGTCAGAATCCCAGGAGAGGATTCCCAATGGAAAGGGGAACATTCCCAGCTGGTTCAGGGATGAGTCAAATCCCTCTGAATCCGGCGGGAATGGCTCGGAAAGTTCCGGCCGAGGCTCCAACGGGAGAATTCCAACATGAATCCAACCCCCAAACTCCCCACAAACATTCCTGCTCCTCCTCCAGCTCCATCAACAGCCCAGAGAATTTATTGGAATGTCAGAGAATTCCAACCTCTCCCTGCCCTTCCTTCCCAAAGGAACCCGGATCCGGAACAGAAAACCGGGAGAAGCCCCAAAATTGGGGCCCAAAGGCCCAGCCCAGTTGGGGCATTTCCTGCTGCTCTTCCCGTGGGATCAGATCCCAAACTCCTGGGAGCCTTTCCCACATTTTCCCTGTTTTCCTGAAGGGAAACCTCATTTCCTGCAGCACTTGCAGGGGTCACATTCCAGAGCCCCATTCCCAAATCCCAGAGCCCCATTCCCATGTCCCAGCGCCTGTATTCCCATATTCCCACATCCCAGAGCCTGTATTCCCATATTCCCACATTCCAGAGCCCTCATTCCCAAATCCCAGAGCCTGTATTCCCATATTCCCACATCCCACATTCCTAAATCCCAGAGCCTGTATTCCCACATCCCAGATCCTACGTTCCCATATTCCAGAGCCCACATTCCCAAGCCCCCATTCCCATATTCCCACATCCCACATTCCCAAATCCCAGAGCCTGTATTCCCATATTCCCAAATCCCAGAGCCCACATTCCCACATTCCCGAGCCCCCATTCCCATGTCCCGTATTCCTGCGCTCCCCATCCCTTGTCCTCCCATCCCAATCCACACATTCCCAGCTCCCACATTCCCACATTCCCAGCCCGCATTCCCGGCCCTTATTCCCTCATTATTCGCTCATTCCCGGCTCTCCCAGCCCCGTCCGCACGGGCTGAGCCCGCTCGCACCTCCCTGCGCTCCCCGCCCGGCCGGGCGCGGCTCGGGGCGCGGGGCCCGTCCCTGTTCATCCCTGTTCATCCCGGTTTATCCCGATATATCCCGATATATCCCGGTTTATCCCGTTCCCCCCCGGTACCTGTGCCGGGCCTGGCGTGCGCCGGAACCCCCGCGCGGGGCACTGGGGGGCAGCACGGAGGGGCCGGCCCGGGCCCCGCCCTCGGGCGGCGCAGCCAATGGGAGCGCACGGTGGGCGGGGCGCGCGAGGGGCGGTGGCCAATGGGAGGGCGCGGCGCGGCGGAACCGCCACCGCCACAGCGGCGCCGGGCGGGGCCGGGCCCGAACGGGAGGAGGAGGAACGAGGAACCGGGAACGGGGAACGGCGGGGAGGCCCCACCGGCCCCCGCAGCGCTTCCGGTGCCGCGGGAGGGGCTCGGGGAAGGAGCGGGAGCGGCCCCGGCGGCGGCCAATGGGAAGGGCGCGCTCGGAGGGGCGGGGCCGCAGGGAAAGGCGGGCCCTGATTGGCCGCGTCTGGCCCCGCCCCTCCCGCGGTCACGTGGGCGCGGAGCGACCGGGGGGGGCGGGCTCGTGCCCGTAATTAGCGCGGCGTGGCAATTAACGAGGGGGGGCAATTAACGCGAGGGGGCTGCGGGGCTGTGCCAGCCCAAACCATTCCATGATTCCAAAGGACTTCCCAAAGACACAAACACTGAAACCAACCCCGAGTTTCCTTTAAGTGCCCAATTCCCTCCGGTTCTCTGGGACAGGACACAGGGAATGGCTTCCCACTGCCAGAGGGCAGGGATAGGTGGGATATTGGGAAGGAATTCCTGGCTGGGAGGGTGGGCAGGCCCTGGCACAGGTTGGGCAGAGCAGCTGTGGCTGCCCCTGGATCCCTGGGAGTGTCCCAGGCCAGGCTGGACAGGGCTTGGAGCAGCCTGGAATGGTGGGAGGTGTCCCTGCCCATGGTGGGACTGGGTGGGATTTAAGGTCCCTCCCAACCCAAACCATTCCATGATTTTGGAGCCCCTTTGGAGCCAGGCTGGGAGAGCTGGGGGGGTCACCTGGAGAAGAGAAGGATCCAGGGAGACCTGAGAGCCCCTTCCAGTGCCTGAAGGGGCTCCAGGAGAGCTGGAGAGGGACTGGGGACAAGGGATGGAGGGACAGGACACAGGGAATGGCTTCCCACTGCCAGAGGGCAGGGAGAGATGGGATATTGGGAAGGAATTGCTGGCTGGAAGGGTGGGCAGGCCCTGGCACAGGTTGGGCAGAGCAGCTGTGGCTGCCCCTGGATCCCTGGGAGTGTCCCAGGCCAGGCTGGACAGGGCTTGGAGCAGCCTGGAATGGTGGGAGGTGTCCCTGCCCGTGGCAGGGGTGGGACTGGATGGGATTTAAGGTCTTTCCAACACAGCATTCCAGGATTCCATGATTATTATCTTGTTCCTGGTTGTCCCCTGTGACTGGGATGGGATGGGATGGGGTGGGGTGGGATGGGATGGGGTGGGATGGGATGGGATGGGATGGGATGGGATGGGGTGGGATGGGGTGGGATGGGGTGGGGTGGGATGGGGCAGGGATGGGATGGAACAGGGGTGGGGTGGGGTGGGATGGGGTGGGGTGGGGTGGGATGGGGTGGGGTGGGGTGGGGTGGGATGGGATGGGATGGGGTGAAGGGGCTGCCAAATTATTTGTCTTTGCAGGAAAATGTTCGGTGCCTTCCAGGAAGGAGCAGCTGGAGCTGCCCAGGGGGGCCCGGGATGGGATCGGGGAGGGATCTGGGGGGTCCCGGGATGGGGTCGGGGGGCCAGGAAGGATCCGGGGGGTCCCGGGAGCCGATCCCGAGGCTGCAGTGCCCTCCTGTGGGGGGAATCCCAAAGCATCCCAAAGCCCTGCGAGGTGACACGGGACCCTCCCTCCATCCCAAATCCCTGTCCTTGCCTGCTGTGCTTTCCCCCCCTCCCCAGCCCAGGAACGGGGCAGGATCCCAGCCTGGGATGGGATCCCACCCCAGGGCTGGGCAGGGCAGGGCTGGGCTGGGCTGGGCTGGGCTGGGCTGGGCTGGGCTGGGCAGGGCTGGGCTGGGCAGGGCTGGGCTGGGCTGGGCTGGGCAGGGCTGGGCAGGGCAGGGCAGGGCTGGGCTGGGCAGGACTGGGCTGGGCAGGACTGGGCTGGGCTGGGCAGGGCAGGGCTGGGCTGGGCTGGGCTGGGCAGGGCAGGGCTGGGCAGAACAGGGCTGGGCAGGGCAGGGCTGGGCAGGGCTGGGCAGGGCTCAGAAGTTCTCCTTGGAGAAGCGGAAGCCGAAGCGCTCGCAGTGCCCCCGGATGACCTTGGCGAGGGCCGGGGAGCCACAGAAGAACACCTGGACCTTCCCAATCTTCTCCTCTGCCACCTTCCCAAACACCTGGAGCAGGGGGGAAGAGGAGAGGAAGCGGTGGCAGCTCCGGGGGATTGGGGCTGGATTAGGGGGTTGGAATGGGATGATCTTTAAGGTCCCTTCCCACTCATTCCATGGTTCTCTGTGACCCCTGGAATGGATTAGGGGGTTGGAATGGGATGATCTTTAAGGTCCCTTCCCACTCATTCCATGGTTCTCTGTGACCCCTGGAATGGATTAGGGGGTTGGAATGGGATGATCTTTAAGGTCCCTTCCACCCCAACTCATTCCACCATTTCTGGTCCCTGCCAGCTTTGGCACACCTCCCAGTGCCCCCTCCTGGCATTCCCTGGATCTGGCATTCCCTGGATCTGGCTGTCCTGGTGCATCCCAGACGGGGGGCAGTTCTGGGGGTCCCTCCCCGTGTGTCCCGGGGCAGTTCTGGGGGTCCCTCCCCGTGTGCCCCGGGGCAGTTCTGGGGGTCCCCGGGGCAGTTCTGGGGGTCCCTCCCCGTGTGCCCCGGGGCAGTTCTGGGGGTCCCCGGGGCAGTTCTGGGGGTTCCTCCCCGTGTGTCCCGGGGCAATTCTGGGGGTCCCCGGGGCAGTTCTGGGGGTCCCTCCCCGTGTGCCCCGGGGCAGTTCTGGGGGTCCCCGGGGCAGTTCTGGGGGTTCCTCCCCGTGTGTCCCGGGGCAATTCTGGGGGTCCCCGGGGCAGTTCTGGGGGTTCCTCCCCGTGTGCCCCGGGGCAGTTCTGGGGGTCTCCGGGGCAGTTCTGGGGGTCCCTCCCCGCGTGCCCCGGGGCGGTTCTGGGGGTCCCTCCCCGCGTGCCCCGGGGCAGTTCTGGGGGTCCTGCCCCCTGTGCCCGGGGCAATTCTGGGGGTCCCCGGGGCGGTTCTGGGGGTCCCTCCCCGCGTGCCCCGGGGCAGTTCTGGGGGTTCCTCCCCGTGTGTCCCGGGGCAGTTCTGGGGGTCCCCGGGGCAGTTCTGGGGGTCCCTCCCCGTGTGTCCCGGGGCAGTTCTGGGGGTCCTGCCCCCTGTGCCCCCCACCTTGCCCCAGTCTGGGCGGCCGGGCCGGGTCCGGGTGCGCAGCCCGGTGATGGAATCCCGCTTTTCCTTGGCCGCCAGCAGATCCAGCGCCACCTGCAGCCCCAGCGCCTTCACGTCGCTCTTGCCCAGGGCCGAGGTCATGTAGAGGTGCAGCTCCAGGAACCGCCCTGCGTGTCCCGGGATGGGCCATCATATCCCGGGAATGGGGATGGATGCAGCGCCTGCCCCGGGATGGGCCATCATATCCCGGGAATGGGGATGGATGCAGCGCCCGCCCCGGGATGGGCCATCATATCCCGGGAATGGGGATGGATGCAGCGCCCGCCCCGGGATGGGCCATTCCCGGGAATGGGGATGGATGCAGCTCCTGCCCCGGGATGGGCCATGATATCCCGGGAATGGGGATGGATGCAGCGCCCGCCCCGGGATGGGCCATTCCCGGGAATGGGGATGGATGCAGCGCCCGCCCCGGGATGGGCCATTCCCAGGAATGGGGATGGATGCAGCGCCCGCCCCGGGATGGGCCATCATATCCCGGGAATGGGGATGGATGCAGCGCCCGCCCCGGGATGGGCCATTCCCGGGAATGCCGCAGGGATGTGCCGGCCCTGCCCGCCGCTCACCCCCCGGCTCCAGCTCCGCCTGCTCCCCCTCCAGCTTGCTCAGGAGGCTGAGGAACCACTCAAAGTGCTTCTGATCCCGGTTTATCCAGATGAAATCCACCTGGAAGGACACGGCCCAGGGGACGAATCCACAATCCAGTCCCCAAATCCAGTCCCCCCTCCCCGCCCAAACCCCCTGGCCTGGAGGGATGCTCGGGGGCTTTGCAGCCCTCCTGCCCCACCCCAGGGCACACCTGGATCCCACCCCCCTTCCATGTGTTCCTGCCCCATTCCCACCTTCCTGAGGGTCATCTCCTGGTCCTGCAGCTCCTCACACCAGGAATGGTGGCAGCTGGGGCAGCTCCGCTTCCGCCGGCGGTACCTGCACATGTGGATGCAGCTCCTGCTGGCCCTGCCTGGTCCTTCTTGCCCCTTCCTGCCCCCTCCAGCCCCTGTCTGGCCCTCCCTGCCCCCTCCTGCCCCTGCCTGCCCCTTCCTGCCCCCTCCAGCCCCTGCCTGCCCCTTCCTGCCCCCTCCAGCCCCTGCCTGGCCCTTCCTGCCCCCTCCTGCCCCTGCCTGCCCTTTCCTGCCCCCTCCTGTCCTTGTCCGTCCCTTCCTTCCCCTTCCTGCCCCCTCCTGCCCCCTCCTGCCCCCTCCTGCCCCTTCCTGCCCCTGCCTGCCCCCTCCTGTCCTTCTCTGTCCCTTCCTTCCCCTTCCTGCCCCCTCCTGCCCCCTCCTGCCCCCTCCTGCCCCTGCCTGCCCCCTCCAGCCCCTTCCTGCCTTTTCCTGCCCCTGCCTGCCCCTTCCTGCTCCTTCCAGTCCTTGTCTGTCCCGTCCTTCCCCTTCCTGTCCCTTCCTGCTCTTTCTTGTCCCTTCCTGCCCCCTCTCAGACCCCCCAGCCCCTCCCAGGACCCCAAGCACCCCTCCCTCCCCATCTCCGGTGCCTGCCCATCGCCAGCCTTCCTCCAGCAGTTTTCCTCCTGCCAAAATCCCCGGGGAAAATCCTGGCATAGAGGGCGGGCCCACCTGGGGGTCTTGGAACCGAGAGCCGGGGGTGGGGAGCGAGCAGAACCAGGAGGTGTTGGAGGACGGGGCTCCCCCTGTGTGAACATCTCCTGGTGCTTCCCAAATCCAGGCAGGGCCGTCCCGGGACGTTCCCAAAGCTCCAGGGGCGCCCAGAGCCGCAGGAACACCCACCTGTACATGATGCTCTGCAGGATGGAGGCGAAGGGCGTGATCCCGATCCCGGCCCCGATCAGCACGGCGTGTTCCGACGTGAAGATCCGCCGCGTGGGGGTCCCGTACGGCCCGTCCAGGTGGCACTGGGGGACAGCAGGGACGGGGGGGACACAGCCAGCAGCTCCCGGGGCTGGCACAGCCCCCAGGGGAGGGGAGAGCAGGGCTGGGGGGCTGGCACAGCTCCCAGGGGAGGGGAGAGCAGGGCTGGGGGGCTGGCACAGCTCCCAGGGGAGGGGAGAGCAGGGCTGGGGGGCTGGCACAGCTCCCAGGGGAGGGGAGAGCAGGGCTGGGGGTGGCACAACCCCCAGGGGAGGGGAGAGCAGGGCTGGGGGTCTGGCACAGCTCCCAGGGGAGGGGAGAGCAGGGCTGGGGGTCTGGCACAGCCCCCAGGGGAGGGGAGAGCAGGGTTTGGGGGGTGGCACAGCTCCCAGGGGAGGGGAGAGCAGGGCTGGGGGGTGGCACAGCCCCCAGGGGAGGGGAGAGCAGGGCTGGGGGTGGCACAGCTCCCAGGGGAGGGGAGAGCAGGGTTGGGGGGCTGGCACAGCTCCCAGGGGAGGGGAGAGCAGGGCTGGGGGTGGCACAGCCCCCAGGGGAGGGGAAGGGCAGGGCTGGGGGGGTGGCACAGCTCCCAGGGGAAGGGAGAGCAGGGCTGGGGGGGTGGCACAACCCCCAGGGGAGAGGAGAGCAGGGCTGGGGGGCTGGCACAGCTCCCAGGGGAGAGGAGAGCAGGGCTGGGGGGCTGGCACAGCTCCCAGGGGAGAGGAGAGCAGGGCTGGGGGGCTGGCACAGCTCCCAGGGGAGAGGAGAGCAGGGCTGGGGGGCTGGCACAGCTCCCAGGGGTGGGGAGAGCAGGGCTGGGGGGCTGGCACAGCCCCCAGGGGAGGGGAGAGCAGGGCTGGGGGGTGGCACAGCTCCCAGGGGAGGGGAGAGCAGGGCTGGGGGGCTGGAACAGCCCTCAGGGGTGGGGAGAGCAGGGTTTGGGGCACCGAGGGCATTTCAGGCAGAGTTTGGGAGCTTTGAGGGAGTTTTCTGGGAGCAAAGGAAGAAGAGGATGGTGGGGAGGAGCAGGAAGGGCAGGGCTGGGATCAGCCCTACATGGGACCATCCATACACAGGGGCACAGGGATGGGATGGCTTGGCACTGGGATGGAGTGGCTGGGCACAGGGATGGAATGATCTGGCACAGGGATGGAGTGATATGGCACAGGGATGGAGTGATCTGGCACAAGGATGGGGTGGCTGGGCACAGGGATGGAGTGGCTGGGCACAGGGATGGGGTGGCTGGGCACACCTCTGGGTCCCCCCAGGGATGCTGAGCCCAACCCTATTCCCAGAGCCAGGAGAGGGCCCAGGACCCCTCACCTTGACTCTGCAGAGCCGATGGGCATCCCCCTGCCCACTGGAGACCTGTGAGGAGCAGAGGGCAGTGCCACCTCCTCTGTTCCCAGCCCTCCCAGTCCTGCCTGTTCCCTGGATTGTGGGGTTCCCAGCTGGGTTATCCAGGCTGCACACACATTGCCAGCCCCAGCCCTGGCACACCCAGGGCCAAGCCCCCCCTCCTGCTGGGATGTCCCACCAACAGCCACCACCAGGAATGTGCCACCTGAGGGTGTGCTCTGGGTCAGAATGGCTTTGATTAAAAAGGGAATGATCCCAATTCCCACCCAGGTTGGAGGGAATGGGGGGTTGGGAGTGCCAGTGCTGGCTCAGACAGTGGGAGCTCCCCTGGGCACTGACAAGAGCAGGTTTGTTATCAGGGAATCCTGGAATGGTTTGGGTTGGAATGGACATTAAATCTCTGCCCTGGGCAGGGACACCTCCCACCAGCCCAGGGTGCTCCAAGCCCTGTCCAGCCTGGCCTGGGACACTCCCAGGGCTGGGGCAGCCACAGCTTCTCTGGGCACCTGTGCCAGGGCTTGCCCACCCTCCCAGCCAGGAATTCCTTCCTGATCTCTCCCCCAGACCCTCCTTCAGTGACTGCTCCTCCAGCCTGGAGGAATCCCTTTCCCGAGAGCTTTCCATGGCAGGGATAAAGCCTCTGGTGGTGGCTCTGTGTCCTGGCAGTGCCCTGCTTGTACCCAAGGGGTTTCATCTAAAAGGAGCTTTGGAACGAGCTCTGGGGTATTTCTGGGCTCAGCTCACCCCCTGCCCGGGGGCAGCGGCGCCCGCGGCTCTGAACGACGTCAGCAGGACGGATCCATCCCTGCCCGTGGGCACCGAGCCTGCCTGGAAGCCAAAGGGCAGGAATCACTGCTGGCATCTCCCAGGGGGCTGGTGGCACCCCCTGTGCCCTGAGAGCAGTGGGACAGGAAACCCAGGGCTGGGCAAGCACCATGCAGGGAATGTGCATCCCAAGGGATAACCCAGTGCCTGCTGCAGGGACTGGAGAGATCCTGAGGGATCTGCTCTGGATCCAGCCTGGATCTGTCCATGCAGGGAATGTGCATCCCGAGGGATAACCCAGTGCCCACTGAGACTGGGGAGATCCTGAGGGATCTGCTCTGGATCCAGCCTGGATCTGTCCATGCAGGGAATGTGCATCCCAAGGGATAACCCAGTGCCTGCTGAGACTGGGGAGATCCTGAGGGATCTGCTCTGGATCCAGCCTGGATCTGTCCATGCAGGGAATGTGCATCCCAAGGGATAACCCAGTGCCTGCTGCAGGGACTGGAGAGATCCTGAGGGATCTGCTCTGGATCCAGCCTGGATCTGTCCATGCAGGGAATGTGCATCCCGAGGGATAACCCAGTGCCTGCTGCAGGGACTGGGGTGATCCCAAGGGAACTCCTGTGGATCCAGCCTGGATTTGTCCATGCAGGGAATGTGCATCCCGAGGGATAACCCAGTGCCCGCTGCAGGGACTGGGGAGATCCTGAGGGATCTGCTCTGGATCCAGCCTGGATCTGTCCATGCAGGGAATGTGCATCCCAAGGGATAACCCAGTGCCTGCTGCAGGGACTGGAGAGATCCTGAGGGATCTGCTCTGGATCCAGCCTGGATCTGTCCATGCAGGGAATGTGCATCCCAAGGGATAACCCAGTGCCCGCTGCAGGGAATGTGCATCCCAAGGGATAACCCAGTGCCCGCTGCAGGGACTGGGCTGATCCCAAGGGATAACCCAGTGCTCGCTGCAGGGATGGCTGATCCCAAGGGATAACCCAGTGCCCGCTGCAGGGACTGGGCTGATCCCGAGGGATCCACTCTGGGTCCAGCCTGGACCTGTCCATGCAGCTTTGCCCTGTGTGCCCAGAGCTGAGCCCAGTGCCACCCACCTGTGCCCAGTCCTGGCTCCTCCCGGGTTTGGGCTCCGGACTGGGCGGTTCCAGCTGCTGGAAGAACTCGTAGAGCCTGTTGGTCCACTGGCCCAGCGAGCGGATGTGCAGCCACAGGGTGTCTGTGGGGTGAACGGGGCAGAGGGTGGGCACAGAACCCTGGCACACCCTAAAGCTCAGCCCATCCCACCCCTGGCACAGGCAGGGACACCTCCCGCTAGCCCAGGTTGCTCCAGGCTGGCAAAACATCATCCTGGGGATGCCAAACATCATCCTGGGGATGCCAAACATGCCAGGGATGCCAAACATCATCCCGGGGATGGCACACCCAGCAGGCTGTGCCCCACCTGGCCGCTCGGGGGCACTGCTGATGGAGAAGGGGTGCCACTCATAGGAGGCAATGGCTGGCACGTTCAGGTACACGTAGTCCCCAGGCTTGAAGTGGAACGATTTGGGTCTCTGGATCACCAGGTGAGTCACCTGGAGGAGAAAGGGAGCAGGAGAGCTGGCAGTGCCCAGAGGGCACTGGGTGGTCTCCCCAGGGGCCCCTCTGCAGCTGAACCCCCGGGCTGTGTCTCCCCTTTTGAACAGCTCACAGGTTGGACCTAAAAAGGGTTTTCCCTCCTGTTCTCTGCCCTCTCTTTGTTGAGCAGCAGCCCCAGTCTGGGCCTGCCCCAAAGAGGTGCCTTGGAAAACTGAGGCCAAGCAGTTCTCATTTTGCCTCCAGTTGTTCCACGACTTTGGACACTTTTAAACTTGAACAATCAGCACAAATTCTAAATTAAATAAACAGTGGCTTGTAAATGAAGCAACTGCTTTCCCCCCTCCCTGCACACCCAAGCCACCCAAGGGCCCAGCTGGCCATACAAGCTCCTCCTTCATGCCACGATTGCTGCTGTGCCAGGGGGAGGTTCTGGGGGGTGCAGGGACCCCTGGGTGCCCACCTTGGAGGGCAGCAGGTTGACCTCCACGATGTGCAGCCCCCGCCCTTGGCGCCAGGCCCAGCCCAGAACCTTCTCCAGCACAAATAGGGAGCCGGGAAGCACAAACCACTTCCAGAACTGGGGGCCGTGGAGGATGAGGAGGGTCCAGATGGAGATGTAGGAGAGGTGGGTCCAGTAGAAAACCTGTGGGCATGGAGAGGGGCACAGGGAATGTGAGTGGGAAGTGGTGGAGCCAAATGGTGCTTTGTGGGGAGGCTGTGCCAGGGCATCCTGGTGGGAAAAGGGAGCCAGAGGAATCATGGAAGGGTTTGTGTGGGAAGGGACCTGAAACATTATCCAGGTCCTGGATGGGCAGGGACACCTCCCACCAGCCCAGGCTGCTCCAGCCTGGCCTTGGGCAGGGATGAGGCAGCCACAGCTGCTCTGGGCACCCTGTGCCAGGGCCTGCCCACCCTCCCAGCCAGGAATCACTCCCAATATCCCTCCCCACTCTGCCAGGGTGAGACCATTCCCTGCCCTCCCCTCTTCCCTCTTGGCCCATCAGGGAAGAACAGCCGAGAACCCCCAAACCTGCAGGGGGAATATCCAGGGGTGGCACTGGGGGCACAGCACCAGCCTGGCCCTTCCTCCCCACAGGGCAGCACCTGGGTGGGCACCCACCCCCCCAGGATCCTCCCTCCAGTGCCCCCACTCTGCCCAGGGGTCCTCTGGCCCCACTGGGGTTTGCCCACCTCAAAGTGGCCACTGCGCCGGACGCAGGGGCTGGAGAAGGCGACCATGGCAAGGAGCAGTGCCAGCAGTGCCAGCCCGGTCTGGGGGGCTGTGCCAGCCACGCCACCCCCCCCCAGGCCGTGCCCACAGCAGCGCCTCGGCCAGGGGTGGCTGCCCATCCTGCTGTGCCAGCCAGGCTGGGCACACACAGACAGGTGGGCACGGGGAGGGGGCACTGCAGCACCCACCTCTGCAGTGCCCACCCACTGCCCACCCACTGCCCACCCACCTTCTGGCTGCCCCCACCCACCTGCTGCTGACTGATTTTGCCTGGACATTGTACAAATACCCCATTTCTCCTCTCCCGACCCCATTCCCAGGCTCGGCGTGGTGCCCTGGGGGCATTTGGCACGGGGCGGGGGCACCGTGTGCCGGGAGTGTCGGGCAGGAGGGTGGGCAGGGGGGGCAGAGCTGCTCCCCTGGTGGGGTGCGGGCTGGGGGGGCTGGGGGTTGCAGGGGTTTGGGGGTGCAGGGATTTGGGGTGCGGGCTGGGGGGCTGGTTTTGGGGTGCTGGGGGGTGCAGGATTTGGGGGTGCAGGAGTTTGGGGTGCGGGCTGAGGGGGCTGGTTTTGGAGTGCTGGGGGTTGCAGGGTTTGGGGGTGCAGGAGTTTGGGGTGCGGGCTGGGGGGGCTGGTTTTGGGGTGCTGGGGGTGCAGGAGTTTGGGGTGCGGGCTGGGAGGGCTGGTTTTGGGGTGCTGGGGGGTGCAGGGGTTTGGGGGTGCAGGAGTTTGGGGTGCGGGCTGGGGGGGCTGGTTTTGGGGTGCTGGGGGGTGCAGGGTTTGGGGGTGCAGGAGTTTGGGGTGCGGGCCGGGGGTGCCGGACGCCCCTCGGGAGCAGCGCGGGGGCAGCAGAACCCTCGGCCGCCCGACCGGGAGCCGCTAGAGGGGGATCACACACTGGGCGGCACCGCAGCGCCCGCGGCTGCTGCTCCTGCCCGTGCCCTGCCCGTGCCCTGCCCGCGCCCTTCCCACACTCTGCCCGCGCCCTCGCAGCCCCTCCCAGCATGGACACCCCCTCTCCAGGGCACGAGTTTCCCCTTCCTGGGACATGGGCACACCCCAGGGCATGAGCATTGCCACCAGGACACGAAAATTCCCACCAGGATACCAGGATATCTGCAACCCCTCCCTGGGGTATCCACACCCCCCCAGGACACGGGCATCCCTTCCCTGGGGTATCTGCACCCCCCAGGACATGGGCATCCCTTCCCTGGGGTATCTGCACCCCCCAGGACATGGGCATCCCTTCCCTGGGGTATCTGCACCCTCCCAGGACATGGGCATCTCTTCCCTGGGATATCTGCACCTCCCAGGACATGGGCATCCCTTCCCTGGGGTATCTGCATCCCTTCCCTGGGGTATGTGCACCCCCAGGACAGGAGCTCCCCCTCCCTGTCCCTCTGCCCCCAGAGTCCCCCAGAGCTGAGGTGTCCCCCCGTCCCTGCCCTGGCACTCACCGAAGTTGGCGATGTGGGCACCGCTGTGAGCGGCCGCCAGTGCCAGCACCACGTACCCCACGAGCTGGTGGCACAGCACGTGCTGGTCCAGGGGCATCACCTCGGCCAGGGGGGTGGAGCGGAGCCAGGTCAGGCACCGGCGCAACATCAGCACCTGCGGGACAGGGAGGGGCACCTGGAGATACCGGGGGAGGGGCAGGGGGAGGTGCCAGGGGGCAGTGAGGGATGGGGGGTTCAGTAGGAGGTGCCAGGGCCAGTGGGGGATTTGGGGCATAACTGGAGGCAATTGGAGATGTTGGGGGCAATGGGAGATGCTGAAGGAAGTTAGAGGTGATGGGGCAATGGGAGATGCCAGGGGGCAATGGGAGATGCCAGGGGGCAATGGGAGATGCCAGGGGGCAATGGGAGGTGCTGAGGGACAACTGGAAATGTTGGGGGCAACATTCCTTCTGGACTCTCCTGTGCCCTCCATGAACCTTCCTCATGCCCCCTGGATCCCTCATCTTTCCTGGGTCTCCCACAATCCCCCCACCCTCCTGTCCCCCGTGCCTCCCATGCCCCCCACCCCTCCTGCTCCCCGTGCCCCCCACCCTCCTGCCCCCCGTGCCCCCCACCCCTCCTGCTCCCCGTGCCCCCCACCCCTCCTGCCCCCCATGCCCCCCACCCCTACTGCCCCCGTGCCCCCCACCCTCCTGCTCCCCGTGCCCCCCACCCCTCCTGCCCCCTGTGCCCCCCACCCCTCCTGCCCCCCGTGCCCCCCACCCTCCTGCCCCCCGTGCCCCCTGTGCCCCCCACCCTCCTGCCCCCCGTGCCCCCTGTGCCCCCCACCCTCCTGCCCCCCGTGCCCCCCACCCTCCTGCCCCCCGTGCCCCGCACTCACAGCGAGGAGGGCGCAGTTGAGGTTGAGCCCCTGCCCACAGCCGCGGGCCAGCGGGATTGCGGGGCCGTGCCCGCGGTGCCCCAGGGCCGCCAGGGCGAAGAGCAGCACGTTGAGGGCGGCGTAGCCCCCCAGGCAGCCCAGCTGGCCCCGGTGGTTGTGCCAGTAGCCCCGGGACAGGCAGCGCGGGCGGCGCCGCTCGGGGGGCACCGGGGGCTTCAGCCAGCTGGCAGCACTGGGGACAGGATGAGCCGGGAAGGGCAGCTGGGGGGGGGGGTCCTGTGCCCACCCTGGCACCCAGCGTGGTGTCACCCCTGTGCCCATCCCAGCACCAAACTGGCATCCAGCCCTGCATCTCAGCCCTGCACCCAGTGTGGCATCATCCCTGTGCCCATCCCAAAACCAGCCCTGTACCCACCCCAGCACCATATGAGCTCTGCACCCATCCCAACACCAGACCTGCACCCAAGACCAGCACCCAGCTTGGCATCATCCCTGCATCCAAGTCCCACACCCATCCTATCACAACCCCTCTATACATCCCAGACCATCCCCACACCCATCCTGGTACCAAAGACCAGCCCCAGCTTCGCCCATCCCTGCACCCATCCCAGACCATCCCTGCACCCATCCCAGACTATCCCTCCACCCATCCCAGACCATTCCTGCACCCATCCTGGTACCCAAGACCAGCCCCAGCTTCACCCATCCCTGCACCTATCCCAGACCATCCCTGCACCCATCCCAGACCATCCCTGCACCCATCCCAGACCATCCCAGACCATCCCTGCACCCATCCCTGCACCCATCCTGGTACCCAAGACCAGCCCCAGCTTCACCCATCCTTGCACCCATCCCAGACCATCCCTGCACCCATCCCAGACCATCCCTGCACCCATCCCTGCACCCATCCCAGACCATCCCTCCACCCATCCTGGTACCCAAGACCAGCCCCAGCTTCACCCATCCCTGCACCTATCCCAGACCATCCCTGCACCCATCCCAGACCATCCCTGCACCCATCCCTGCACCCATCCCAGACCATCCCTGCACCCATCCCTGCACCCATCCTGGTACCCAAGACCAGCCCCAGCTTCACTCATCCCTGCACCCATCTCAGACCATCCCTGCACCCATCCTGGTACCCAAGACCAGCCCCAGCTTCACCCATCCCTGCACCTATCCCAGACCATCCCTGCACCCATCCCAGACCATCCCTGCACCCATCCTGGTATCCAAGACCAGCCCCAGCTTCACCCATCCCTGCACCCATCCCAGACTATCCCTCCACCCATCCCTGCACCCATCCCAGACCATCCCCACACCCATCCCTCTATCCAAACGCCCATCCCAACATTATCCCTGCACCCAAGTTGTTCCCAGTGCCAGCCATGCCCCACACAGGGTGGGCACCCCACGACAGCCTCGGTAGGAGCACAAATCCCCCAGTTTTCCTCCAAGCAGGAGGAAGAAGCTGCTCCCTGGGCCGTCCCAGCCGGAGGCCCCACCTGATGGTCAGGTTCTCCATGAGCTCTGGGCAGGCCTCCAGCTGCTCCTGGAGCTCCTGGAAGGTGATGGAGCCGCTGTGGTCCCTGTCAGCCGCCTCCAGGAGGGCCCTGGTGAGGTCCCCCAGGCGCTCCTCGGGCAGGGCCACGCTGCTCTCCCGCAGGCACCAGCCCAGCACCACCCGCAGCTCGTCCGCGTCGATGGAGCCACTGCCTGGGGGGCACGGGGGGCATCCTGCTGTGCCAGAGCCCTGGGCACCCCCAGCCTGCTCCTCTGCCAGGAATAATGCCCCCCCTTCCCACCACACAGCGGGGAGGGCCTGGGGGTCGGGCTCTGCTCCCAACAGGACAAAGGGAAACGGCCTCAGGTTGTGCCAGGTGAGGGTCAGGTTGGATCTGGGGGAAAATTCCTTCCTGGAAAGGGTGGTCAGGCACTGGGACAGGCTGTGGGCATGGGGGGAGTGCCCATCCATGGAGGGTTTAATGCCATGTGGATGTGGCACTTGAAGACATGGCTAATGGTGGCCTTGGCAGTGCTGGGGGATGGTTGGACTCGATCTCAAAGGGCTTTTCCAACCTAAACAATCCCACAAATCTATGAAACTGGATAGTAAACCAGAAACCAGAAACTATCTAGTAAATGGAGTTGGACCAAGGGTTGGACCTGATGATCTCAGAGGTCTTTTCCAACTCAGTTGATTCTATGATTCCATGAAACCAGGATGGGGAGTTGGCATTTGAACAGAGAAGGGCCCAATTCTCTCCCCACGGGAATTCCTGACATGTGGCCACTTCACTCATTGGCTTTCAGATGGATTTTTGATGTTCTCCTCATGGAATGAGGGCAGTGACCCCACCCCAGACAGGCACAGAGCTCTGATGAAGCTCCAGCCCCACTGCCCACCCTGGGTGAGCAGAGCAGAGCCCTCCCCACTCTGCAAACCCCAAGGCTGACCCTGCAAACCAGAACTGCAGCTGAGTCTGCTCCTCTCACCATCCACGTCGTAGACCTGGAAGAGGAAGCGCAGCTTGTCCGTGGGGTCCCCGAGCAGGAGCAGGTGCAGGGCCCTCAGCAGCTCCTCCAGGCTGATGGTGCCACTGCCGTCGGCATCGAACAGGGCGAAGAACCTCTCGGCAAAGAAGGACTGTGGGGGCAGCACAGGCACTGGCACAGGGGGGTGGGAGGACCCCAAACCTCACAGCCATGGAATGGTTTGGGTTGGAAGCTCATTTGTTCCACGCCCTGCCATGGGCAGGGACACCTCCCACCAGCCCAGGTGGCTCCAACCTGGCCTTGGACACTGCCAGGGCTGGGGCAGCCACAGCTGCTCTGGGCACCTGTGCCAGGGCCTGCCCACCCTCCCAGCCAGGAATTCCTTCCCAATATCCCACCCAGCCCTGCCCTCCAGCACCTGGTTCCAGCCCTCTGCCCCCAGGGCAGGGGCACCTCCCACCTGCCCAGCTGTGCCCACACCCTGCAGGGGGTGACCAAGGAGAGCTTTGAGGTCCCCTCCATCCCAAACCCCTCTGGGATTCTCTCACTCCATGGACACCACCCAATGCCATGTTTTAGCTGGATTTTCCTGCTGGAAGGCCCACCCCATGGCTCCCTCACCTCCTTCACTTGCAGGGCCCTTTTGAACTCCTCCAGGCTGATCTCCTCGTCCTTCCCAGCGATGCTCCTGAACTGCCTCGTCACCCGGCGCAGCCACTCGGCGTCCTCCTCCCCGCTCATGGTGCTGCAGCTGGGGGGGAACATTCCAGCCCTGCATCCCTCTGGGGGCTGCTCCCGGGAATGGGGCAGGCTGGGAACCCCGAACTGAGGGCATTGAGGGGTGGGTGGGAGGAGAAGCTCAGCCCCCCGAGCTCAGGGTGGCACACACCGGGCTCCAAGGGGTGTCCAGCTGGGACGAGGCTCGGGCTCTGCTCCCACCCTGCTGTTCCCAGCCCTCTCCCTCCCATCCCACAATCCCACCCCATGTCCCTGCTGCATCCTGGTGGTTCCAGCCAATCCCAGCTGTGGCTGCTCCTCTTGCAATACTCTGATTTTCTCTCCTTGCCCCCCTGACCTCGGGCAGCGTGTCCTACCAAGCCCACAAAGGGTTGGTGTTCGGCAGCCCCCGGTGCCCATTGAGGGCCCGTCAGGAACACACGGGAGTGTCTCTGCCACAGTGCCACCTTTATCCTGCCCGAACAAACCCTCCCTGTGCGGCTCCAGCTGGCACCGCGCCGGGCGAGGATGTTGCCATGGGAATGTCAGGACCAGAACGCAGGTAGTAAAACATTCCCCAGCCCCGGAGCTGCGGGCAGGGCGGGCACGAGGGGGCAGCGCGGGCAGAGCTGGGGCTGGGCAGCTGATCCTGCCTGGAAAACTCCCTCAGTGCTCCTTGTGTAGGGAAGGGGGCTGAGCTTTGTGCCAGTCCCTGTGGGGGTGACAGTGTGTGTGTGGATCTCTTCAGGTCTGGGGTGACTGATGGTCCATCCTTAAGGACCAGAGAGCCCCCTGTGGATGCCTCGTAGCCAGCAGAGTCTGTCCCTGTGTGTGGGGGGAACTGCTGAGCAATGGGGGGCTGGCAGGTTGGGCACAGAGGAGATAAAGTGAAGGTGTTCCTGCAAATCAAGCCCTTGGTCCTGGCTGAGCCTTGTGATCCCCCTGCAGGCTGAGCTGGCTCTGCCTCCTCTGACCACTGCAAAGCTGATCTGCAGTACCCCAGTAAAGGGTGACCCCAATAAATCCCCCCCTGGATGCACGGGAAGGGCTCAGGTCCCCGTGGGCACAGTGCCCAGGGAGCAGGGCTGTGCTGCCCTCACTGGTGCCAGAGAATCCTGGCATGGCTTGGCATGGGATGGGATGGGATGGGATGGGATGGGATGGCATGGGATGGGATGGCATGGGATGGGATGGACCTTAAACGTTCTCCAGGTCTTGGATGGGCAGGGACACCTCCCACCAGCCCAGGCTGCTCCAAGCCCTGTCCAACCTGGCCTGGGACACTCCCAGGGATGGGGCAGCCACAGCTGCTCTGCCCAACCTGTGCCAGGGCCTGCCCACCCTCCCAGCCAGGAATTCCTTCCCAATATCGCATCCATCCCTGCCCTCTGGCAGTGGGAAGCCATTCCCTGTGTCCTGTCCCTCCATCCCTTGTCCCCAGTCCCTCTCCAGCTCTCCTGGAGCCCCTTCAGGCCCTGGAAGGGGCTCTCAGGTGTCCCTGGATCCTTCTCTTCTCCAGGTGACCCCCCAGCTCTCCCATCCTGGCTCCAAAGGGGCTCCAGCCCTGGAGCATCTCCGGGGCCTCTCTGGATCTGCTCCAGCAGCTCCAGGTCCTGCTGCTGTTCCCAGGGCTGGGGGGTCTCCCCTGAGGGGCCCAGGGGGACAATCCCCCCTCCTGCTGCTCCCACATCTCCCACCTCTCCGTGTTCCTCCTCCACTCCTCGTGTTCCCCCTTTTCCTCCTGGGATCCCTCCCCAGTTCCTCACAGGAGCCAGAACTGCCCATTCCACACCCGCCCCGCCAATCCCAACCCAAGCCAGGGAATTGTTCACTCGGGAAAGGGGAGAGGAAAAGATGAAAACCTTGGAGTTGGTGCTGGATGGGACGGACACGACCCGGGACACCCTTGGGATGTTCCCACAGCACCGGGAGAGGTGAAGGAAAAGGGAAAGCAGGAGATGAAAGGGAAATGGAGAAATAAAATAGAGATGGAGAAATGAAAGAGAAATGGAGAAATAAAAGAGAAATGGAGAAATAAAAGAGAAATGGAGAAATAAAACTGAAATCAAGAAATAAAACTGAAATCAAGAAATAAAAGAGAAATCAAGAAATAAAACTGAAATAAAGAAATAAAAGAGAAATCAAGAAATAAAACTGAAATAAAGAAATAAAAGAGAAATAAAGAAATAAAAGAGAAATCAAGACATAAAAGGGAAAACAAGAAATAAAAGAAATCAAGAAATAAAAGGAAAATCAAGAGATTAAAGGGAAATCAAGACATAAAAGGGAAATCAAGACATAAAAGAGAAATCAAGACATAAAAGGGAAATCAAAACATAAAAGGGAAATCAAGAGATCAAAGGGAAATCAAGAAATAGAAGAGAGATCAAGGAATAAAACTGAAATAAAGACATAAAAGAGAAATCAAGACAGAAAAGAAGAAGTATTTGATGGAAATACATTGAATTATTTGGTGGAAATACATTGAATTATTTTGTGGGAATATATTGGATTATTTGGTGGGAATATATTGGATAATTTGGTGGGAATATATTGGATTATTTGGTGGGAATATATTGAATTATTTGGAGGAAATACATTGAATTGTTTGATGGAAATACATTGAATTATTTGATGGAAATATATTAAATTATTTGGTGGGAATACATTGAATTATTTGGAGGAAATACATTGAATTATTTGGAGGAAATACATTGAATTATTTGGTGGAAATACATTGAATTATTTGGTGGCAATACACTGAATTATGTGGTGGGAATACATTGGATTATTTGAAGGAAATATATCAGATTATTTGGTGGAAATCTATTGAATTATTTGGTGGGAATATATTGAATTATTTGGAGGAAATACACTGAATTATTTGATTGAAATACACTGAATTATTTGGTGGGAATATATCGAATTATTTGGTGGAAATACATTGAACTATTTAATGGAAATACACTGAATTATTTGATGGAAATACATTGAATTATTTGATGGAAATACACTGAATTATTTGATGGAAATACACTGAATTATCTCACAGAAATACACGTCATTATTTCCCCGGGCAAAGCAATAACACAGCGGGGGATCCTCCCCACCCTCTGCAGCTGCCCCGAGTCCTGTTGCTGAGTTTGTTCCATTCCCAAACTCCTGGAATTCTCTTTGTCCATCCCGAACAGCCCCTGGACCCCCCCAGGGACTGATCGTGCCCAGCCCCAGGGACTCATCCTGCCCAGCCCCAGGGACTGATCCTGCCCAGCCCCAGGGGCTCATCCTGCCCAGGGACTGATCCTGCCCAGCCCCAGGGACTGATCTTGCCCAGCTCCAAGGGCTGATCCTGCCCAGCTCCAGGGGCTCATCCTGCCCAGCTCCAGGGGCGGATCCTGCCCAGGGCTCATCCTGCCCAGCCCCAGGGACTCATCCTGCCCAACCCCAGGGACTGATCCTGCCCAGCTCCAGGGACTGATCCTGCCCAGGGCTCATCCTGCCCAGGGACTGATCCTGCCCAGCCCCAGGGACTGATCCTGCCCAGCCCCAGGGACTGATCCTGCCCAGCCCCAGGGACTGATCCTGCCCAGCCCCAGGGACTGGTCCTGCCCAGGGACTGGTCCTGCCCAGCTCCAAGGGCAGATCCTGCCCAGCCCCAGGGACTGATCTTGCCCAGCTCCAAGGGCTGATCCTGCCCAGCTCCAGGGGCTCATCCTGCCCAGGGCCCATCCTGCCCGGCTCCAGGGGCCCATCCTGCCCAGCTCCAGGGGCTCATCCTGCCCAGCCCCAGGGACTGATCCTGCCTGTCTCTGAGCTCTTCCACAGGCAGGGAATCCACTTTGGTCCCTGTGGATATTGGAACACCTGAAGGGAAATCAGGCAAATCGTCCCTTTTGATCCAGCAGCCCAAGTGAGTTGGAATGTCAGAGGGAACCTCGGAGTTCCAGTCCCACCAGTTCCCCCAGAACCTGCCCCACCAAACCTGCTGGGCGAGCTGTGAGTGACAAACCCCGTTCCCAGTGAGGGGCTGGCTCAGGACTGGGTGCTCAGCATTCCTGGGCAGGCTGTTCCCGAGGGCGTTCCATGGGGATTCCAGGAGCCGGGAAAGCTTCCTCAGGGATTCCACCCAGCCCGGTAACCCCTGCTGGGGACACGAGGCTGCTCAACTCACAGAAATCCCTCGGTCCCTCTGTCCTGGTGGCTCCTGTTTCGCTGCTCTGGGTCCTCACTCCTCATTCCCCAACTTTTGCCTCTTGTATCTCCCCCAAAAAACCATCAGGGGATGGAAAACCTTGTAGAAGGTGGTTCTAAATAATATAATATTGGGATTTTCTAACAAGATTAAATGATGGAACAACAACACCTGCAAATCACTGGCACAAAGGAATTTCAATCCAAAAGCCTCAGGAGCAGATTCCTATAAAATAACTGAAAGCCCAGCCAGGACCTCAAAGCCCAGCCAGGACCTCAAAGCCCAGCCAGGACCTCAAAGCCCAGCCAGGACCTCAAAGCCCAAGCCAGGACCTCAAAGCCCAGCCAGGACCTCAAAGCCCCTCCAGTGCCACCCCTGCCATGGGCAGGGACATCTCCCACTGGCCCAGGGTGCTCCAAGCCCTGTCCAGCCTGGCCTGGGACACTCCCAGGGATGGGGCAGCCACAGCTGCTCTGCCCAACCTGTGCCAGGGCCTGCCCACCCTCCCAGCCAGGAATTCCTTCCCAATATCCCACCTATCCCTGCCCTCTGGCAGTGGGAAGCCATTCCCTGTGTCCTGTCCCTCCTTCCCTTGTCCCCAGTCCCTCTGCAGCTCTCCTGGAGCCCCTTCAGGCCCTGCCAGGGGCTCTCAGGTGTCCCTGGAATTCTCTTCTCCCTCCAGTCTCTCTCTGATAAAACATCCACATATTTTAGGTCCCATTTTTAATTTTACTTTTGTTTTCTTCCTATTTTTCTTGAAAAAAGATGCATTTAATTTTATAATTTGGCTTAGAAATGGTCCAAGACCCTCCTCCCTTTGAAGATTAAGTGCCCAACAGCCCCAGATCCTTCAGGACGACCAGGAAAGGCAACTCAGCTGCCAAGAATTCCAAGGTCTGGCCTTTCCAGGATTCCCACGTGGTGAACTCCTCACTTACCTCAACTCCCCATCTAAAATGGGCACAAACATCTTCCCAGTTCTACAGGCACAGACTTTCTCCAACATTCCCAGTGATTCCAGGAACATTCCCATCACCAATCCATTGGCTGGCTCTGCCAAAATCCTCCCAGAGTGCTGGATGCAACAGGAATTTCATATCCCATTACTGGATGCCCAACACACCAGAGCTTCAGATCAGGCAGGAAAATGAAGTTACAGAGAAACTAAAGGATTATTAAACTCTTTATTAACCTCCTCTGGAGACTGGGAAGGCCCAATTGTTGAGAAGGAACACTCTGGGATGAGCTGAGCTTATTTTTTAAAGTTTGGTTTACAACTATTTCTGTTTAAATGACTTGAAAAATTACTGAAGTTGTTGAAAATAATGGATTTTTCCCCCTGATTTCCTGTAGTAAAGTTTAGCAGGGTTGGGGTAGGACTCCTGCCTGCCTGAAGGGTGCAGGAATTCCCTGGAATTGGCTCCTGGAGTGCCAAAGAATTGAGGTTTGGTAACACATCAGTTGCAGAAAATAATGGTTGGGGTCAGTATTTCACAAGCCCCAGGATAAGATTTAAACTAGAAAAGTGTTATTAGAAGGAGTCAGATTATTCCTTGTTCCTTCTCCCTCCAAATTTTTCAAGAGCTCCTCACTCCAAATTCCATTTCTGGATCAAATCCCAAGTGCTCCATTCAACACAACTGCAAATAAGTATCAATAGATGGAAAGTCTGACCTAAAATTAAGGAATGGCAAATTATTACCAGAGAGGCTGGAAGGTCCCATTTATTACAGGGCTGAAATAAATAATTACTGGATTAACCCCTGTGGGATGAGGTGTGAAAACAAACGGGGTTTATGTTGGAGGGAAAACTTGAATTCACCAGGACTGATGAGAGGAACTCAGTCCTTTGACACCCCTGCCAGTCACTGCTGTTTAGGGCACACAAATCCAGCTGCAATTCCCAGCCTGGACTCTGAGGAGCTCCAGGAGCAGAGCCCAGTGCAGGGAGTTGGGAGGAGGCACCTCCAGGGGCACTCCCACCTTTTCCCGGGACAGCTCCGGCCACCGGGGATTATTTTAGTCCTGGCACAGGTTCCCGTGGCAGCTGCAGCCACAACTACCCCGGGAACTATCCCATGAATCCCATTCCTCTGGGAATCCCTGCCCAAGAACTGTCCTCACTTCCATCTCCTCCACTCCAACTGCCCCACTTGGAAGGTGCCGCATCCGGTGCCACACGCGCTGCCCAGGGAGCAATTCCTGGCACAGGGCACAGGATTCCTGCTGGGAAAGGGGCACAGGGCACAGGATTCCTGCTGGGAAAGGGGGCACAGGATTCCTGCTGGGAAAGGGGGCACAGGATTCCTGCTGGGAAAGGGGGCACAGGATTCCTGCTGGGAAGGGGGGCACAGCATTCCTGCTGGGAAAGGGGGCACAGCATTCCTGCTGGGAAAGGGGGCACAGCATTCCTGCTGGGAAAGGGGGCACAGCATTCCTGCTGGGAAAGGGAGCACAGGGCACAGGATTCCTGCTGGGAAGGGGGGCACAGGGATCCTGCTGGGAAAGGGGGCACAGGATTCCTGCTGGGAAGGGGGGCACAGGATTCCTGCTGGGAAGGGGGGCACAGGATTCCTGCTGGGAAAGGGGCACACGGCACAGGATTCCTGCTGGGAAGGGGGCACAGCATTCCTGCTGGGAAGGGGGGCACAGCATTCCTGCTGGGAAGGGGGGCACAGCATTCCTGCTGGGAAGGGGGGCACAGCATTCCTGCTGGGAAGGGGGGCACAGCATTCCTGCTGGGAAGGGGGGCACAGCATTCCTGCTGGGAAGGGGGGCACAGCATTCCTGCTGGGAAGGGGGGCACAGCATTCCTGCTGGGAAGGGGGGCACAGCATTCCTGCTGGGAAGGGGGGCACAGCATTCCTGCTGGGAAAGGGGGGCACAGGATTCCTGCTGGGAAAGGGGGGCACAGGGCACAGGATTCCTGCCTGGAAGGGGGCACAGGGCACAGGATTCCTGCCTGGAAGGGGGCACAGGGCACAGGATTCCTGCCGGGAAGGGAGCACAGGATTCCTGCTGGAAAGGGAGCACAGGATTCCTGCTGGAAAGGGAGCACAGGGCACAGGATTCCTGCTGGGAAGGGGGGCACAGGATTCCTGCTGGGAAGGGGGGCACAGGATTCCTGCTGGGAAGGGGGGCACAGCATTCCTGCTGGGAAGGGGGGCACAGCATTCCTGCTGGGAAGGGGGGCACAGCATTCCTGCTGGGAAGGGGGGCACAGCATTCCTGCTGGGAAGGGGGGCACAGCATTCCTGCTGGGAAGGGGGGCACAGCATTCCTGCTGGGAAGGGGGGCACAGCATTCCTGCCTGGAAGGGGGGCACAGCATTCCTGCCGGGAAGGGGGGCACAGCATTCCTGCCGGGAAGGGGGGCACAGCATTCCTGCCGGGAAGGGGGGCACAGGGCACAGGATTCCTGCCTGGAAGGGGGCACAGGGCACAGGATTCCTGCCGGGAAGGGAGCACAGGATTCCTGCTGGAAAGGGAGCACAGGGCACAGGATTCCTGCTGGGAAGGGGGGCACAGGATTCCTGCTGGGAAGGGGGGCACAGGATTCCTGCTGGGAAGGGGGGCACAGGATTCCTGCTGGGAAAGGGGGCACAGGATTCCTGCTGGGAAAGGGGGCACAGGATTCCTGCCTGGAAGGGGGCACAGGATTCCTGTTTCAAAGGGCAAACCCCACAGGGACATTCCCTGCTGGATTTCCCTGGAAAGAGCAGAGCTGGCAAACCCTCCCAGAAGGACACCCTGACATTGTCCCTTGTCCCTTCTGGTTCCCCAAGACCCAGCAAACCCCTCGGGGTTTATCCCAACACAAACAGGCCTGACAGGAATTCCCAAACTTTGCTTTAATTCATCTGCCAAGTGTGTCTTGTCCTCTGCCCCAGCCAGTCCTGCCAACCCCCTGCAATCAACTCCTTTCACACACTCCTCAATCCCAACACCATTCCTTGGATTGTCCCATTTCCCACACACATTTTCCCTTTGAAATTTGTCTCCAACTTCCAACTTTTTGTCCCAACCTGCCATTTTTCATTCCCACCTCTGACTCTGGGGTTGATTTTGCCACACCACATCCCAGATCATCACCTTTTTGTAAGGAATTTTATCAGGAGTTTTGCAAGGATCTCTGAAGTTCTTTTCCTTCCTCCTTTGGACACACCCCCAGATTTATGACAGGCCAAAAAAAAAACCCCAAAAACCTGAATTTCCACCTCTCACCTGTCCAACAAGTTCCTTTGTTTGGATTCCCTACACAGCACCCAGGGAAGCTGCACCAGCTGCTCATTTCACTTCAAAGCTCTGCTGTTATTTTTCTCTTCCCCAAACTATCCTCAAGATTTATCCAGAAATTCACCTAATCCTTCATTTTTTTATTTTTTTTTTTTGCTTTAATGAGATTATACAAAAGTTCTCAAATTGAGCATGGCCAGGACAAGTAACAGCAAAAATGGCTGAATATTCAGTTAAAAATAAGCAACTACCACTTTTGGTAGGAAATATAAAATATATTTAACAAAAGGGGGGAATAAAGGAAATAACCTTTTATACTCCAGTTTTAGGAAAAAGAACTCCCATTTTTGAGATATCCCAGAATTATTTCCCTCTTCCTCTCCCAGTTTTGTACCTTCATTCTGCCTTTCCTGTCTGGATTTCCCAGCAGATCCCAGGGATTGTTCCCCATTCCCTCTGGCAGCTCTGCCCAAGGGTGGGATGGAGAATCCCAGGAGGGAATTTTGCCCCAGAATTCCCAGGGATTGTTCCCCATTCCCTCTGCCCAGGATGGGATGGAGAACCCCAGGAGGGAATTGTGCCCCAGAATTCCCAGGGATTGTTCCCCATTCCCTCTGCCAAGGGTGGGATGGAGAACCCCAGGAGGGAATTTTGGCTCTGCAATTCCCAGATCCCAGGGATTGTTCCCCATTCCCTCTGCCAAGGGTGGGATGAAGAACCCCAGGAGGGAATGGCTCTGCAATTCCCAGATCTCAGGGATTGTTCCCCATTCCCTCTGCCAGCTCTGCCAAGGGTGGGATGGAGAATCCCAGGAGGGAATTGTGCCCCAGAATTCCCAGGGATTGTTCCCCATTCCCTCTGCCAAGGGTGGGATGGAGAATCCCAGGAGGGAATTGTGCCCCAGAATTCCCAGATCCCAGGGATTGTTCCCCATTCCCTCTGCCCAGGATGGGATGGAGAATCCCAGGAGGGAATTGTGCCCCAGAATTCCCAGATCCCAGGGATTGTTCCCCATTCCCCCTGCCCAGGGTGGGATGGAGAATCCCAGGAGGGAATGGTGCCCCAGAATTCCCAGCTGTGCAGAGGGAGCAGGGAATGAGGAATGTTCCCAAAGATGAAGGAAGGCTTTGTGTGGATGCAGAAGGGACAAAGAGCCCCCCAGCACAGCCACAAAGGGGCATTATCAGCAAGAGCAAAACAACCAGCAGCTCCTTCCAGCAACTGCTCAGCAATCCAAGGATTTGCCAGCCACAGAATCCAGGAGGATCCCACACATCCCGAGCAGGAGCCTTCCTATGGAACCAGGGCAAGGTGGGGCTGCAGGAGTCCTGTGGAAAACAAAGAAAAAGCCTCAAAGAGTTCCTGTTAACAGCAAACAAGGAAAAAAACCCCCAAACAATTCCTGGTAAAAAAACAAGAAATGAAAACAACAAACTTCCTGTTTAAAACCAAGAAAAAACAACAAACAAACAATTCCTGTTAAAAACAAACAGAAGAAGCCAAAAGCAAGTGAATGATCCATAACAAAAGACAAACTGGGGATGAAATCACCTGATTGCCCAAAATGCTGTTATTTTAAGGAGTTTGTAAAGCTGGATCAGGAAAGACCTGACAGAAGCACAGGAAAACCCAACTCAGGCTCAGCCAGGCCTCAAAAAGCTCCTCTAAAGAGTGTTTTAATATTTAATTTAAAATTAAACCCATCTTTAGAGCTTTCTTTTCATATAATTAACAACAAATTACTCTGAGCAACGAAGCAACTGGAGAAACACCTGAGCCATGTCCAAAATCCCACCCTGAAGTGGTGACTCTGCTCATTTCCTTCAACTTCAGCTTGAAAAAGCAGCACAGAGAGAACTGGGGGGGATTTTCCTCTCCCAGGGAGCCCCAGAGCAGCTCCCACCCCAACCAGCAGGGCTGGCAGCTCTTCCTGCTCCACTCAAGGGCTCCAGGACAGGATTCCACACTCAGTGGCAGCACAGGGAGAACCAAACCAGAGCCTGCAATGTCAGTGACACAATCCCAGCATTTTTAAAGCTGTTTGACTTTTGGGTTTTAGATCCTCCAAGTGTCATCAGCCCAGTGAGCAGGTTTTTTGCTAAGGAAAGCTGTGCCCTGCAAAAACATTATTCAGAATTTATTTACAGTCTGAGATACTTATCCTGGAGAACATTCCCATTTATTTCAGTCTCCCAGACTCCCCAAATCCCTGCAATACAAGCCACAGGCACAGGAATGGGGCAGAGAGACAACCAAGAGGTTTAAACACTTCATTCTGACTTTCAACTTGGAATAAATTCCCCCCAAGAGTTCACTTTATATAAATTCAGATATTAGAACACACATCATTGTTTTCTTCTGAGCAAGCAAAGGAAAAGCATCTCTGTATTCTCAGTAAATCCTCAGGAACAGTTTGATTCCACGATAAAAGTTCTTTTCCAAAGGTCTTCACCCATTCCACGAAACCAAATTCCAGCTCAAACTTTCCTGAAGCCTCAGCCCAGGGGCCACCTTTGTTCACACCTGGAAAGGAGAATTTAAAACAGCTAAAATAAAACTCACCCTCATCCTCAAGTCCCAAATGCTTTGTAAAGTTTTTAGGATGTTAATTATATGCAGCAATTTCCCTCATGTTGAAATCAGTGCCACAGAGCAGGAAGTATCTTGTCTCACACAAACCCAAAATGTGGTGGTTCCAAGAGCTAAATTATAACAAGGCTCCAAACCATGACAAGAATATTCCCCTGCTGCAGAACACCAATGGCACTGACCTCTAAATTTAAAGTTTACCTGGAGCTGGATCCAGTTTGAGCTTCTTTCACTCTCCACACAGAACTCTTGCTTAGTTGTCCCCCACACTCAGGGAGGTTTATCCAGACACAGGTGAAATTTCATCTTCCTCCTTGTGCTGCAAAATATTTTGGTAGGACATTTCTTTAGCAGTTCTGGTGGTTTTGTTGATAACTGAGCATTGAATCTTTCCAACAACCCTCAGGGATTTTTACAGCCCTGTCTTTCTGTGCCAGGGGAGGTGAACAAGCCCACCCAAAGTTGCAGGGACAGCAGGAAGGGCCAAGCAGGAACCTCAGCAAGGGAATGAGGGACATTTTACCTGCTCCTCCTTCACCTGATGGAAACAGCGCCCTGTGCTTGGGGAAATGAGTCACAAGTCCACGGAGAGGGGCAGATGTGGGGCTTGGCCATGGCATCCAGCACCTGACAGAGACACAGAGCCCTGCCAGGGCACAGCTGGCACCTCATCCCTGCAGCTGCCTGGAAAGGACACAGGATTGTGGAACGGTTTGGGTTGGAAGGGACCTTAAACCCACCAGTGCCACCCCTGTCACAGGCCCAGACACCTCCCACTGTCCCAGACTGCTGCAAGTCCCATCCAACCTGGCCTGGGACACTCCCAGGGCTGGGGCAGCCACAGCTTCTCTGGGCACCTGTGCCAGGGCCTGCCCACCCTCCCAGCCAGGAATTCCTTCCCAATATCCGACCTAAACCCTCCCTATTTCAGTCTGAAGCCATTCTCCCTTGTCTTGTCATTCCAGGCCCCTGTAAAACCTCCCTCTCGGTCCTTCTTGTCCCTTCCCTTCTGGAAGTGCAGGATTCGCTGCCCGGGCCACACGGGCCCTGCTCCCGCTCCAGCACACACCGCGCGGGGCCCAGCGAGGCTCCCGCAGCCCCCCGGGCGGGCACAGCACCCCAGGGCGCTTCCCTCAGGGAGAACCGACCACTGCCGGGCACGACGGGCCCCGCCCCGCGCCCCCCGCCCGGCACAGGCGGCCCGGGCCCGCGGGGACCCCCGTGAGGGCGGCCCGGTCGGCGGGGACCCCTCTGAGGGCGGCCCGGGCCGGCGGGGACCCCCCTGAGGGCGGCCCGGTCGGCGGGGACCCCTCTGAGGGCGGCCCGGGCCGGCGGAGACCCCTCTGAGGGCGGCCCGGGCCGGCGGAGACCCCTCTGAGGGCGGCCCGGGCCGGCGGAGACCCCTCTGAGGGCGGCCCGGGCCGGCGGAGACCCCTCTGAGGGCGGCCCGGGCCGGCGGAGACCCCTCTGAGGGCGGCCCGGGCCGGCGGAGACCCCTCTGAGGGCGGCCCGGGCCGGCGGAGACCCCTCTGAGGGCGGCCCGGGCCGGCGGAGACCCCTCTGAGGGCGGCCCGGGCCGGCGGAGACCCCTCTGAGGGCGGCCCGGGCCGGCGGAGACCCCTCTGAGGGCGGCCCGGGCCGGCGGAGACCCCTCTGAGGGCGGCCCGAGCCCGCGGGGACTCTCTTGAGGGCGGCCTGGCCGGTGGAGACCCCTCTGAGGGCGGCCCGGCCGGCGGAGCGGCCTCTCCCCCCCCCCGCTCGCCGCTGCCCTCGGAGCCGCCGCCGCCCCTCCCCGCGCTCCGCCCGCCCCTCGCACTCCGCCCGCCCTCCGCCGCCGGGGCCCGCGCCATTGCCCGCTCCGCGCCATTGCCCGCTCCGCACCTTTCCCTCCCTCCCGGCTGCGCGGCCCTGCCCGGGCGGCTCCGTCTGCAGCGCCGCTCCCGCCCCGCGCGGCCCCACCGGGCGGGCGCGCCCCTCGCGGAGCCGCCGCGGCCGCCGCTCCGTCCCCCTCGGCCTCCAGCGCGGAATGAGCGGCGCGCGGGGCCGGGCTGTCCCCCTGCCCGGCCGAGCCGCTCGCCTATTGGCCGGCGCCGCGCCGGGCGCTCGCCATTGGTCGCGGCGCGGCGGCGGCGCGCGGCGATTGGGCGCGCTGCGGGCGGTCCCGCCCCCGCGGCTATCAGGTCGGTGCCCGCCGCGGTGCTGCGCTCGGGGCTCCGAGCGGCGCTGGGCGAGCCCGAGTCCCTCCGCGCCCGCCGAGCGGGCTCCGCTCCGCACCGCCCCGCGCCAGCACCGCCACCAGCCACGGACATGGACATGAAGAAAAGGATCCACTTAGAGCTGCGGAACAGGACGCCCTCAGATGTAAGCAATGCAAAAAAAAAAAAAATAATGAGGATAAGAATAATAACGATGGTGATGATGATAATAATAATAATAAAAAGGCATTCCGCGGGGGGGTTTGTGTTTTTAGGGGGTGTGTAGCGTTGCTGCCCTTGCCGTGCCTACCTGTGTGTGCGTTCGGGGGCGCGGGATGTGCCGGGGCACCCGCGGCCGTGCCGGGCTGCGATGCCTCGGAGGGGGCTCGCCGTGCATTAAATAAAAATAAGTTGCTCGCTGCTCTCTCTCTCGGCGTGTTTAGTTGGCAAATATTTGCGCAGGGTGCCGGGCAGGGAGAGGCAGGCAGGGACGGCGAGGGAGTTGCGAATGGCTTAGTTTAAAGTGCGTCTTCATTTCTGTGCAGTGATCAGGCAGCAGAGACTGGGGAGCCATATTTGTAACTTTGTAGTGCTCATGAACGCGCCCTTTCTCTCTCTCTCTCCCTCTCTCCAGATGCTGAGAAGATAAAAGGAAAGAATTTTAAACCGATCCTTAGCGTTGGTTGGGGGGGTTTGCTTTTTTTTTTTTCCTCCCCTCCTCTTTTATTTTTTTTATTTTTTTTCGGGGTGATGGGGCATCGCCGCCGGTAGCGCGAGCGTTGAATGATATTAATAATGATAATAATAAGTAAAAATATTGGAAGAAATCAAGGCGCTCTCCACCCCCTCCATCCCCACACACGCATAAAAAGCCTGGATGTTGTGCGTGGTTTTTGTGCGTGTTTTTCCCTCTCCTCTCCCCCCTTTCCTTTCCCCGGGGTTGGACTTCAGGTTGTTGTTCCGCAATAAACGGGGGAGAGAGAGAAAAACTTTGGCAGGACAAAACAGAAAAAAAAAAACAAACAAAAAAACCCCAAACAAAAAACCCCAACCAAACAACAAGAAGAACACAAGGGCGGGGAGGGATGTGGGGAAGGACGGGGATAAAGCGGGGGAAGCACCGCGAGCGGAGCGGCCGGGCCGGGCCGGGCCCCGCGGGGCGAACGTACCTGGGCGGCAGCGCCCGGGGGGACAAAGGCGGGCGCGGGGCGGCGGAACGTGCGCTTTAAAGTTTAAAAAACTCCTGTGCGAGCGGCGGGAGGAGGAGGAGGAGGAGGAGGAGGCGGCGGGGGAGGGAGAGAGGAGGGCTCGGCTCGGCTGGGCTCGGCCGCCATCCCCGGCCGGGCTCCCTCCGTGAGGCGGCAGCGCCGCCGCAAGTAGGACGCGGCGCCATGTTCTGGGCTCCCCGCCTGCCTTCCCTCCCGCCGCCGCCTCCTCCTCGCCCTCCTGCTCCTCCCGCCGCCGCCGCTGGGCCGAGCGGGAGCCGGGCGGGAGGCGGCGGCGGGGCCGGCCGGGAGGAGGCGGCGGCGGGGCCGCCCCGCGCCCTCCGACATGACGGGAGCGGCGGCGCTGCCATTTTGTGGCGGGGCGGGAGGCGGCGCCGGCGCGGGGGCCGCGCTGGGAACGGGCGGAACGGGCGCGGGTTCGGGGCCCGCCGGGGCCGGGATCGGGATCGGGGACGGGGCTGGGGCTGAAACTGGGGCTCGGCGGGGCCGGGCCGCGAATCCGCCTCCTTCCCTCCTTCCTCCTCCCCCTTCGCTCCTTCCCTCCCTCCTCCTCCTCCCTCCTCCTCCTTCTCTCCTTTCCTTCGCTCCTTCCCTCCTTCCTCCTTCCTCCTTCGCTCCTTCCCTCCTTCCTCCTCCTCCTCCCTCCTCCTCCTTCTCTCCTTTCCTTCGCTCCTTCCCTCCTTCCTCCTCCTCCTTCGCTCCTTCCCTCCTTCCTCCTCCTCCTTCGCTCCTTCCCTCCTTCCTCTTCCTCCCTCCTCCTCCTTCTCTCCTTTCCTTCGCTCCTTCCCTCCTTTCTCTCCTTTCCTTCGCTCCTTCCCTCCTTCCTCTTCCTCCCTCCTCCTCCTTCTCTCCTTCGATCCTTCCTCCTCCTCCTCTTCCTTCTCTCCTTCGCTCCTTCCTCCTCCTTCTCTCCTTCCCTCCTTCCTCCTCCTCCTTTCCTTCGCTCCTTCCCTCCTCCCTGGGTACAGGGCCCTTTTAAATCGCTTCTCGTGTTTTCATCGTTTTTAACGATTTTTGGCCGTTTCTCGCTCGTTCCGCGCAATTCCCCTCCACCCCCCGCGCTCCTGGAGTTTCATTCACCATTTCCAAGGCTCTTCCAAACCACCAGCCGAAGCTGCTCGGGATGGAGTGGACTTTGCCCTCCGCATCCCTCCCCATCCCACCGCATCCCTCCCCATCCCACCGCATCCCTCCCCATCCCACCGCATCCCTCCCCATCCCACCGCATCCCTCCCCATCCCACCGCATCCCTCCCCATCCCACCGCATCCCTCCCCATCCCACCGCATCCCTCCCCATCCCACCGCATCCCTCCCCATCCCACCGCATCCCTCCCCATCCCACCGCATCCCTCCCCATCCCACCGCATCCCTCCCCATCCCACCGCATCCCTCCCCATCCCACCGCATCCCTCCCCATCCCTCCCCATCCCTCCCCATCCCTCCCCATCCCACCCCATCCCACCCCATCCCACCCCATCCCTCCCCATCCCTCCCCATCCCACCCCATCCCACCGCATCCCTCCCCATCCCTCCCCATCCCACCGCATCCCTCCCCATCCCTCCCCATCCCACCGCATCCCTCCCCATCCCTCCCCTGGTTCGGTTTCGGCTCCGTTTTGCCCCGTGCCAAACAAAGTTCGGAGAGCTCCGAGTTCGGGGGTGGGCGGGAAGGAGCTGGAAAATCGCGATTATTTTACCTCTTTTTACCCGCCAGCCGTGGCTTTGGTGTCCTGGTGCTTCCAGCCCAAACCTTCCCTGCTTTTGGCGCTTGGGAATGTTTGGAGATGCCGGTCGGGAATGCGGTTCTGTGTTTGTTGTGACTCGGCGCACGTGGTGGTGCGAGAATGGAGGGGCTGGCTGGAATTCCGCAGCTCTAAAATACCTGTAAATTCAAATTCAGCCCAATCCTCCCGCTGGAGCTGCGGGTTAGGATCGATCCTAATGCCAAAGTCATTTATGTGTGGATTTTACTCAGTCTTTGGGCAGGATGGATCTGGGAATTGTTTTCCTTTAGTCTTTGACAGTCAATATCCTTTTTTTTTTTCCTGGGGGGATCATTATTTCCCAGCTTTCACACGTAAAATAAATAAATCTTGGAGAAAATACCCCTGAATATCCTTATTTTGGTACTTGTTCTTCAGTTCTGTGCTGTATCTTTTATTTAATATTATCCTGTAATTAAAAACCATCAGACCTTTCTGTAAATCAGAGGTAGGTAACAGACTGTTGTGGTTCTTTCTGAGCCTGTATTTTATATTTTACAGCTTGCTCTGCCTAAAACAATTTTTATGTGGAATTCTGGGTGTTCCTGTGTGGCTGAGCTTGTTACTTGGGGCTGTTAAGTCAAATAATCCCATAAAGTCCCATCCTGACTAATAAAACCTCCTATAAAAGCCCTGAAGTGGATGATGGGGGAGATATTTCTCCCTCAGTCTCCCTTTTTGGTGTTTTATTTTTCAAACTCTCCCTTTATTTCTCATACAAATCCACTGCTGGGGTTTGGTGGTTGAAATGTGGCTTTTCTGGGTGTTGCACAACCAGGACTGAGTTTGTTCCTCTGCTTCCTGCCCAGACAGTTCCACCTGGATCACGTTGTGTTTATGACTCCAGTGGTGTGGGGTTGGCCCTGGGTTTATCTTATCCCTGATTTTCTGTTATAACCAACCACCTGCAGGAGCAGCTCCAGTTCCTGCCCAGGATCTTTCCCTGCCCGGGATCTTTCTTCCCTTCCCTGCCCGGGATCTTTCTTCCCTTCCCTGCCCGGGATCTTTCTTCCCTTCCCTTCCCTGCCCGGGATCTTTCTTCCCTTCCCTTCCCTGCCCGGGATCTTTCTTCCCTTCCCTTCCCTTCCCTGCCCGGGATCTTTCTTCCCTTCCCTTCCCTTCCTGCCCGGGATCTTTCTTCCCTTCCCTTCCCTTCCTGCCCGGGATCTTTCTTCCCTTCCCTGCCCGGGATCTTTCTTCCCTTCCCTGCCCGGGATCTTTCTTCCCTTCCCTGCCCGGGATCTTTCTTCCCTTCCCTTCCCTGCCCGGGATCTTTCTTCCCTTCCCTTCCCTTCCCTGCCCGGGATCTTTCTTCCCTTCCCTTCCCTTCCCTGCCCGGGATCTTTCTTCCCTTCCCTTCCCTTCCCTGCCCGGGATCTTTCTTCCCTTCCCTTCCCTTCCCTGCCCGGGATCTTTCTTCCCTTCCCTTCCCTTCCCTGCCCGGGATCTTTCTTCCCTTCCCTTCCCTCCCTGCCCGGGATCTTTTCCCTTCCCTTCCCTCCCTGCCCGGGATCTTTTTTCCCTTCCCTTCCCTTCCCTTCCTGCCCGGGATCTTTTCCCTTCCCTTCCCTTCCCTTCCCTTCCCTTCCCTTCCTGCCCGGGATCTTTCTTCCCTTCCCTTCCCTTCCTGCCCGGGACCTTTCCTGCCCATCACCTGGGAGTGCCCACAGGGCATCTTTTTGGGCATTGCTGCTCGTTCCCATCAAAAATCACAACTAAAACCACAAGCACTGCCCAGGAGGGGCAGTTGGGAGGGGGAGAAATGAGTTTTTTCTGCTTTCCAGCTGCTGGTTCAGAGGGAGGATTCAGCCCTTTGCCAGCTCGGGGTTGTGGCACTGCCAAAACACTGCCTGGCACTCCCAGGGGCTCTCACAGTTCTTTAAAACTTCCCTGACAGTCTCATCTCTCTCTTTATTATTTTTTTTTTAATTTTAGCTCTGAAGGGAAATAAGGTGCAAACATCTTCACAAAGTGCTGCTTTAAATGAAAAATACATTAAAAAAGGCTTTTCTTCTCGAGCTGGTTCCTTGTTGTGACACTTAAAAGGGCATTAAAGAGTTCAAAGTGACTCACACGACCATTTAAATTATATTCAGGTCTTGCCTGGGGCTGCAGAGAAGGTTTTTGGGCCTTTTCCCCCTTTTTTTGGGGCCTTTTCCCCCTTTTTTTTGGGCCTTTTCCCCCCTTTTTTTGGGCCTTTTCCCCCCTTTTTTTGGGCCTTTTCCCCCCTTTTTTTGGGCCTTTTCCCCCTTTTTTTTGGGCCTTTTCCCCGTTTTTTTGGGGCCTTTTCCCCGTTTTTTTGGGGCCTTTTCCCCGTTTTTTTGGGGCCTTTTCCCCGTTTTTTTGGGGCCTTTTCCCCGTTTTTTTGGGGCCTTTTCCCCGTTTTTTTGGGGCCTTTTCCCCGTTTTTTTGGGGCCTTTTCCCCCTTTTTTTTGGGCCTTTTCCCCCTTGTTTTTGGGGGCCTTTTCCCCCTTGTTTTTGGGGGCCTTTTCCCCCTTGTTTTTGGGGGCCTTTTCCCCCTTTTTTTGGGGCCTTTTTCCCCCTTTTTTTGGGGCCTTTTTCCCCCTTTTTTTGGGGCCTTTTTCCCCCTTTTTTTGGGGCCTTTTTCCCCCTTTTTTTGGGGCCTTTTTCCCCCTTTTTTTGGGGCCTTTTTCCCCCTTTTTTTGGGCCTTTCCCCCCCTTTTTTGGGGGGGGGCCTTTTTCCCCCGTTTTTTTGGGGGGGCCTTTTTCCCCCCTTTTTTGGGGGGGCCTTTTTCCCCCCTTTTTTGGGGGGGCCTTTTTCCCCCTTTTTTTGGGGGGGGGCCTTTTCCCCCCTTTTTTTTGGGGGGGGCTTTCCCCATTTTTTGGGGGACTCTTCCCATTTTTTGGGATGGTGGATTTGCTTCCTGGCTGGTGAGAATTCCCAGTTCACCAGTCTGGGAAGTGCAGCCTCAATTAGAGATTCTCCCTCCGACTCAGGTGTGTGTCCAAATCCCAGCAGGAAAAAATGATGGAATTGTGCTCTATTCCATCAGGAAATGCATTTCCTGAAGAAACAAGTTTTTGTCCTGCCCAAAAGTTGGTGGAAAAAGGGAGGAAAAGCCTTTTCACTACAAACCTCCCTGGACTAAGCTTTGCTTTTCCAGCCTCTCCTTGAGCAGGAATTGTTCCATTCCTGCTCTTCTGCTCCAAGTGTGCCCCAAAAAATCATTTAGGACTTTTAAAGGGATTTAGGACTTCTAAAATACTTTCTGTTTTACTGTATTTTAAAGGGTATTTCATCTTCATTAGTGCCACGTTGTCTGGAATAGTGGCCAAAGCATCCCTGGCTGTTTCCTTGGATATTTCCATCCCGAATGTGCTGAGTGGTGGCAGAGCATCCCTGGCTGTTCCCTAAATATTTACATCCCAAAGGCTGGTGGGGAGTGATTCCTGGTAAATATTCACCTGCAGGAAGGCTGGTGTTGATCAGCCCTCCCATTTCATTCATGCTATGGATTATTCCCTCCCCTTGGAGGAGCCTGGGAATGAAGGACCTGGATGGCTGGGTGCTGTCTTGGATGAGTTTGGAGGGAATTCAAAGTAAGGGAAGGTGGTTTGGACACCAGAATTCCCAGCATTTCTGGGATCCTGGTGCTGTGCCTGGACTTTCCTGGGCTGCCAGGAAGGGAGGGAGGAAGTTCCTGATGGACAAACAGCTCCACTCAGTGAACCAAACCCTCTGTGTGCACAGCAAGGTCCAAATCCCAGGTGGGAGCAGAGAGCAGGAATGTTGAGCTCTGGAATGGTGGACACTTCCCAGCTATTTCTGGGACACTGCTCCACTTGTTCTGCAGAGAATCCTTCCCTGGCTCCTCTTGCTCTGCTGTCCTTTGACAAAATAACTCCTAACTGGAGCCTGGGGTTTTATGGGATTGCTAAAACCAGCCCTGGAGCCTGTGGAAGCAGAACCTCAGGAGGAATTCCAAAAAGAAGGAAAAAGTTGTGGTTTGCCTTGACCCCACCGTGCAAACCTTGTGCAGTCCAGTTGGTTGGACACCTTCCCTTCAAAGCCAGAAAAAAAAGCCAGGAAAAGCTGCTCTTTTCCAAGGAAAGGCTCATCAACGTGCCCTAATTAGTCCTTACAATTAACCTTCCTTTAAGAGCAGTTTGGTTTGGATGTGTCTCCACATCAGCCCTTGGCTGGGGGCGACACGTGGAGCAGCCAAAGGCTCCCAATCCAATCCCATCCCAGAAAATTCGGAAGGAAAAGGTGCACCACAGGCTTGGCTTTTCCTTCTCTGTGATTTCCCACCAAACTGGCAGTGGAGGAGAAGCACTTGGGAAGTGGCAAAACTCTGTTTTTCCACGTGAGACTCCATAAAGTGCTCCATGGAATCGCCATCCCAGCTGGAGAACAGCAATGGGAATGTTCAAAGGCATTTCATATAAAGATCAAGCTGTTCAGGCACATACTTGAAACAGCCTGTCTAAAATATTTGGAGTTTCTGCAGAGGAAAAGGAGTTGGAGCATCCATATGTCTTGCTCTCAGGGAAATATTGGAGGGTAAAAACATTAATTTATTGAGCTGGAGTTTTTTCCTGAGCTCTGTCTGAACACACAGAGCAGCTTTGAGTTAAAAAAGAAAGAAAACAAAACATCAAAACAACAACCCAATAAAGAAAAGCCCAGAAGTTTCCTCTCCTGCTCCTTTCCCTTGGGATGGGGCAGGACTGGGACCCCAATCCTGGTGGGATGAGCCCAAACAGAGCCCAGCTGAAGGGAGGGGGGTTTAAAAGGGGGCTCTGAACTGCTGTTTTCTGCACCACTCTGACCTTGAGTGCAGAGTTTGAGTCCAGCCTGGGCCAGGTGGGCCATTCCTGGTCCCTGAGCAGATGTTTCCATGCCAGTCCTTGGTTCACCCTCACCTGGAGTAGCAAATCCAAGGAGCTTTGTTGGATCAGCTGAATGAAACCCTGGGTGCTGCTGAGGGGGAGGTCACTGTGGTGGAGTGAACCTGCAGGAGAAGAGCATTGTGGTCACAAGGGCAGCAGAGCTGGGTCTGAGCGTGTCCAGGAGTGTTGGGGCTGGTGGGGAAAACAGGGGCTTGGAATAAAACTTATCTCAGTGTCTGCAACTCCCTGACAGGAGGGGGAGGCAGATTGTGCTCCAGGGAACAGGGACAGGAGCAGAGGGAATGGCCTGAGGCTGTGCCAGGGCAGGGGCAGGTGGCACGGCAGGAATTTCTGCATGGAAAGGGTGGGCAGGCACTGGAACACCAGAGTCTCCCTCCTGGGAGGTGCCCAAGGCAGGACTGGCCATGGCACTCAGTGCTCTGGGCTGGGAGGGCTTTGCCAAGGTGGGCATTGGGCACAGGGTGGGCTCCAGGGGCTGGCAGGGCTTTGCCAAGGTGGGCATCGGGCACAGGGTGGGCTCCAGGGGCTGGCAGGGCTTTGCCAAGGTGGGCATCGGGCACAGGGTGGGCTCCAGGGGCTGGCAGGGCTTTGCCAAGGTGGGCATCGGGCACAGGGTGGGCTCCAGGGGCTGGCAGGGCTTTGCCAAGGTGGGCATCGGGCACAGGGTGGGCTCCAGGGGCTGGCAGGGCTTTGCCAAGGTGGGCATCGGGCACAGGGTGGGCTCCATGGGCTGGGAGGGCTTTGCCAAGGTGGGCATCAGGCACAGGGTGGGCTCCATGGGCTGGGAGGGCTTTGCCAAGGTGGGCATCGGGCACAGGGTGGGCTCCAGGGGCTGGGAGTCTTTGCCAAGGTGGACATCGGGCACAGGGTGGGCTCCGTGGGCTGGGAGTCTTTGCCAAGGTGGGCATCGGGCACAGGGTGGGCTCCAGGGGCTGGGAGTCTTTGCCAAGGGCACAGGGTGGTCTCCATGGGCTGGGAGTCTTTGCCAAGGGCACAGGGTGGGCTCCATGGGCTGGGAGGGCTTTGCCAGCCTCAGGAATTCTGTGATGCCACACTGTCAGTTCTGGGTGTGTTTAATGGTATTGGGGGGAGTTTCCAAGACAGAAATGCAGAAGAGGAATTGCCACATGGAAGTTTGAGGTTGTGTCACTTGGATAAATCCTGGATGAGTTTTGGGGTCAGTTTCTTGTGACCTTGGTACAAGAGTTTGGCACTTGAGGACGTGATTTAGGGGTGAACATGGTAGGGCTGGGTCAGTGGCTGGACTTGATGATCTTCAAGGTCACCAGTTGCAGAGAGCTGGTGGAGGGGACACTTTTTGGGTGGGGGGAGTGTGCCTGGAGGAATTCCTGTGAACTTCAACTTGGGGGAGTCCTCTGAACTCCTCCTGTCCTGCTGTGAAGCCCTGACAGATGCTGGTGTTGGGCTGTGGTGTCACTGCTGTCCATGAGGTGCTGATGGAATCTCAGATATCCACACCAGCCCCATCCAGACCCTTCCCAGACATCACTCATGGCCTCTCCTGGAGGATTCTCCAGTGCTTTGCCTGACATGTGTGCTGTGGGTCTCCTTGTGTTCTGTGCCCATTTTTGGAGCGTTTCTCCCTGTCCTGGGATTTCACACAATCCCAGAATAAGAGTTGGAAAGGCCCCACAAGGATCATTAAGGCCAATTTGCAGCTTCTCTGCCCAGGGCCTGTGCCAGGGATGGTCATGGGTCAGTAGTTGAGTTATGCAAGAGGGTTAAATCAATTTATCCCATCTCAGATACTCCCAATAAAGCCTTGGAGGGTTCCAAATTCTGTATCCAAATCCATGCAGTGGTTTGGGCAAGGAAAAAACCACCCCCTGGCTGGTGCCTTGTTCTGCTTGGGAAGGAAGAGAAGGTGTCCAACCCGTGTCCAACCCTTCCCTGCTGGATCTGGCTGTGGTTGTGGCCAGCTCCTGGTTCCCAGGCAGCTGAGGATTCCCAGTGGAAGGGAATCCCGGTGGCCTCGGGCCAGCGGTCGGAGCGGTGGCACCTGCCCGGCTCCCTCGTGCTCGTGGGCAGCTGGCCATGGTGGGAGGGGGCACAGCCCCAGTGGGCAGTGCTCTGGCAGGGCTGGGAGGGCTCCTGAGGTGTGTCCTGGGGACATGCAGGGTCAGCTGCTCCAGGCTGGCCTGGGGATACTCCAAGTTCTCTTTCCTGGCTGTTTCCCACCAGGAGCTGGGCTTGGCATGGCTGAGGCTGCTGGGGGTGGCATCACAGAGGAACCTCTTCTCTTGTGGAAAAGCCAAGGGCTGATCCCAGGAGACCACAGAGCAGAAGTGAGCAGTCTCCCAGGAAGTGCCTGTGGGGCGAGGGGCACCTGCTGGAGGGGCACAGGGACACAGGAGGACAGGGCCACCAGCCCTGGGCCACCCCAGAGCAGAGGACAATCAGAACAGGCGGGGTGAGGCAAGTGTACCACGTGTGACATCCCAACCCAAGCACTGCTGGTCCCTTATCAAGGATCCAGCTGATGGCTGGGAATGTCCTGGAACCAGCGTGGCACCTGCAGCTTGGCTTTTGTGCCACACACTCACCTGTGGGTGCCCTCCAGGCTGTGCCAGTAGGTCTGGGGGTGTTCCTTGTGGTGTGTTGCTTTCCCACCGTGTCCCACTGTGCAGCAGCTTCTGGGATGGTGAGTTCAGGTCTGTGGTTCATGTTGTACTGGTCTGTACCTACTGCTGTCAGTCCTGGGTCCCTTTGCTCTGTGCTGTGTGGCAGTTACGGACACACAATCTGCAGGTTGTGCTTCTGTGTCTGTGGGGCAGCTGAACAGAAATCACCTGAGGACACTTCATTAATCCCAGAGGTGTCCAGATCATCCCACCCCTTCCTGCTCCCCTGCCCATCCACAGTGGTGTGGGCATTTTGGGGGCACCTCCACAGCGGTGTGGGCATTCTGGGGGCACCTCCACAGCAGTGTGGGCATTCTGGGGGTACCCACCTGCTCTGGGCACCTTCACAGCAGTGTGGGCATTCTGGGGGCACCTCCACAGCAGTGTGGGCATTCTGGGGGCACCTCCACAGCGGTGTGGGCATTCTGGGGGCACCTCCACAGCAGTGCAGGCATTTCGGGGGTACCCACCTGCTCTGGGCATCTCCACAGCAGTGCAGGCATTTTGGGGGTACCCACCTGCTCTGGGCATCTCCACAGCAGTGCAGGCATTTCAGGGGCACCTCCACAGCAGTGCGGGCATTCTGGGGGCACCTCCTGCTCTGGGCACCTCCACAGCAGTGCAGGTGTTTCAGGGGCACCTCCTGCTCTGGGCACCTCCACAGCAGTGCGGGCATTTCGGGGGTACCCACCTGCTCTGGGCATCTCCACAGCAGTGCAGGCATTTTGGGGGTACCCACCTGCTCTGGGCATCTCCACAGCAGTGCAGGCATTTCAGGGGCACCTCCACAGCAGTGCGGGCATTCTGGGGGCACCTCCTGCTCTGGGCACCTCCACAGCAGTGCAGGTGTTTCAGGGGCACCTCCTGCTCTGGGCACCTCCACAGCAGTGCGGGCATTTCGGGGGTACCCACCTGCTCTGGGCATCTCCACAGCAGTGCAGGCATTTTGGGGGTACCCACCTGCTCTGGGCATCTCCACAGCAGTGCAGGCATTTCAGGGGCACCTCCACAGCAGTGCGGGCATTCTGGGGGCACCTCCTGCTCTGGGCACCTCCACAGCAGTGCAGGTGTTTCAGGGGCACCTCCTGCTCTGGGCACCTCCACAGCAGTGCGGGCATTTCGGAGGCACCTCCTGCACTGGGCACCTCCACAGCAGCTGCAGCCCCTCACCTGTCCAGGTGTTCCCCAGGACTCAGGGAAGCTGCTCAGCTCTGTCACATTCTCCTTCTGGTGAGGAAGGAGGTGAAAACTGTGGCCTTGCTCTGTGTTCTCAGGGAAGTGCAGCTGTTTGGAGAGTGATTCAGGAGCTGGAATTTTCCTTAGCATTACAAAGACTTCTGAAACACAAACAAGGAGTAGGTTCCAGGCTTTCTGTTGCATTCAGTGAGCCGCTTGAGCTGGAATGTGCCTTCCCTGAGGTCACCTTTCCCCGTGCCCTGCTCCCAGTGCCAGCCTTGGTGGGGATGCCTGGGGGGAGCCTGGAGGAGGCCCAGCGTCCCAGCCAGGGGGGCAGGATTGAGGAGGGGTCTCTGCAGCAGCCAAAGCCTCGGGAAAGTGCCCTGTTAGTGCAGGAGGGGCCGTGGAGAGCCGTGCCCTGCCCGGGGGCACCTCTGCTGGAACATGGCCATGGGCAGGGGAGTGGAAGGGGGGCACAGTGGGGTGATGAGCAGCCTGGAGGCTGCAGGGGGGAGCTGTGGGGAGGGAGAGCAGCACCCACAAGAGCTTTGGAACCTGCTGGGAGCTCCTGCTGCTGCTGCCATGAGCAGAGGAGTGGAAGGGGGGCAGAGTGGGGTGATGAGCAGCCTGGAGGCTGCAGGGGGGAGCTGTGGGGAGGGAGAGCAGCACCCACAAGAGCTTTGGAACCTGCTGGGAGTTCCTGCTGCTGCTGCCATGGGCAGGGGAGGGGAAGGGGGACAGAGTGGGGTGATGAGCAGCCTGGAGGCTGCAGGGGGGAGCTGTGGGGAGGGAGAGCAGCACCCACAACAGCTTTGGAACCTGCTGGGAGCTCCTGCTGCTCGTGCCATGGCAGGGAGCCCTGGCACAGGGAGGGGGCACCTGCTGGGAAGGTGGGAGAAGCCCCACAAGCCCAGTTTGTCCTGAACTTTCTACAGCATTTTTAAATCTCTTGGAACTCAAAGCAGTCCTCATTTTGACTGGAACTTTATTTGGAATGTTGTTCCTGCAGTAATTCAGTGTGTTGCTGCCCCTCTGGCCACATGAGCACCAGCACCAACACAACATTTCCACAGGTTCTCCTGGGGAGGGTTAGGAGTCCATGCTCTGCTCTTCCCTGATAAATCTCCAAGCCACTTCCAGTCCTGGCCATTTCCATTCCAAGCTGTTTCCCCCTGGAGCTCTTTGCCTGTGCCTTTGCCCTGGGCACAGTGGAGAGAACGTGGCACTTCTCCATCCAGGGTTCCTGAGAAGCAGAGAGGAAACAGCCTTGCCCTCAAACCCCCATGGCAGGTGTGGGATGAGATGATCCTCCAGGTCCCTCCCAACCCAAACTCATTCCAGGATCCTAAAAACAAAGCAAAAGCAGAAACCAGTTGGCCCATCTGCCATCTAAAGGTCTTCCTTCTGCATCCATGGCTACTTCAGCTCTCCCTCCAATCTCCCCTCTGCTCCTGAGGAAACTTTGTCCAGTTCTCTGTTTGCCTCTTCTCCATCCTTGGCTGGGTGGGTGGATGGATGGGTGGATGGATGGAGGGAGGGAGGGACGGATGGATGGATGGGTGGATGGATGGATGGATGGAGGATGGATGGGAGAGATGGATGGATGGATGGATGGATGGATGGATGGATGGATGGATGGATGGATGGATGGATGGATGGGAGGGAGAGAGGGATGGATGGAGGAATGGATGGATGAGAGGGATGGATGGATGGATGGATGGATGGATGGATGGATGGATGGATGGATGGATGGATGGATGGATGAGTGCATGGATGGATGGAGGGATGGATGGATGGACGGACGAATGGATGGATGGATGGATGGATGGATGGATGGATGGATGGATGGATGGATGGAGGAAGGGATGGATGGATGGATGGATGGATGGATGGATGGATGGATGGATGGATGGATGGATGGACGAACGGATGGATGGATGGATGGGTGGATGGATGGATGGGTGTCCCACCTCCTGGGGTGAGGGCAGGTGCAGTTTCTTCCTCACCAGCTTTGGGTGCTCTTGCCCCCCTCCCTTTGCATTTCCCCTCCCACCTTCCCTCATCCTCCCACATTCCTTCAGCTTCTTTGCCAAGAGGATGAGGCAGAAACCCCTCTGGTGCTGTGAGAGGCAGGAGCTTCCCGGGGTGGAGAGCAGCTCCAGAAGGTGTCCCTGGGTGCTGGATCAGCCTCCTCCCTGGCCAGGGGAGATAAAGGAGCTGGCAGGGGCCTCGTGCTGCTGAGCAGGGACCCAGATAGGGGCAAGTGCAGCTTTCTTGGACTTTTCCCCTCCTTTTTTGGCGGGAGCTGCGGGTGTGTGTGGGGCAGATGGCTGAGGGCACTGCCTGTGCCACACTGATCTCACTGGGGCATCCTGATACTCAAATACTGGTGAGCAAAAAGATGCTGTTGAGTGAGAAGATAAAAAGGTGCCTTTAAAATGGCTCTAAAATTTCACCCCAGTGAGTAGTTTGGAGTTTTGTAGCTTGTTTTGGGAGGTTCTTTTTTCTTTGTAGTTGTGTGTGGGGTCAGGAGCGTTGACTTGATCTTTGGGTTCTTCTCCCCACCCTCCAATTCTTCTGGAAGGCTTTGGTGGAGCCATTCCCTGTCAGAATTCTTCTAGGAAAATCATGGAGTGTTGGAGAAAGCCTGTCCTGTCTGCCACTGCTCCTCCTCCTCCTCCTCAGTGAATCACTTGTGCTCCCTGTTGTGCTCCCTGTTGACTCCAGTGCCTGGGATTTAATTAGAAATTGGGGATGTTATTTGGAGCTGGAAAACTTCACCAGGTTCTTCCCTGTGCAGGGGATTGCAGGAGTGAAAACGAAGCTCAGCAGCTGCCTCAGGTTCCTGCACATGTTCCTCTCTCCCATTCCCAGTGGGAAGCAGCAGCACATCCTCCTTTTCCCACCAGGAGTCTGAGGATGGGCTTTTGCAGGGGATTTTCTGGGAGTTCCTTCTCCTCTATGAGTTCCCTGGGGGTGTGGAAAAGGCTGTTCCCCAAGTTGGGAGGAGGAGAATCCTTCCTGTGGAGTCCCAGGAATTCCACAGAGCCCAGGAAAGCTCTCACTGGCTGTGGAGGGACATGAATCCCGGGAGCTTTGGGGTAAAATGGAGCAGTTTAGGTAAAAAAGCAGCAGCTTTAGCTGGGCTGGGGTTGGGATGTCTTGGGGGGCTCCTTTGTGTTGGTGCAGTTGGGTCTGTTGGTGGTAACACCAGAAAAAACCTGTTGAAGAACAACACTCAGACCTTTCCTGCTGTGGGGGTGTTGAGCAGGTCTGGAGCTCCCAGACCCTTGGGGACATTCTCTCCACCCTTGGGGACATTCTCTCCACCTTGGGGACATTCTCTTCACCCTTGGGGACATTCTCTTCACCCTTGGGGACATTCTCTCCGCCTTGGGGACGTTCTCTCCACCCTTGGGGACATTCTCTCCACCCTTGGGGACATTCTCTTCACCCTTGGGGACATTCTCTCCGCCTTGGGGACGTTCTCTCTGCCTTGGGGACATTCTCTTCACCCTTGGGGACATTCTCTCCACTCTTGGGGACATCTCTCCACTCTTGGGGACATTCTCTCCACCTTGGGGACATTCTCTTCACCTTGGGGACATTCTCTCCACCTTGGGGACATTCTCTCCACCTTGGGGACATTCTCTTCACCCTTGGGGACATTCTCTCCACTCTTGGGGACATCTCTCCACTCTTGGGGACATTCTCTCCACCTTGGGGACATTCTCTTCACCTTGGGGACATTCTCTCCACCTTGGGGACATTCTCTTCACCTTGGGGACATTCTCTTCACCTTGGGGACATTCTCTCCACCCTTGGGGACATTCTCTCCACCTTGGGGACATTCTCTCCACTCTTGGGGACATTCTCTCCACCTTGGGGACATTCTCTCCACTCTTGGGGACATTCTCTCCACCTTGGGGACATCTCTCCACTCTTGGGGACATTCTCTCCACCTTGGGGACATTCTCTCCACCTTGAGGACATTCTCTCCACCTTGGGGACATCTCTCCACCTTGGGGACATTCTCTCCACCTTGGGGACATTCTCTCCACCTTGAGGACATTCTCTCCACCCTTGGGGACATTCTCTTCACCCTTGGGGACGTTCTCTCTGCCTTGGGGACATCTCTCCACTCTTGGGGACATTCTCTCCACTCTTGGGCACATTCTCTCCACCCTTGGGGACATTCTCTTCACCCTTGGGGACATTCTCTCCGCCTTGGGGACATTCTCTCCACCTTGGGGACATTCTCTCTACCTTGGGGACATCTCTCCACCCTTGGGGACATTCTCTCCACCTTGAGGACATTCTCTCTACCTTGGGGACACTCTCTCCACCCCTGGGGACATTCTCTTCACCTTGGGGACATTCTCTTCACTCTTGGGCACATTCTCTCCACCTTGGGGACATTCTCTCCACCTTGGGGACATTCTCTCCATCTTGGGGACATTCTCTCTACCTTGGGGACATTCTCTCCACCTTGGGGACATTCTCTTCACTCTTGGGAACATTATCTCCACTCTTGGGGACATTCTCTCCACCTTGGGGACATTCTCTCCACCTTGGGGACATTCTCTCCACCCTTGGGGACATTCTCTTCACCCTTGGGGACGTTCTCTCTGCCTTGGGGACATCTCTCCACTCTTGGGGACATTCTCTCCACTCTTGGGCACATTCTCTCCACCCTTGGGGACATTCTCTCCACCTTGGGGACATTCTCTCCACCCTTGGGGACATTCTCTCCACCCTTGGGGACATCTCTCCACCTTGGGCACATTCTCTTCAATCTTGGGGACATCTCTCCACCCTTGGGGACATCTCTCCACCCTTGGGGACATTCTCTCCACTCTTGGGCACATTCTCTCCACCTTGGGGACATTCTCTCCGCCTTGGGGACATTCTCTCTACCTTGGGGACACTCTCTCCACCCCTGGGGACATTCTCTCCACCCTGGGGACATCTCTCCACCCTTGGGGACATTATCTCCCCCTCTCCCTGCTGCACCAGGGCAGGGGAGATAAGGGGCCAGTGCTGTGACACTCAGGGATCCTCCCCTTCCTCATCACCCAACCCATCCCTTGGTGCCCCAAGAAGGGAGTTCCCTCCATGGGGATCCTCCCTAAAACACCCCGAGGAGGAGGAGCAGACCCGACCTGGGGTGGGATCCCCAGGCCCTGCCCCTCTCAGGGGTGTCTGAGCCCACCAGGCTTCGAAACATCCAAGGATTTTTCCATGCAGGAAGAAGATCTTTTACCAACCAGTGTTGGAACAGCCCCCGAGTTGTACGGAGGGGCAGAGCTGTTGGTTTAAAAATTAACACTTTGGTTTCATGTATTAAAGGTTCTTTTCACTTTATTTCATATATTAAAGGTTCTTTTCACTTTATTTCGTATATTAAAGGTTCTTTTCACTTTATTTCATATATTAAAGGTTCTTTTCACTTTATTTCATATATTAGAGGTTCTTTTCACTTTATTTCGTATATTTAAGGTTCTTTTCACTTTATTTCATATATTAAAGGTTCTTTTCACTTTATTTCGTATATTTAAAGTTCTTTTCACTTTATTTCATATATTAAAGGTTCTTTTCACTTTGTTTTATATATTTAAGGTTCTTTTCACTTTATTTCATATATTTAAGGTTCTTTTCACTTTATTTCATATATTTAAGGTTCTTTTCACTTTATTTCATATATTAAAGGTTCTTTTCACTTTATTTCTTATATTAAAGGTTCTTTTCACTTTATTTCATATATTAAAGGTTCTTTTCACTTGGTTTTATATATTTAAGGTGCTCTTCACTTTGTTTCATATATTTAAGGTGCTTTTACTTTATTTCATATATTTAATGTGCTTTTACTTTATTTCATATATTTAAGGTGCTTTTTACTTTGTTTCTTATTATTAAGGTTCTTTTTACTTGGTTTTATATATTTAAGGTTCTTTTTACTTAGTTTCATATATTTAAGGTGCTTTTTCTTTATTTCATATATTTAAGGTGCTTTTTCTTTATTTCATATATTCAAGGTGCTTGTCACTGGGTTTCGTATTTTCAGGATGCTTTTTACTTGTGTTTATCAAAGATGATGCTGCTTCTCACAAGCAAAAGGGTTAAGCCAGGATTAATCTGTAACATAATTTAATAATATGATTTAAGTGAGTAATTTATTCTTTATTTAGGGAGAGAATCAGTTATTTTAATTATTATTTAATTAAACCCCCCCGTGTTTTGAACTGTTGATGTTGTTTGCAGAACACAAAGGCAGCAAAGCTGAAACTGGAGCAGGAGCAGGGCTGGGCACTGGGCATGTCCTCAGCCATGCCAGGGTCCCCTCAGCTGTGCCCGACCCGTGCCCTCAGCCATGCCAGGGCCCCCTCAGCCGTGCCCGACCCGTGCCCTGCCAGGCTCCCCCTCAGCCGTGCCCGACCTGTGCCCTGCCAGGCTCCCCCTCAGCCATGCCCGACCCGTGCCCTCTGTCCCTGCCAGGCTCCCCCTCAGCCGTGCCCGACCTGTGCCCTGCCAGGCTCCCTCAGCCATGCCCGACCCGTGCCCTGCCAGGGCCCCCCTCAGCCGTGCCCGACCCGTGCCCTCAGCCCTGCCAGGCTCCCTCAGCCATGCCCGACCCGTGCCCTGCCAGGCCCCCCTCAGCCGTGCCCGACCCGTGCCCTGCCAGGGCCCCGCTCAGCCGTGCCCGACCTGTGCCCTGCCAGGCTCCCCCTCAGCCATGCCCGACCCGTGCCCTGCCAGGCTCCCCCTCAGCCATGCCCGACCCGTGCCCTGCCAGGCTCCCTCAGCCATGCCCGACCCGTGCCCTGCCAGGCTCCCTCAGCCATGCCCGACCCGTGCCCTCTGTCCCTGCCAGGCTCCCCCTCAGCCGTGCCCGACCCGTGCCCTCAGCCCTGCCAGGCTCCCCCTCAGCCATGCCCGACCTGTGCCCTGCCAGACTCCCTCAGCCATGCCCGACCCGTGCCCTCTGTCCCTGCCAGGCTCCCCCTCAGCCATGCCCGACCCGTGCCCTCAGCCCTGCCAGGCTCCCTCAGCCGTGCCCGACCTGTGCCCTCAGCCCTGCCAGGCTCCCCCTCAGCCGTGCCCGACCCGTGCCCTCTGTCCCTGCCAGGGCCCCGCTCAGCCATGCCCGACCCGTGCCCTGCCAGGGCCCCCCTCAGCCGTGCTCGACCCGTGCCCTCTGTCCCTGCCAGGGCCCCGCTCAGCCATGCCCGACCCGTGCCCTGCCAGGCTCCCCCCTCAGCCATGCCCGACCCGTGCCCTGCCAGGCTCCCCCTCAGCCATGCCCGACCCATGCCCTCAGCCCTGCCAGGCTCCCCCTCAGCCGTGCCCGACCCGTGCCCTCAACCCTGCCAGGCTCCCCCCTCAGCCATGCCCGACCCGTGCCCTGCCAGGCTCCCCCTCAGCCGTGCCCGACCCGTGCCCTCAGCCCTGCCAGGCCCCCCTCAGCCGTGCCCGACCCGTGCCCTCTGTCCCTGCCAGGCTCCCCCTCAGCCGTGCCCGACCCGTGCCCTCAGCCCTGCCAGGGTCCCCTCAGCCATGCCCGACCCGTGCCCTCAGCCCTGCCAGGGCCCCGCTCAGCCATGCCCGACCCGTGCCCTGCCAGGCTCCCCCTCAGCCGTGCCCGACCCGTGCCCTGCCAGGCTCCCCCTCAGCCATGCCCGACCCGTGCCCTGCCAGGCTCCCCCCTCAGCCGTGCCCGACCCGTGCCCTCAGCCCTGCCAGGGTCCCCCTCAGCCATGCCCGACCCGTGTCCTCTGTCCCTGCCAGGCTCCCCTCAGCCGTGCCCGACCCGTGCCCTCTGTCCCTGCCAAGCTCCCCCTCAGCCGTGCCTGACCCGTGCCCTCAGCCCTGCCAGGCTCCCCCTCAGCCGTGCCCGACCCGTGCCCTGCCAGGGCCCCGCTCAGCCGTGCTCGACCCGTGCCCTGCCAGGGCCCCCCTCAGCCGTGCCCGACCCGTGCCCTGCCAGGCTCCCCCTCAGCCATGCCCGACCCGTGCCCTCAGCCCTGCCAGGCCCCCCTCAGCCGTGCCCGACCCGTGCCCTCAGCCCTGCCAGGCTCCCCTCAGCCATGCCCGACCCGTGTCCTCAGCCCTGCCAGGCTCCCCCTCAGCCGTGCCCGACCCGTGCCCTCAGCCCTGCCAGGGCCTCGCTCAGCCATGCCCGACCCGTGCCCTGCCAGGCTCCCCCTCAGCCATGCCCGACCCGTGCCCTCTGTCCCTGCCAGGGCCCCGCTCAGCCATGCCCGACCCGTGCCCTCAGCCCTGCCAGGCCCCCCTCAGCCGTGCCCGACCCGTGCCCTCAGCCCTGCCAGGCTCCCCCTCAGCCGTGCCCGTCCCGTGCCCTGCCAGGCTCCCCTCAGCCGTGCCCGACCCGTGCCCTCTGTCCCTGCCAGGTTAAGGAGCTCGTTCTGGACAACTGCAGGTCGTACGAAGGCAAAATCGAGGGCCTGACGGATGAGTTCGAGGAGTTGGAATTCTTGAGTACAATCAACGTAGGCTTAACCTCAGTGGCAAACTTACCAAAGTTAAACAAACTTAAGAAGGTAAATGTCCCCCCTGGGCACCTCCCCTGTGCCTCCCCCTGTGCCACCGTGCCCAGCTGTGGCTGTGACACGGGGCTTGGCACTCAGGGTGGCTCTTTGTGCTTCCAGCTCGAGCTGAGCGACAACAGAATCTCAGGAGGCCTGGAAGTGTTGGCAGAGAAGTGTCCAAACCTCACACACCTAAATCTGAGCGGCAACAAAATTAAAGATCTCGGTACAATAGAACCTCTGGTGAGTTGGGGGCGGGCACGGTGGCACCGGCCCCTCTGGGCAGGGTGGCACCGACCCCTCTGGGCAGGGTGGCACCAGCCCCTCTGAGCAGGGTGACACCAGCTCCTGTGGGCAGGGTGACATCAGCCCCTCTGGGCAGGGTGACATCAGCCCCTCTGAGCAGGGTGGCACCGGCCCCTCTGAGCAGGGTGGCACCAGCCCCTCTGGGCACGGTGGCACCAGCTCCTGTGGGCACGGTGACATCAGCCCCTCTGAGCAGGGTGACACCAGCTCCTGTGGGCACGGTGGCACCAACTCCTGTGGGCACGGTGACATCAGCCCCTCTGGGCACGGTGGCATCAGCTCCTGTGGGCACGGTGGCACCAGCCCCTCTGGGCATGGTGACATCAGCCCCTTTGGGCAGGGTGGCACCAGCTCCTCTGGGCACAGTGACATCAGCCCCTCTGGGCACGGTGGCACGAGCTCCTGTGGGCACGGTGGCACCAGCCCCTCTGAGCAGGGTGACACCAGCTCCTGTGGGCACGGTGACATCAGCCCCTCTGGGCATGGTGGCACCAACTCCTGTGGGCAGGGTGGCACCAGCCCCTCTGAGCAGGGTGACACCAGCCCCTCTGGGCACAGTGATACCAGCCCCTCTGGGCAGGGTGACACCAGCCCCTCTGGGCACAGTGATACCAGCCCCTCTGGGCAGGGTGACATCAGCCTCTCTGGGCACGGTGGCACCAGCTCCTATGAGCAGGGTGGCACCAGCCCCTCTGGGCACAGTGACACAAGCCCCTCTGGGCAGGGTGGTACTAGCCCCTCTGGGCAGGGTGGCACCAACCCCTCTGGGCACAGTTGGCACCAGCTCCTCTGGGCACAGATGGCACCAGCCCCTCTGGACAGCGTAGAGCCCTGGAGTGGCTTGGTTGGGAAGGGACCTGGAACATCCTCTCAGTGCCAGGGCCAGGGGGTCCTTCTGCTGCACCAGCTGCTCCAGCCTGGCCGTGGGCACTGCAGGGATCCAGGGGCAGCCACAGCTTCTCTGGGCTGATCCCACCTGGAAAACTCCCTCAGTGCCAGCTCCTGGTTGGGAAGGTGGCTGAGCTTCGTGCCAATCCCCCCTGGATGCACAGGAAGAGCAGACATGGCTCAGGTCCCCATGGCACAGTGCCCAGAGAGCAGGGCTGTGCTGCACTCACCTGGTGCCAGAGAATCCTGGCATGGCTTGGCATAGGTTGGGATGGACCTTAAACGTTATCCAGGTCCTGGATGGGCGGGCAGGACCTTCCACCAGCCCAGGTTGCTCCAACCTGACCTTGGACACTCCCAGGGATGGGGCAGCCACAGCTTCTCTGGGCACCTGTGCCAGGGCCTGCCCACCCTCCCAGCCAGGAATTCCCTCCCAATCCCAGGTAACCCTGTGGCCGTGGGAAGCCATTCCCATGTCCCTGCTCCCAGTCCCCATCCCGGTGAGCCGCTGGTTCCCTCTAGTGGCAGCGGGGCCGGGCCAGCTGCCCCATGCCGGGCACCTCCCTGGGCACAGCCCCTCTGAAAATCCATCCCACGGGGATCTCCAGCAGGCCAGAGCAGAGCTGGGACACCCAGAGGGCTGGAACTGCTCCCAGTTCTCCCAGTTCTCCCAGTTTCCTCCATGGTCCTGTTGCTCCACATGTTGAACTGCAGGAGGGAGACATTTCCTTGCACAAATATTTCATCAGAGTTGACACAAATCCTCAACTCCTTGGGCTTGCTCTGTTAATGCTCCAAAGTGCTGTGGGCAGTGCAGATCCACCATAAACCCCCAACCCAAACCCCCAGGAACGAGTTCTGTTCCATTTCTACACCTTTGTGCCTTTTCCAAAGGCTGAGGTACAATCACTCAAATATTTTACATTTCTCTTGGCAAAGTTCTTGTGTCCAAATACCTGTTTCTAATTCCATTTGAAACAGTTTCAATACACCTGATGGCTCTGGTGCCCTTGGGACAACTGGGTATTGGTTATTCCCAGTGTTGTCCCTTCCAGCAGCATCACCTCTTCCCAAATTTCAGTCCACCTGATGGCTCTGGTGCCTTTGGAATAACTGGATATTATTTATTCCCAGTGTTGTCCCTTCCAGCAGCATCACCTCTTCCCAAATTTCAGTCCACCTGATGGCTTTGGTGCCTTTGGGACAACTGGATATTATTTATTCCAAGGATTGGCCCTCACAGCACCATCACCTCTTCCCAAACTTTTGTGAGCTGCTGAACCTCAGGAAGAGTTTTTCCCACTCCCAGATCCCACAGCAGGTCCTGCAGATTCCTCTTCACATCAATTGGAAGAGATATGCCAAAATGAAGCCCCAAATATGGCAAAAGAAAGTCCCAAATGTACCCAAATGAAGCCCCAAATATGCCAAATGAAGCCCCAAATGAAGCCCCAAATATGCCAAATGAAGCCCCAAATATGCCAAAATGAAGCCCCAAATATGGCAAATGAAGCCCCAAATATGGCAAATGAAGCCCCAAATATGGCAAATGAAGCCCCAAATGTGCCAAAATGAAGCCCCAAATATGGCAAAATGAAGCCCCAAATATGGCAAAAGAAAGTCCCAAATGTACCCAAATGAAGCCCCAAATGTGCCAAAATGAAGCCCCAAATATGGCAAAATGAAGCCCCAAATGAAGCCCCAAATATGGCAAAAGAAAGTCCCAAATGTACCCAAATGAAGCCCCAAATATGCCCAAATGAAGCCCCAAATGTACCCAAATGAAGCCCCAAATATGCCCAAATGAAGCCCCAACTATGCCCAAATGAAGCCCCGACATGCCCAAATGAAGCCCCGACATGCCCAGGTAAAGCCCCGACATGCCCAAATGAAGCCCCGACATGCCCAGGTAAAGCCCCAGGTGCCCCTTTGGCAACGGGCAGCCCTGGAGCACATTCCCCGCGTCTCCCACTGCTCGGGAGGGAACTGGTGGCACAGCAAAGCTGAGACACCCTCTGGTCTTGCAGAAAAAGTTAGAAAACCTGAAGAGCTTAGACCTGTTCAACTGCGAGGTGACCAACTTGAACGACTACCGAGAAAACGTGTTCAAGCTCCTGCCCCAGCTCACGTACCTCGACGGCTACGACAGGGACGACAAGGAGGCCCCGGACTCGGACGCAGAGGGCTACGTGGAGGGCCTGGACGACGAGGAGGAGGACGAGGATGGTACGGGGGGTGGCACTGGCAGTGGCACTGGGACTGCCTGGGGTGGGTGGCTCCGTGGAGGGCCTGGGTGATAAGAAGGAGGAGGAGGAGGAGGAGGAGGAGGAGGAGGAGGAGGAGGAGGAAGAGGAGGAGGAGGAGGAGGAGGAGGAGGAGGAGGAGGAGGAGGAGGAGGAAGAGGAGGAGGAGGAGGAGGAGGAGGGTGGTACATGGGGTGGCACTGCCTGGGGTGTTGGGCTGTGTGGAGGGCCTGGATGATGATGAGGATGAGGATGGGACGTGGGGTGGCACTGGCACTGCCTGGGGTGGGTGGCTCCGTGGAAGACCTGGAGGATGATGAGGAGGATGAGGGTAGTACGTGGAGTGGCACTGCCTGGGGTGGGTGGTTGGCTCTGTGCAGAGCCTGGATGACGAGGAGGAGGATGAGGATGGGACGTGGAGTGGCACTGCCTGGGGTGCTGGGCTATGTGGAGGGCCTGGATGATGATGAGGAGGATGAGGATGGGACGTGGGGTGGCACTGCCTGGGGTGCTGGGCTATGTGGAGGGCCTGGATGATGATGATGAGGATGAGGATGGGACGTGGGGTGGCACTGCCTGAGGTGCTGGGCTATGTGGAGGAAAAGGATGATGAGGAGAAGAATGAGGGTGGTACATGGGGTGGCACTGCCTGGGGTGCTGGGCTATGTGGAGGGCCTGGATGATGATGAGGAGGATGAGGATGGGACATGGGGTGGCACTGGCACTGCCTGGGGTGTTTGGCTACATGGAGGGCCTGGATGATGATGAGGAGGATGAGGATGGGACGTGCTGGGGACTGCAGGGTGGCCCCAGGCTCGCACACCCTCCTGCTGCTGCCTCAGTGCCCTCTGCTTCCAGCTCTGACCTGGTGGCATGAGAAGGCTGTTCAGCAGCTCCTCCCTGGCTGGTGTGAAGGAGAAGTGGCTCAGTGTCCTCCAAGGAACCAGGGGGGGCCTGAAAGAGCAACTTTCTCAGTCTTGTCTCTAGTGAAAGATCGGGACGACAAAGAGGCGCCGGACTCGGACGCCGAGGGCTACGTGGAGGGCCTGGACGACGAGGAGGAGGATGAGGATGGTACGTGGGGTGGCACTGCCCGGGGTGATGGGCTGTGTGGAGGGCCTGGACGACGAGGAGGAGGATGAGGATGGTATGTGGGGTGGCACTGCCCGGGGTGTTGGGCTGTGTGGAGGGCCTGGACGACGAGGAGGAGGATGAGGATGGTACGTGGGGTGGCACTGTCTGGGGTGTTGGGCTGTGTGGAGGGCCTGGATGATGATGAGGAGGATGAGGATGGTATGTGGGGTGGCACAGCCTAGGGTGTTGGGCTGTGTGGAGGGCCTGGACGACGAGGAGGAGGATGAGAATGGTACGTGGGGTGGCACTGCCTGGGGTGTTGGCCTCCAGCTTTCATGGTGCTCTGCAGCTCCTGCATCTCAGTGTCCTCAGCCTCATCCTCAAGGGGACCAGGACCAGGGAATGGCCTGGAGCTCAGGGAGGGTCAGGTGGCATCTCAGGACAAGGTTCTTCCCCCAGAGGGTGGTGGGCACTGACCAGGCTCCCCAGGGCAGTGGGCACAGCCCCAAGGCTGCCAGAGCTCCAGGAGTGTTTGGATGATCCCCTGGGGCACAGGGTGTGACTCTTGGGGATGGGCCTGGGCAGGGCTGAGGGTTGGACTCCATGATCCTGGTGAGTCCCTTCCAACTGGGCTTATCTGGAATTCTGTGGATTTTACCTCTAGTGAAAGGTGGGAGGAAGGGACCAGGAGGAAGGGCCAGGAGGAAGGGCCAGGAGGAAGGCACTGGAGGGCTGAGGGCACAGAGCACCCCAGGGCTGAGGACGTGGGGCAGGAGTGGGTGGGAAGGATGATGTGCAGGTGGGTGGGTCCTGATGGAGACGGGCAGGGTGAGAGCCAGGCTGAGCCTGGAAAACAGCAGGAATGAAGGAGCCAAGAGTGCTCCATGAGGATGAAATAAGATCAGGCAGAAGAGAGGAGAGTGTGTTGAGGCTGCCTTGGCAGTGAAGGACCAAGCAGCCTTTAATGGCAGGGCAGTGAGGGGGTGCCGGGGCTGGGGGTGCCTCCTGCCCTGGCACTGCCCCCGGAGCGGCTGGATGAGCCTGTGGAGCTGGGAATGTGCTGGAGCTCCAGCCCAGAACAGCAGAACAGCTGCACTTGCACTTTTGCCTCAGTGCTGAGTGGGAGCTCTGAGGGCCTGGCAGTGCTGCCTCCACCCCAGCACATGGAGAAGCTCCCAGACTCCATTCCTGCCACAGGGAGGACACCTGGGGGGGCTCAGCCCTTCCCAGCTCCCTGCTGGGAGAGTTGCATTTGATCTCCTTGCTCTTGGAAAGGGATTGGAACCCCCTAAATGGACATGGTGTGGCCCCTTTGTGTCACTGGGGTGGTGTCAAGGTGGGGGGGGGCCCTGGGGGTGAAGTTCTGCTCCATCCTGGTGGGAGCAGCTGGACTGGGAGAGCTGGACAGGTCCCAGGGGCTCCAAAATGCACTGAGTGGGAAGTGGAGCAGCTGCAGCTCCCACAGTCCTGGGGCTCCCCGAGTGACTGAGAGCAGCTCTGGGTGGGGGGCAGCTGCACAGCTCCCAAAAACCCTGGGCTGTCCCTCAGGAGGGCTCCAGGGGGCTCCTGGTGGGCCAGCAGGGCACAGCTGGGCTGGCAACGCTCTGGAAAACCCAGAACATCAGAGGGGTTCATTGTGCTTTGCAGAAGAGGAGTACGATGATGATGCTCAGGTAGTAGAAGATGAAGAAGATGAGGAGGAAGAGGAGGAAGGAGAAGAGGAGGATGTGAGTGGAGAAGAGGAGGTGAGGATTGAACATGCTCCAGCTGGGAATAGCTGGGCAAGAAATGCCCCAAATAGTGCAGTTTTTTAGTCCTTTGAGTTCCCCACCCTGTCCAAGGCTCTCCCCAGGCACGTTCCTTGGTGCTGGGACAGGCCTTGGCTGTCACCACAACTCCATCCCAACCCCAGTTATTCTATAGCAAATCCCAGTTATTCCATAGCAAACCCCAGTTATTCCATTGCAAATCCCAGTTATTCCATAGCAAACCCCAGTTACTCCATCCCAACCCTGGTTACTCCATCCCCAAACCCCCAGTTATTCCATCCCAACTCCCAGTTACTCCATCCCAAACCCCAGTTACCCATTCAAACCCTGATTATTCCATCCCAACCCCCAGTTATTCCATCCCAACACCCCGTTATTCCATCCCAACCCCCAGTAATTCCATACAAACCCCAGTTACTCCATCCCAACCCCCAGTTATTCCATCCCAACCCCAGTTACTCCATCCCAACCTCCAGTTATTCCATGCCAACCCCCAGTAATTCCATACAACCCCCAGTAATTCCATACAACCCCCAGTTATTCCATACAAACCCCAGTTACTCCATCCCAACCCCCAGTTATTCCATCCCAACCCCCAGTTATTCCATACAACCCCCAGTAATTCCATACAACCCCCAGTTATTCCATACAAACCCCAGTAATTCCATACAACCCCCAGTTATTCCATACAAACCCCAGTAATTCCATACAACCCCCAGTTATTCCATACAAACCCCAGTTACTCCATACAAACCCCAGTAATTCCATCCCAACCCCAGTTACTCCATCCCAAACCCCAGTTACCCATTCAAACCCTGATTATTCCATCCCAACCCCATTATTCCATCCCAACCCCCAGTTATTCCATCCCAACCCCCAGTTATTCCATACAACCCCCAGTTATTCCATACAAACCCCAGTAATTCCATACAAACCCCAGTTACTCCATCCCAACCCCCCCTTGTACAAGGCAGTGGCTCCTTTTTGTTGAAGACATTTCAGGGCCTTCCTCTCCATGCTGAGATGCTGCTGGATGTGCCCAGTGGCTGCTCTCCCTGCCTGACCCCTGTTTGCCCCCTCTCCCTGTCCCTGTCCCTGTCCCTGTCCCTGTCCCTGTCCTGCAGGAGGATGAGGAAGGCTACAATGACGGCGAGGTGGATGATGATGAAGATGAGGAGGAGCCTGGTATGGCAGCAGAGCTGCTTTCATAGCCCTGGAATACCCTGTGGGGCCAGAGTGGAGCTCAGGGCAGGGCTGGGGGTGTCCCCGGGGCAGGGTTGGGGTGTCCCCAGGGCAGGTTGGGGGTGTCCCTGGGGCAGGTTTGGGGGTGTCCCGAGGGCAGGTTTGGGGTGTCCCCAGGGCAGGGCAGGTTTGGGGTGTCCCCCGGGCAGGTTTGGGGTGTCCCCGGGGCAGGTTTGGGGTGTCCTCAGGGCAGGTTTGGGGGTGTCCCCAGGGCAGGTTTGGTGTGTCCCCAGGGCAGGTTTGGGGGTGTCCCCAGGGCAGGGCAGGTTTGGGGTGTCCCCAGGGCAGGTTTGGTGTGTCCCCAGGGCAGGTTTGGGGGGGTGTCCCCGGGGCAGGTTTGGGGTGTCCCCAGGACAGGTTTGGGGGGGTGTCCCCGGGGCAGGTTTGGGGTGTCCCCAGGGCAGGTTTGGGGTGTCCCCAGGGCAGGGCAGGTTTGGGGTGTCCCCAGGGCAGGTTTGGGGGGGTGTCCCCAGGGCAGGTTTGGGGTGTCCCCAGGGCAGGTTTGGGGTGTCCCCAGGGCAGGGCAGGTTTGGGGTGTCCCCAGGGCAGGTTTGGGGGGGTGTCCCCAGGGCAGGTTTGGGGGTGTCCCCAGGGCAGGGCAGGTTTGGGGAGGTGTCCTGCAGGGCAGGTTTGGGGGTGTCCCCGGGGCAGGTTTGGGGGGGTGTCCCCGGGGCAGGTTTGGGGTGTCCTGCAGGGCAGGTTTGGGGTGTCCCCAGGGCAGGTTTGGGGGTGTCCCCAGGGCAGGTTTGGGGTGTCCCCGGGGCAGGTTTGGGGTGTCCCCAGGGCAGGTTTGGGGGTGTCCCCAGGGCAGGGCAGGTTTGGGGAGGTGTCCTGCAGGGCAGGTTTGGGGGTGTCCCCGGGGCAGGTTTGGGGTGTCCCCAGGGCAGGTTTGGGGGTGTCCCCGGGGCAGGTTTGGGGGGGTGTCCCCAGGGCAGGTTGGGGGTGTCCCCAGGCCAGGGCAGGTTTGGGGTGTCCCTGGGGCAGGTCTGGGGGGGTGTCCCCAGGGCAGGTCTGGGGTGTCCCCAGGGCAGGTTTGGGGGGTGTCCCCAGGGCAGGTTTGGGGTGTCCCCAGGCCAGGGCTGTGTCCTGCTGCCTGCCCAGTGACAGGACTCTGTTGCTCTGCAGAGGAGGAGCAGGGCCAGAAGAGGAAACGAGAGCCTGAGGACGAAGGGGACGAGGACGACTAAACTGCAGCCCCCCTTTGGAACTTTTCCTATTGTGATTTGACTGTTTTTACCCTGTATTTCCCTCCCCACACCCCCAACCCCTTTTTTTTTCTTTTCTTTTTTTTTTTTTGGTTTTTTTTTCTGATTGTAATGTTGCTGTGGGAACGAGAGGGAGAAGCAGACTGGGTGGGCAAGGGAATAAAGTCCTATTTTTACTGCCACTCCTCCTCCTATTCATTTGCAATCCCTTCCTTTCTCCCCCTCTCTTGGTCCCTGTAACTGCAATAGGAAGTATAAACCAAGTGGTAATTTGTTTCTTATTATTGGAGTGGATATTTTGCCACCCTGAAGAAGAACAAGATGCAGAGGCTGCAGCTCCGAGGCCGATCCCCAAATCCAGGCTTGGTGGATATTGGGATTTTCCCAATCCCTCCATAAACCCCCAACAAGCCTTTTTTGGGGGGGCTGCTGCTGGAATTTGGGGCAGAGCATCATCCCTGCACAGCAACAGGGTGAGAATGGCATCTTGCTCCTGCTTTTTGTTCCCTTGGGAATGTCTGCCATTTTCAGCCACTTTTCCCTGGTTTTGGAGCTCCCTCGGCTTTTCCTCTTTGTAAATAGTGACCAAATGTTTTTGTTTTCTTTTGGGGTGTTCCTTTGGATCTGCTTTGTGGGGTGAATTTGCAATCCCTGCCCTGTGTGTTGTGTGTTTTTCCTTTTTTCCATTTGTTTTTATTTGGGGAGGGGGGGTGGGAGGTTTGTTTTGTTTTGGGGTTTGTTTTATTTTTTTTTTTTTTTTTTTTTGGCTGAGGTGCAGCCAAGACACTGAAAATGGCAGGCATTGAAATATATATATAAATATATATAAAAAGTGTTCCTAATTCCTGAGTTATTAGTGAGCTGAATCTGACAATTGTAATAAAAAAATGTTCCAACCCTTTTAAATAAGGTGTGTACTATTTTGGTCTGTAATATATAACACCAATAGAGTCAATTTGGAGTGATGAGAAACTACTTCCACTTGTGCTCTATACTTGGAAAAGAGAATTTTTACACCCCTGAATGCAGGAGGCAGTTCCTGTAGGGCAGGAGGTTTCTTTTCATACACTCAAGCACGAGATACTAATTCAAATTGTATTTTCTTACCTAGTGGGAGTCAGTGAAATGACTGAAAATGCCTCGTGAATGTACAGTTTTACTTTCATATCCCTCTTCAGAAACAGCTTTAGAAGTGACTTGTATTTCCTAGTCAATATTTCATCTGTATAAATACATTTGCAACAGTTTTTTTGGGTTTTTTTTTTTTTTTGGTTTGGTTTTGTTTTTGTTTTTTTTTTTCCCAGAAGAGCCAAACTTTTGAGTTTTATGTCTGTTTGTCATTGATGAATTTCAATAAATCTTTTTATACAATTTTTTTCTGTGGCTTATTTGAGTCCAGTGGGCCACTGGGAAGGAATTGCATCCCTTCAAAAGGCCAGGCTGGGGAATTCCCGGAGATTTTTGGGAGCCTGAGGAGCCCCTTTTGCTCCCTTGGCTGTCTTGGATGAGCCCAAGGGAGAAGTTGTGGCTTTAGTGCAGCTCCTGAAGTGCCATTTTCCCTCTGGAATGTGAAGTCCTGGTGGCAGCAACAGGATTATTGCAGCCAAACAGGAGCCTCGTGCTGGTTCATCCTTTCCCTGTTTATCCAGGCCTGGAAGAAAAAATTCCTGGTTCCTGCAGCCCAGGGAAGAGAATTCTGGTTCCTGCAATCCAGGGAGCTGTTGTGGGAGTGCCCAGGGCAGAGAATTCCTGGTTCCTGCAATCCAGGGCAGAGAATTCCTGGTTCCTGCAGCCCAGGGAGTTGCTGTGATTTCCCAGGGCAGAGAATTCCTGGTTCCTGCAGCCCAGGGAGCTCCTGGGAGTGCCCAGGGCAGAGAATTCCTGGTTCCTGCAGCCCAGGGAAGAGAATTCTGGTTCCTGCAATCCAGGGAAGAGAATTCCTGGTTCCTGCAGCCCAGGGAGCTGCTTTGGGAATGCCCAGGGAAGAGAATTCCTGGTTCCTGCAATCCAGGGAAGAGAATTCCTGGTTCCTGCAGCCCAGGGAGCTGCTTTGGGAATGCCCAGGGAAGAGAATTCCTGGTTCCTGCAATCCAGGGAAGAGAATTCCTGGTTCCTGCAGCCCAGGGAGCTGCTTTGGGAATGCCCAGGGCAGAGAATTCCTGGTTCCTGCAGCCCAGGGAAGAGAATTCCTGGTTCCTGCAGCCCGGGGAAGAGAATTCCTGGTTCCTGCAACCCAGGGAGCTGCCTTGGGAATGCCCAGGGAAGAGAATTCCTGGTTCCTGCAGCCCGGGGAGCTGTTGTGGGAGTGCCCAGGGCAGAGAATTCCTGGTTCCTGCAGCCCAGGGAAGAGAATTCCTGGTTCCTGCAGCCCGGGGAAGAGAATTCCTGGTTCCTGCAGCCCAGGGAAGAGAATTCCTGGTTCCTGCAGCCCAGGGAAGAGAATTCCTGGTTCCTGCAGCCCAAGGAAGAGAATTCCTGGTTCCTGCAGCCCAGGGAGCTGCTGTGGGAGTGCCCAGGAGCTTTGGTGCCAGGGAAGGGCTCCCTGTGCCAGGGAAGGGCTCCCTGTGCCAGGAGTCTCCACATTCTCCTCTCCTGGAGCGAGTTGTGTCTTCAAGGGGGATTTTGGAACAAGTTCTGGATCCTCCCAATCCCATTCCTGGGCCCTGCAGGAGCAGGAGGAGCTGTGGAGAATTCCATATTTCTTCTTAATTGAATCTTTTTAGGGAAAAAAGACCTTTTTGTTGGAGGTGGGAAGTGCCAAATTCCACCTGTCCCTCCCCTCTGCCAGTGGGAAGCTGTTCCCCCTTTTCCTCTCCCTCCAGGCCCTTCTCCAAATCCCTCTCCAGCTCTGGGAGCTCCAGGATTCCAAAGGAATGGGAGAAGATCCAGAGAAAATCCTGATGAAGCTTCAGCTCCACTTCAGCACCAAATTCCCCTTTGGGTGTTTGAAAACCTCTGGGAAGGGATGGAAAAGTTGGATTCTGGGGTGGAAAAGTTGGATTCTGGGATGGAAAAGTCAGTTTTTGAGGATGGGGAAGTTGGATTCTGGGGATGGAAAAGTTGGATTCTGGGATGGAAAAGTTGGATTCTGGGATGGAAAAGTTGGATTCTGGGGATGGAAAAGTTGGATTCTGGGGATGGAAAAGTTGGATTCTGGAGGTGGAAAAGTTGGATTCTGGAGGTGGAAAAGTTGGATTCTGGGATGGAAAAGTTGGATTCTGGGGATGGAAAAGTTGGATTCTGGGGATGGAAAAGCTGGATTCTGGAGTGGAAAAGTTGGATTCTGGAGGTGGAAAAGTTGGATTCTGGGGATGGAAAAGTCAGTTTTTGAGGATGGGGAAGTTGGATTCTGGGATGGAAAAGTTGGATTCTGGGAGGTGGAAAAGTTGGATTCTGGGATGGAAAAGTTGGATTCTGGAGATGGAAAAGTTGGATTCTGGGATGGAAAAGTCAGTTTTTGAGGATGGGGAAGTTGGATTCTGGGATGGAAAAGTTGGATTCTGGAGGTGGAAAAGTTGGATTCTGGGGATGGAAAAGTTGGATTCTGGGATGGAAAAGTTGGATTCTGGGATGGAAAAGTTGGATTCTGGAGGTGGAAAAGTTGGATTCTGGAGGTGGAAAAGTTGGATTCTGGAAATGTCACTTTGGGTCAAAAGGCCCCAGTGCAAAATTTATACAAATTCCACTGAATTTATTCAAATTCCAGTAATTTTTTGCTGTGAGGGAATTGAGCTCCCAAGGGAAGGGAGAGTCAGTGGGAATGTGGCTGGAGCTGCTGAACCCCCCAGGGCCAAGCCCTGCCAGGACAAACACCCCTTGATTTGAAGGATCTCAGGAAAAGGAGGGACCAGCAGCATCCTCAGCAGATTGATGAGAAACTCCCAATTAATTAATTAATATAAACCCCATCACAGCATCTCCTCTGCATTTGCTTCATTTGCAGCTTCCAGACCTTGAACCCTCGTCTGGAAATTCGGGGGAACTTCATTTAAATTTGAGTTTTCATTTCCAGAGGGGCTCACAAACCGTTGGAGAGCAGGGAATGAACAACAATCCTGCAGCTGAGGAGCCTCAAACAAAGAACCTCCAGGAAGCAGAAAGTAGGTCAGGATGATAAGGCTGAGCAGGGAGGGTTGGCACTGCCAGGGAAGGGAAAACCAGGGGGAAAGAACCACCCCATGGCCCTGCTGGGAAGGGAGGGACAGCTGAAATCCTGAAATCCCTGGAGCTGCAGGAGAGGGGATCACCCCGAGCAGGATGGGAGGGATCTCAGCCCTGGGTGGGGCCAGTTTGGGCAACCTGCAGGAAATTGGATATTTGGGGATTATGGGGCTGGATAAAGGCCTGGAGGGGTCTGGGAGAGCAAAGGATCAGCTCTGCAGGGCAGGGAGAGCTCGGGAGGCTTTGAAATTCTGGGATGGGATGGGATGGGATGGGATGGGGTGGGATGGGATGGGATGGGGTGGGATGGGATGGGATGGGATGGGATGGGATGGGGTGGGATGGGATGGGATGGGGTGGGATGGGGTGGGGTGGGATGGGATGGGATGGGGTGGGATGGGATGGGATGGGATGGGATGGGGTGGGATGGGATGGGGTGGGATGGGGTGGGGTGGGATGGGGTGGGATGGGATGGGATGGGGTGGGGTGGGATGGGACGGGGTGGGGTGGGATGGGATGGGACGGGGTGGGATGGGGTGGGGTGGGACGGGACGGGGCGGGACGGGACGGGACGGGGTGGGATGGGGTGGGATGGGATGGGGTGGGATGGGGTGGGGTGGGATGGGATGGGATGGGAGGAGAAAAGCTGGGAGGTTATGGATCTGTGGGTCTGGTTTAGATCCTGGAAAACCTGCCAAGTGCCCAGAAGCAGCTGAAAAATCCACATGGATCCCACCTATCCCTGCCCTGGCAGTGGGAAGCCATTCCCTGTGTCCTGTCCCTCCATCCCTTGTCCCCAGTCCCTCCCCAGCTCTCCTGGAGCCCCTTTAGGCCCTGGCAGGGGCTCTGAGGTCTCCCCAGTCCTTCTCTTGTCCAGGTGACCCCCCAGCTCTCCATTCCATCCCCTCTGGATGCCATCCCTGCCACAGCTCCATGTCACCCCTAAACTGGGAATTTCTGCTTCCAAAGCCCAGCTGGGCAGGAGGAAACGCTGGGAGAGCTGGAGCTGAACCCCCAGGGGGAGGAGCAGTGGGATCCCAGTGCAGGGATTTTCCTGGGAATTGTGGAGTCACGACTCGGGGTGGAGATTTTGGGGGGATGCCAAAGATTTTGGGAGCCCCCCTGAGCCCCCCTTGGAGTGATCCCCGACGGGGCCACCCACGGGCCACGTCCCGCCCCAGATGGGTCCGTGCTGAGCTTTGCAGAAATGCTAATGAGGCTCATTAATCAGCCCCAGCCGCAGCTGGAATTGGGCTCAGTTTGCAGGAATTCAAGGGAAGACATTGGATCTTCCTTCCGGGAGATGGTGGAGTTGGGGGGGTCCCACCCAGAGGGGTGTCCTTGGGTCATGGGGCAGGATAAACCCGGGCAGCTCCAGCCCTGGCACCCGGGATAACATTCCATAAATCTGGGCAGCTCCAGCCCTGGCACCCCGGATAACATTCCATAAATCTGGGCAGCTCCAGCCCTGGCACCCGGGATAACATTCCATAAATCTGGGCAGCTCCAGCCCTGGCACCCAGGATAACACATTCCATAAACCCAGGATAACACATTCCATAAACCTGGGCAGCTCCAGCCCTGGCACCCGGGATAACATTCCATAAATCTGGGCAGATCCAGCCCTGGCATCCAGGATAACATTCCATAAACTTGGGCAGATCCAGCCCTGGCACCCAGGATAACATTCCATAAACCTGGAAACCTGCAGCCCTGGCACCCAGGATAACACATTCCATAAATCTGGGCAGCTCCAGCTCTGGCACCCGGGATAACATTCCATAAATCTGGGCAGATCCAGCCCTGGCACCCGGGATAACATTCCATAAACCTGGGCAGATCCAGGCCTGGCACTCAGGATAACACATTCCATAAATCCAGGATAACATTCCTCAGCACCAGGAAAAATAGGAAGTGCACCTTAGAAACTCCCTTTCCATCCTGGCAGTTCCCCTGACAGAGCCGTTTTTATCTTGGAATTTGGGGTCAGTCCTGGCACAGGAGGTTGAAGAAATGGGCATGGAATTTTTGTAGGCTCTTTAGTAACAGGATAAGTGGGAATGGTGTGAAACTGGAAGAGAGTAGGTTTAGGTTGGGATATTGGGAAGGAATTCCTGGCTGGGAGGGTGGGCAGGCCCTGGCACAGGTGCCCAGAGAAGCTGTGGCTGCCCCATCCCTGGCAGTGCCCAAGGCCAGGTTGGAGCACCCCGGGCTGGTGGGAGGATTTGGAATGGGATGAGCTTTAAGGTCCTTTCCAGCCCAAACCATTCCAGAATTCCTCTTTGGCCTTTTCCCCCCTCCAGCCACCACCTGTGCCACAGGACACGTTTGTGCACCCCCAAAAATGCCCCTTGGGGTCTGAGCACCCCCTCAGGTGCTCCCACACAACCCCTGGGGGAGGAAAGAAAGGAGGGCACAAGGTTCTGGTATCCTGAAAACAGTTTATTCCATCACTATTCCGTGGTAGCATAAATAATGGGCACTGACAGCACATGGAACACAGGGAGGGGACACGCTGGGCACGGAGGGACAGCCCTGCCCTGGCAGTGCCAGGCAGCTCAGCAGCTGGGATTCAGTGGAAAGAGGGATATCGAGGGAATCCAGCAGGATTTGGTGTCATTCCCTGTGCTACGGGTCAAATCCATCAAACCTGTGATTGTACAACGTGCTGAACCCACTGACATTGTGGGATCTGTCCCAGGGGGGCATCGCAGGGGGCATCGCAGGGGGCATCCCAGGAGTCCATCCCAGGGGCCATCCCAGGGACCATCCCAGGAGTCCATCCCAGGGGGGCATCCCAGGATTCCATCCCAGGGGGCATCCTAGAGACCATCCCAGGGGCCATCCCAGGAGTCCATCCCAGGGGGGCATCCCAGGATTCCATCCCAGGAGTCCATCCCAGGGGCCATCCCAGGAGTCCATCCCAGGGACCATCCCAGGGGCCATCCCAGGGACCATCCCAGGGGCCATCCCTTGGGTCCATCCCAGGGGCCATCCCAGGGGCCATCCCTTGGGTCCATCCCAGGGCCATCCCTTGGGGTCATCCCAGGGCCATCCCTGGGGTCCCTCCCACAGGGTCCATCCCTGGGGCAGCACCACAGGATCCTTCCATGGACATCCTTCCCCACACCCCACGGCACCTGGAACGCCCCAGTGGACAGGAGGAGGGGAAATCCCTCTCTGCAGAGGTGGAAGGAACAGGAATCCCTCTCCAGGTAGGAAACCCAGCCTGGTTTTTCTTTTTAAACAACAGTGGTGCATGTGGAGCTGTTCCCTTCCCAGGCTGCTCCTGACAAATCCTGGCTGTGCCAGAGCCTGCCCAGCCGTGCCATGGCCACTGCCACCATGGGCAGGATCCTGGGCTCCCATGTGGGAAGAGTCCCAGGCTCCAGATATGGGAGAGTTCCAGGCTCCAGAAATGGGAAGAGTTCCAGGCTCCAGAAATGGGAAGGATTCTGGGCTCCCATGTGGGAAGAGTTCCAGGCTCCAGAAATGGGAAAAGTCCCAGGCTCCAGAAATGGGAAGAGTCTCGGGCTGCCATGGTGGGAAGAGTCCTGGGCTCCCAGAATGGGAAAGGGTCTGGGTTCCCACTGTGGGAAGGATCCCAGATTCCCACCATGGGAAGGATCCCAGATTCCCACCATGGGAATAATCACAAACTCTCACCATGGGAAGGATCCCAGATTCCCACCATGGGAAGGATCCCAGATTCCCACCATGGGAAGAATCCCAGGCTCCCACCATGGGAATAATCACAAACTCTCACCATGGGAAGGATCCCAGATTCCCACCATGGGAAGGATCCCAGATTCCCACCATGGGAAGAATCACAAACTCTCACCATGGGAAAGGCTCCTAAGCTTCCATCATGGGATGCATCCTGGGCTCCCACCACGGGAAGGCTCCCAGTCTCCTGCCATGGGAACACTCCCAGTCTCCTGCCATGGGAACACTCCCAGTCTCCTGCCATGGGAACACTCCCAGTCTCCTGCCATGGGAACACTCCCAGTCTCCCCAGCAGACCCAGCTCTGGCGACCAAACCCTTCCCTCAGCCCTTCCAGTTCTGCACCCGCTGTCACATTTTTGCATAGGAAAAAAAATTAATAGCAAGGAAGCGTCGTCTTTCCCGGGTGGTGCCCGGGCTGCTCCCGCGGGGCCGCGGCTCGTCCTGCCCGGGCTGCCCCGGGAGCAGCGGGTGGGTTAGAGCGGGGTCGGGGCCGGATCCAGCGGCGCTCGGCGTGGGGAGGCTCCTGGGTCCTGTTCTGGTGAGTGGGTACAAGAGAATTAAAGAGCGAGTAGAAACAACGAGAGTTTATTTAGAAAACGTCCCTGGGAGTCAGTTGTTGTTCTTCGGGCTGTTCCGTAAGTTCTTGAGTTCCAGGTGGAGCTGCCGGATCTGAATTTCCTTCTGCGAGAGCTCGTCCTTCAGCCGCCGGATCTCGTCCTGCTGCCGGAAGAACACGCGGAGGAGCTGCGGGGGAAGGAGGGAGATGCAGGGATGGAGCTGGAGGTTCCACCCCACCCGCTCTGCCCGGGGCTTTGCCCCCTCCCAGCCCTGCCCGCTGTGCTGGGACCGGGCTGTGACCCCACTGAGTGTGGGGACAAACCTTCTAGCAGGACGGGACGGGGATTTCAAATGATGGATGGGAGATTCAGATGAGGAATTGGGAAGGAATTCTTCCCCGGGGTGGTGGGCAGGCCCTGGCACAGGGTGCCCAGAGAGGCTGGGGCTGCCCCATCCCTGGAAGTGTCCAAGGCTTGGCTGGAGCAACCTGGGACAGTGGGAGGTGTCCCTGGCCGTGGCAGGGGGAGGGACGGGATGAGCTTTAAGGACCCTTCCAACCCAAACCGTTCCAGGATTCCATGATTCTAAGCCAAGTTCCTGTCAAGACCAAGTGCTGATGTATCCCCAGCACCCCCATATGTTGTTCCCAGATATGGATTTTAATTAAAAACTATCGATGAGCTTCCCTCTGCCCCTTTTGGGTGCTCCGGGATTAACATGGAAGGGGATGCTTCAAGGGGCAGGGGAACACCCAGAGACCTCAGTCTGGGAGTGCAGAGACCTGCTGAGTGGTGGCTTCCCAGGTTCATCCTGAAAATGTCCCCCTGCCCAGGCAGACTGTCCCCTCTGTCCCCGTGTCCCCCCCAGGCCTGTGCTGTCCCACCTCGTTCTCCGTGCGGGGTGGGACGTTCTCCAGCAGGTCAATGCCATTGACCACAACGCTCTTCTTCTCCCTCACCGGTGCCTTGAAGACCATTTTGGATGTTCTCTTGTAGCCCTCCTTCAGCGACATCAGGATGGGATCTGGGCAGGGCAGAGGGGCGAGGGGTCAGGGGGATGCAGCCTCGCCCAGTGCCCACCCACCGTGGCACCAGTGGCACCAGTGGCACCAGTGGCTGTACCTCTGTTCATCCCACTCAGCCACTCGTCCGGGGTCAGGGCGGGCTCCGTGCCCGGAGTCATCGGGTAAATGTCCTCCTGGTACGTCTCGGACTGGGAGCACGGGGAAAGAAGAGCAACAGCCTCCTGAACGTGCTCCCTGGCAGGCAGGGAGACCCCAGGGAGGGGCTAAACTGGGCTGTGACCACCCAGGTGGGAAGCTCAGGGCACAGGGGGGGAATTTGGGAAGTGCTGGCTGGCACTGGAGCAGAGGGTATGGAGGGGGTGAGAAGCTGGGCTGCCTCAGAACCTGGGACCGGGTCCTCCACACAGCCCTGGGTTTGCTTCCCAACACTAACCCCTGATCTGAGATCTGTTTTCCCAAAAACACCTCCAAACCTCAGGTGAGACAAGCCTTGGTTACCTGGCACCACAGACCATGCCCTGGTTACCTGGCACCACAGACCATGCCCTGGTTACCTGGCACCACAGACCAAGCCTTGGTTACCTGGCACCACAGACCAAGCCCTGGTTACCTGGCACCACAGACCAAGCCTTGGTTACCTGGCACCACAGACCAAGCCTTGGTTACCTGGCACCACAGACCATGCCCTGGTTACCTGGCATCACAGACCATGCCCTGGTTACCTGGCACCACAGAACACTCCCTGGTTACCTGGCACCACAGACCAAGCCCTGGTTACCTGGCACCACAGACCAAGCCCTGGTTACCTGGCACCACAGACCATGCCCTGGTTACCTGGCACCACAGACCAAGCCCTGGTTACCTGGCACCACAGACCATGCCCTGGTTACCTGGCACCACAGACCAAGCCCTGGTTACCTGGCACCACAGACCAGGTTGATTTGGCACAAAACAACTGCCAGGAGTAACATGGAGATGCATCTCCTAAAAACATTCCCATTAAACCTTGGGTAAAACCCTGCTGGGAATCCCTGGGATGTGTAACGATGGAGAGGTCTGAGAAACCCACCCATGGGAGTGGTGAAAGTGGGGCATGTCCATCCCTGGGGACCCTCTCAGACTCACCCTCCTGGGCACGATCATGGAGATGGGCTCGATGAGCCCCTTGAGGGTGATGAGTTTGTAGAACCGAAAGACCTCACAGGCCGACACGTCCAGCCCGTGCTTGGGCATCACCCCTGTGGAGGAGGCACAGATGGTCACCCCGGGGCTGCCCACCCTCCTCCCCAGCACAGAGAGCCCCAAACATCCCTGTGGTCCACCAGGAACCCCAGGTTTTCAAAGGATCAACCCTTGTCATCACCCCGAGGACCTCGGGCACAGAGCTGGGCCACTCCAGGTTTGTGGGGACACTGGGGGAGGGACGAGCAGCTTTTATTTGGGACAATCACTGATGTCCCCTGGTGAAGCCACAGCAGGTGTGGCAGCAGGAAAGGTGTCCCTGGACATGCACCAACCCCAGCATGGCTGAGTCACCAGGAAGGGCAGCACAGGGATGGGAATGTCGCCCTACAAGAGCTGCAGCCGATGCTCCGGAGCCAGAACAGCAACTGCCCAAGCCAAGCCAAGCCAAGCCCAAGCCAAGCCCATCTGGCACTGAATGAAGCAGCTCCATGATCCAGCTCCCCCTGCTCTGAGGAGGAGCAGAGCACAGGGTCCTTACCCAGCCCCTTCTGCGGCGCCGGAGAGCGGAACTCCATGAGGTAACTCAGGTAGGGCTTCTCGGAGCCGATCTCGTAATAGCGGATGTTGCCGTCGCCCTGAGCACAGGGAAGGGGATAAAGAACATCCCAAAGGGCATTTAGAGGGCAGGTTAGGGGGATATTGGGAAGGAATTCTCCTCTGTGAGGGTGGGCAGGCCTTGGCACAGGTGCCCAGAAAAGCTGTGGCTGCCCCATCCCTGGGAGTGTTCAAGGCCAGGTTGGACAGGGCTTGGAGCAACGTGGGACAGTGGGAGGTGTCCCTGTCCCAACCGAACCCAATCTCTGATGACAACCCTCACAGCCACCCTTGGGCAGTGCTGGGGGGACACAGGTTGGGAATTCCCAGCAGGATGTGCCATACCTTCCCAGCCAGGTACAGCATGTGGGTGTCGGCGTCGTAGAACGGGAAAAGGAGCCCCGAGAGCCCATCGATCTCCTCCTCGATCAGGGGCATGGACAGGTCCTCCTGAGGCACACAAACTGCTCTGTCAGCCAGGGGGTCCCAGCAGGGCTGAAGGGGGTCCCAGTGGGGATGGGAGGGGGTCCCAGTAGGGGTGGAATGAGATCCCAGCAGGGATGGGAGGGGGTCCCAGCAGGGATGGAAAAGGGGTCCCAGCGGGGATGGGAGGGGGTCTCAACAGGGGTGGGAGGGGGTCCCAGCAGGGCTGAAGGGGTCCCAGCAGGGATGGGAGGGGGTTCCAGCAGGGATGGGAGGGAGTCCCAGCAGGGCTGAAGGGGTCCCAGCAGGGATGGGAGGGGGTTCCAGCAGGGATGGGAGGGGGTCCAGCAGGAATGGGAGGGGGTCCCAGCAGGGGTGGAGAGGGGTTCCAGTAGGGCTGGGAGGGGGTCCCAGCAGGGGTGGGAGGGGGTCCCAGCAGGGGTGAAGGAGGTGCCAGCAGGGATGGAAGGGGGTCCCAACAGGGGTGGAGAGGGCTTCCAGCAGGGATGGGAGGGGGTTCCAGCAGGGATGGGAGGGGGTTCCAGCAGGGATGGGAGGGGGTTCCAGCAGGGCTGGGGGGGGAGTTCCAGCAGGGCTGGGGGGGGAGTTCCAGCAGGGCTGGGGGGGGAGTTCCAGCAGGGCTGGGGGGGGTTCCAGCAGGGATGGGAGGGGGTCCCAGCAGGGCTGAAGGGGGTCCCAGCAGGGGTGAAGGGGGTGCCAGCAGGGATGGGAGGGGGTCCCAGCAGGGCTGAAGGGGTTCCAGCAGGGCTGGGAAGGGGTCCCAGCACCCACCTGGTCCCAGAGCGCGATCTGCCGCGTGTTCCAGCGCGACACGCCCGTGGTGAGCAGCCTCTTGGTGCTGCCCAGGAACACCACCCGGTTGACACGGTGGTTCTTGCAGCTGGCCTCCTGCAGGGCAGGAAGAACCCCTCTGTCAGCCCCTTTAGTGCCAGCTGTGCCCAGGAAAGCCCCTTCCATGCCCCCCTCACCTCTCCCACCTCACCCCAGTGAAATGCCAGCCCTGTGCCTGGCACTGTGGGGACACCACGGCATGGCACCTGTGCCCTGTGCAAGCCAAAAGTGCCCAAATTCCTGACCTTTACTGAGAACCCACCACCTTCCTCCAAACTGTGCCTCTCTTTGGAACTTTCTGCACCTCCCCTTAATTTCCACTACTTTCCACAAATCCTTCATTTTAAACCCTTACAACACTGCAAGTCTCCAAGTGCTGTGGTTGGGGTGAGGCCGAGCCCTCCCTCCACCTCCACCTGACTAAAGCCAGACCCTGACATGTGCAAACCACCTCACCCCGAGCACTGGTGGGGTTTTGAGTTGTTTCAGTGGGATCCCTGCCCAGGATGTGATTCCCACCCCACCCCCTGGCAGGGGCACAGCACCTGCAGGACCCGGCCCGAGCGAGGCTCCAGCACCCGCAGCTTCTTGTCCTTGCAGGTGGTGGCCAGGAGGCTGCCGTCGGTGTTGAAGGACATGCACAGGATGACGTCCGTGTGGCAGTCGATCATCTTCACCGGCTCCCCGATGTCCAGGTTCCAGATGAGGACCTGTGGGATGGCACCTTGGAGCAACCTGGGCTCCAAAGGGAACATGGATCCTTCCAGGTGCCTTCCCACCCAAACCATTCCAGGGTGACTCCCACCCGTGCCATGAGCAGGGAAAAGCCTCCCATGGGTATTGCCAGGCTGGGCACCTGGAGCTCCAAATGGAAGACAACCTGGAGCCAACCTGGGCTCCAAAGGGAAGGTGGATCCTTCCAGGTGCCTTCCCACCCAAACCATTCCAGGGTGACTCACACCCATGCCATGAGCAGGGAAAAGCCTCCCCTGGACATTGCCAGGCTGGGCACCTGGAGCTCCAAATGGAACATGGATCCTTCCAGGTGTCTTCCCACCCAAACCATTCCAGGGTTCCAGATGTGTGCAGGTGACTCCCACCCATGCCACCAGCAGGGAAAAGCCTCCCCTGGGCACTGCCAGGCTGGGCACCAGGAGCAGGGCCGGGCAGGGCTCACCTTGTAGTCGTAGCCGGCGCTGAAGAGGATGTTGTTGGTGGTCGGGTGCCACTCGATGAGGCCGACGCGCCGGCTGTGCCCGTAGAGCTCCAGCACTGCCTCCGTCATGTTCCTCTTCAGGCCACCCTCAGGGATCTCCCAGATCCGCACCTGTGGGATGGGGCAGGGCTTGGGGTGGGGTTGGGACACTCCAACGCCCTCCTGGGGGTGTCTAAAATTCCTGCAGAAAGGCACTCAAAGCAACATTTGTGGAGAAAGAGGGAGAAGGACCTTTCCCTGGGAGCCTCTGGGTGCACCGCGGGACAGGCACACCCCTGATCAGGCAGGTTACACTTTTTATAACCTCCAGCCATTAGCAAGGATGTTATTTACAGCCCACCCAGGCACTAATTGTCCTTGGTGTCCACCCAGAGATTGCCCCTTGGAGAGGCTCTGCTGTTCTGTCTTCGAGCTTTTTTGCAGGTGTTTCTTTAAACCACCATGTCCTTGGCAAAGCATGAGAAAGTGTGCAGTGATTTCCAAACACCTCCTAAAATCCATGTGAACTGTAATCCTAAAAATCTACAGAATGCACATGAAAATCCTTTGGCATCAGCTCCATGGCAGCCTCATCCTGCCCCCTGATGCCATCATGCCTTATCCAAAGTCCCTCTCCAGCTCTCCTGGAGCACATTCAGGCCCTGGAAGGGGCTCTCAGATCTCCCTGGAGCCTTCTCTTCTCCAGGG
>NC_092470.1:20530684-20538184 GCF_047495875.1 Pithys albifrons albifrons | reverse complement strand
CCAGCCCAGGGCACAGAGTGCCCTGGGCTGGTGATCACAGTGGGGTTGGATCAAGGGTTGGACTTGATGATCTCAGAGGTCTCTTCCAACCCAACTGATTCTGTGATTCTGTGATTCTGTGATCCCTACCCCTCACCCATTGTGGGGCTCTGGCAATAAGCTGGAAAACCAGGTTAATCCTTTCAGCAGAACTGTAATTGCTTTCCCTCTAAAACAAACACAGGAGTTTCTCCTCTCCTTGCTGCTCTCTGGGGCCTCCTGAGGCAGCAGAGCATGGCAGTGTTGGGCACACAGAACCTCCAACCCACCCCAAACCCATCCCTGAGCAGAGGGAGAGGCACCACGGCGTGAAAGGCTCACACCGAGGGCACAGCAACACTCAACCCATTTGGTGGTGCCCCCCTTTGGTGGTGCCCCCTTTGGTGGTGCCCTCTTTGGTGGTGCCTCCTTTGGTGGTGTCCTCTTTGGTGTTGCCCTCCTTGGGTGGTGCCCCCTTTGGTTGTGCCCCCTTTGGTGGTGCCCCCTTTGGTGGTGCCCCCTTAGTGGTGCCCTCCTTCCCCTTTGGTGGTGCCTCCTTTGGTGGTGCCCCCCTTTGGTGGTGCCCCCTTTGGTGGTGCCCTCCTTCCCCTGGCCCCTTTGGTGGTGCCCCCTTTGGTGGTGCCCTCCTTCCCCTGGCCCCTTTGGTGGTCTCCCCCTTTGGTGATGCCTCCTTTGGTGGTGCCCCCTTTGGTGGTGCCCTCCTTCCCCTTTAGTGGTGCCCCCCTTTGGTGGTGCCCCCTTTGGTTGTGCCCCCTTTGGTGGTGCCTCCTTTGGTGGTGCCTCCTTTGGTGGTTCCCCCTTTGGTTGTGCCCCCTTTGGTGGTGCCTCCTTTGGTGGTGCCTCCTTTGGTGGTTCCCCCTTTGGTGGTGTCCCCTTTAGTGGTGCCCTCCTTTGGTGGTGCCCCCCTTTCGTGGTGCCCTCCTTTGGTGGTGCCTCCTTTGGTGGTGCCCCCCTCTGGTGTTGCCCCCCTTTGGTGGTGCCCCCTTTGGTGGTGCCCCCCTTTGGTGGTGCCCTCCTTCCCCTTTGGTGGTGCCTCCTTTGGTGGTGCCCTCCTTTAGTGGTGCCCCCTTTGGTGGTGCCCCCTTTGGTTGTGCCCCCTTTGGTGGTGCCCCCCTTTGGTGGTGCCCCCCTTTGGTGGTCTCCCCCTTTGGTGCTGCCCCCTTTGGTGGTGCCCTCCTTCCCCTGGCTCCTTTGGTGGTCTCCCCCTTTGGTGGTCTCCCCCTTTGGTGGTGCCCCCTTTGGTGGTGCCCCCTTTGGTGGTGCCCCCCTTCCCCTTTGGTGGTGTCCCCTTTGGTGGTGCCCCCCTTTGGTGGTGCCCTCCTTCCCCTGGCCCCTTTGGTGGTCTCCCCCTTTGGTGGTGCCCCCTTTGGTGGTGCCCCCCCTTTGGTGGTGCCCCCTTTGGTGGTCTCCCCCTTTGGTGGTGCCCCCTTTGGTGGTGCCCCCTTTGGTGGTGCCCCCCTTTGGTGGTGCCCCCCTTTGGTGGTGCCCTCCTTCCCCTGGCCCCTTTGGTGGTGCCCCCCTTTGGTGCTGCCCTCCTTTGGTGCTGCCCTCCTTTGGTGGTGCCCCCCTTTGGTGGTGCCCTCCTTCCCCTGGCCCCTTTGGTGGTCTCCCCCTTTGGTGGTGCCCCCTTTGGTGGTGCCCTCCTTCCCCTGGCCCCTTTGGTGGTGCCCTCCTTTGGTGGTGCCCCCTTTGGTGGTGCCCCCTTTGGTGGTGCCCCCCTTTGGTGGTGCCCCCCTTAGTGGTGCCCTCCTTCCCCTTTGGTGGTGCCCTCCTTCCCCTGGCCCCTTTGGTGGTGCCCTCCTTTGGTGTTGCCCTCCTTTGGTGGTGCCCCCTTTGGTGGTGCCCTCCTTCCCCTGGCCCCTTTGGTGGTGCCCCCTTTGGTGGTGCCCCCTTTGGTGGTGCCCCCCTTTGGTGGTGCCCTCCTTCCCCCGGCCCCTTTGGTGGCACCTCCTTTGGTGGTGTCCCCTTTGGTGGTGCCCCCCTTTGGTGGTGCCCCCCTTTGGTGGTGCCCTCCTTCCCCTGGCCCCTTTGGTGGCACCTCCTTTGGTGGTGTCCCCTTTGGTGGTGCCCCCCTTTGGTGGTGCCCCCCTTTGGTGGTGCCCTCCTTCCCCCGGCCCCTTTGGTGGCACCTCCTTTGGTGGTGTCCCCTTTGGTGGTGCCCCCCTTTGGTGGTGCCCCCCTTTGGTGGTGCCCTCCTTCCCCTGGCCCCTTTGGTGGTGCCCCCTTTGGTGGTGCCCCCTTTGGTGGTGCCCTCCTTCCCCTGGCCCCTTTGGTGGTCTCCCCCTTTGGTGGTGCCTCCTTTGCTGGTGCCCCCCTTTGGTGGTGTCCCCTTTGGTGGTGCCCCCCTTTGGTGGTGCCCCCCTTTGGTGGTGCCCTCCTTCCCCTGGCCCCTTTGGTGGTGCCCCCTTTGGTGGTGCCCCCTTTGGTGGTGCCCTCCTTCCCCTGGCCCCTTTGGTGGTCTCCCCCTTTGGTGGTGCCCCCCTTTGGTGGTGCCCTCCTTCCCCTGGCCCCTTCCCCTGCATTTTTATTGCTTTTTCCTAAAACACCACTGCAAATAATCAAGCATGACCATTGACAGCCACAAGATTGAGTTTCAGGAAGCATTAAATGAGCTTGCCCTCTTGGGAAGGTTCTTGCTCAGGTTGGTCTAAAGGTAATTATTCAGCAATTCCTACCTGTGGTTTTACCTTGTTCCTCTCTGAGTCTCTGAATCTCCTACACTGGTCAGGTCACAGTTTCTGGCTCCATAAAACTCCACCCTAAACCACCTTACACGGGGTAATTTATGGTGGGTTTGGGTACAAACACACAATTTATATCCCATGGAAGTCTTCAAACTCCACAAATTCTCAGGTTTCATGCATTTAAATCAATACCTGAGAATCTACAGAGAAACTCCTGAAGAAAAAAAAAAATTACATCTTGTTCCATTCTGAGCCTTTGGAGTTTTTTTTCCCTCATTTATAGCAAGAACAAAATGTAGCAGTGATGCAGAAGGTTGAAGGAATTCAGGACTCCAGAGGAAACACTCATCGTGTTATTTGATCAAGCTGAACATCCTGTGAATTTGTAAGGCTGTGCCACAGCAATAAATGCAGGGATATATTTAACCAGGAGGAAAAAAAAAACCCAAAACACAATAGAAACAACTCCACGGAATCCATGTAAGAAGTGCAAGTTAATTTTTTCCACAGGAAAACTGGAAAATATATTGGCACTGAGATGCTTCACAGCTCAGAGTTAACACCCCACCAGCACTAAGTGAGGCTGCTGAGGGTTTCTGGAGTAAAGGATTGAAAAAGAGACACACACACACACACAAAAAAAAAAAAAAAAAGAAAGAAAAGAAAAGAGGTCTTTGATTTGTGGAGTTTGGAAAGTCCTTGAGCTAGATTAAACTGCAGCCTTGTGAGACCGAGTATCTCTGTGGGGGCACTTAACAGAACTGCTCAGGAAACTCATGGAAAGCTTCTCTCTACTTACTCCTGAAGCTATCAGGGTAAGGATTCGTGAGGACAACTAATTAATTTTTCTTCTCAATTTCTGCCTGACTTGTTCAAGCAGGCAGGTTTTGCAATGCTGCCTCCTGTTTGCAGAAAACGGGATTTCTCTGGGAAGTTTTTCCTCCCCAAGTTTCTGATGTAATTGGAATAATAAAATAATAAAATCACAGGATATGCTGAGTTGGAAGGGACCCATCAGGACCATCCAGTGCCACTCCTGGCCCTGCAGACACCCCAACAATCCCACCCTGTCCCTCAGAGTGTTGTCCAAACACTCCAATAATTTAACAAAAACTGATGGACAAAAACTGAGTTCTTTTTCTCCCTAATTCAAAAGCAAATAAACCAAAAGCAACACCAGAGTCACCACTGCAGTGAGACAAACCACGAGAACTCAGAACCCAAACTAAGGCACTTCAGGGGATGCAGAAGGAAGGAAACCAGGGCTGATGCTCCTCCAGAGCTGGTGGCCCACAAGTGCTCCAGGAAGGGACACTCCAACCAAATCAAGGTGAAATAAAACTCCCTGGAGAGCCCAAGGGGAACTGAAAGGAGTTCCTTTATCCAGGAGGAATTTCTGCTGTGGGCAATGCAGCTTTTTGTCTGCCCAACCTTCTCCAGGTGCAGAACAGACACCTCTGAAGCCAAACCCCAGGGGATGGAAAGGCTGGGAAGCTGAAAAAAACCCACAAAGCTTTGGGGTTTGGGCTCTTGGGATCTTTGTACCTGAGCTGGAATCAATTCCTGAGCATTGATGTGATCAGAGAACAGGAAAAAGGACAGTTTTAGAAGGTGTCAGAAATCCTCCAACTGGGACACAGCTGAGGAAGCAACTGAATGGTTGGATTTGATGGTATTTTCCAACCTCAATGATTCTTGATTCCAACAGGGCTTTCCTACATAACACATTTTGACCTCAAGTTAAGAGGGAAATAAAGAACTACAGGCTGGAAGAGCCTTGGGAACAATGTCACTGCTCAACCTGCTGCAAGGACACCAAAACTGGCACCATCAGAGCTCTGATTGTCCTGAAAAACTTAATCCCACCTTTTGCTGCAGAGTGGCAGGAGCCAGGAACCCACAATGCCCAACCTGCAGGTTTAGAACAGGCTCACTGACCTCCCACACTGAGAATTTCCCAGGCCATTAAAGGGAAAATGCAGAATTCTAAGCAAGGCTCCAAGTCCCATCATCTCTGCTTGGAACTGGGAAGTGGAATTGGATTTATTGACACTTGCAGACATCAGCCAAGAGAACAGGACCAGGTGGGTTGTGGGGGATGTTGCTGGAGATCTGGAGGCTGAGCAGGGAACAGGCAAGAATTGTTGTGTCAGCTCAAAAGAAAACATCCCAGGAAGAATTCTGAGACCAGGAGCAGCAAGAGAGGTTAACAAAGATCCTGATTCTATTTGCAGCCTTCAGGTTTCAGAGTCGTGCACCAGGTGGAACTGGGTGGCCTGCATTTCTCCAGGCACAGAATCATGGAATCCTCAAGGCTGGAAAAAGCCCTGAAGATCATCAGCTCCAACTGCCACCCCACACCAGCACCAACTGCCACCCCACACCAGCACCAACTGCCACCCCACATCAGCTCCAACTGCCACCCCACACCAGCTCCAACTGCCAACCCACACCAGCTCCAACTGCCAACCCACACCAGCACCAACTGCCACCCCACACCAGCTCCAACTGCCACCCCACACCAGCTCCAACTGCCAACCCACACCAGCACCAACTGCCAACCAACCCCAGCACCAACTGCCACCCCACACCAGCTCCAACTGCCACCCCACACCAGCACCAACTGCCAACCCACACCAGCACCAACTGCCACCCCACACCAGCACCAACTGCCACCCCACACCAGCACCAACTGCCAACCCACACCAGCACCAACTGCCACCCCACACCGGCACCAACTGCCAACCCACACCAGCTCCAACTGCCAACCCACACCAGCACCAACTGCCACCCCACACCAGCACCAACTGCCAACCAACCCCAGCACCAACTGCCAACCCACACCAGCTCCAACTGCCACCCCACACCAGCACCAACTGCCAACCCAAACCAGCACCAACTGCCACCCCACACCAGCACCAACTGCCAACCCACACCAGCACCAACTGCCACCCCACACCAGCTCCAACTGCCAACCCACACCAGCACCAACTGCCACCCCACACCAGCACCAACTGCCAACCCACAACGGCACCAACTGCCACCCCACACCAGCACCAACTGCCAACCCACAACGGCACCAACTGCCACCCCACACCGGCACAAACTGCCATCCCACACCAGCACCAACTGCCACTCCATACCAGCACCAACTGCCACCCCACACCAGCACCAACTGCCACCCCACACCGGCACCAACTGCCACCCCACACCGGCACCAACTGCCACCCCACACCAGCACCAACTGCCACCCCACACCGGCACCAACTGCCAACCCACACCAGCACCAACTGCCACCCCACACCGGCACCAACTGCCACCCCACACCAGCACCAACTGCCACCCCACACCAGCACCGTGTTCACCACTGAACCCCGTTCTCAGGTGTCCATCCACGTGTTTTTTGAACACCTCCAGGGCTGGGGACTCCACCACTGTCCTGGGCAGCCCCTTCCAATGCCCAATCACCCTTCCTGTGAGGAAATTCCTACTGTGCCAACTGCCCCTGCCCTGGCCCAGCCTGAGGCCGTGCCCTCTCCTCCTGTCCCTGTTCCTGGAGCACAGCCCGACCCCCACGGCTCCCCCATCCTGGCAGGGATTGCAGAGAGGGAGAAGGTCCCCCCTGAGCCTCCTTTTCTCCAGCTGAGCTCCCCCAGCTCCCTCAGCTGCTCCTGGGGCTCTGTGGTTTGCATTTCCAAATGCTCATCTGGAACAGATTCCGACGACAAAAACTTCTCGCTGTTTTCTGCCCCTCCTGCATTGGAGGCAAAACCCTTTTTCCTGGGAAACTCTTTGGCTGCATGGCCAGGAAAGACAGGACAACATGTGGGACCCCTCCCAAGCCAGGCAGTGGCTTCCAGGCTGATCCATCCTCCTGCACACACAGCCAGCCCCGCGCGTCCTCCCGGTGGGAATCATCAGCTCTTCCATCCAGCATTTCCTGGAGTTGGAGACCAGCTAAGCCCAGTGCTGGAATATGAAATGGCTCTCAGCTCTCCAGTAACAGCAGCCTGCCTTTATTGCTGGCTGTGGCAGGAGGAACTCCAGCACCAACGGGTGTCTCCTCCTCTCTGCACCAGGAGCAGGAATCTTGTCATGGTGGGAGACGCTGCTCCAATTAGGACTTGCTTAAATGAGCGTGTCTTATTTGGAGCTGGATCACATCTCACTGGAAGTCACCACATGTTGAAAAATAAAGGTTCTGGCAGGCTTGTCTCCTATTCACACAAAGCTCCAGTGCTAATTCTGCCATTAAAAAATAATCCCAGGCCTGGTGTCATTAACAGCCCCACACCATCATTTACCAGCAACAAACCCCAGGCAGAGTCTGTGTGAGTTGGGAAGAACCACCTGCCTGAGGTTTTTTGGTTCAATTCTCCTGCTTCTCACATCACTTACTCCCCCTGCAGAATCCCTGGAACTAAACTTAGGTCCTAGAAAATGAGCAAAGGGTTTTTAAGCTGCCAAAGTGACCTGTGATGTCTCTTACATTTCACTAAGAGTTATAAAGCAGCTCCAGAAATCTCACTGTGCAGAACATCTAAAAGGCTCCACAAAGCTCTTTGGTTAAAGCTTTTATGAGAAGACTGGAGCAAACCTAAGGCTGAGGAGAAGATGGGAAAGCTTCAAGAAGGTCAGAGAATCCTTTAGGTTGGAAAAGACCTCTAAGATGCTCGAGTCCAACTGTAACCTACAATAACAGGAGCTCTTTGGGGCTGTGATTTAGAACAGCCAGCTCAGACTGAGACATGAGCACCCACTGAAAGGGAGGGAAACA